>NC_142502.1:105234062-105548593 GCF_057876585.1 Rhinolophus sinicus
TGACTGACTTCCTTTCACTTGACCAATTAGAGACCACTGTAGGGTGATTAACTGGCCTAATTTCAATATTGTTGCATCTCAGGGAATAGGAAGGCCTGAAGAGAGGGAAAGAGATGGGGAAACAGCTGGCCAGTGGAGTCAGAATGCACACAATATTTATCCATTAAATTTGCCATCTTATTTGGGGCACGGTTCATGGGGCCTCAAAATAATTACAATAGTAACATCAAAGATCACTGATCACAGATCACCGTAACAAATAAAATAATGAAAAAGTTTGAAATATTGAAAAAATTACTGAATGGGACACACAGACACAAAACGAGCAAACACTGTTGGAAAAATGATGTTGACAGACTTGCCGGACACGGGGTTACCAAACACCTTCAATTTGTGAAAAACACAATATCCGTGAAGCGCAATAAAATGAAATGCAGTAAAACAAAGTATGCCTTAATTTAACATATCAAATAAGCCTAATTAATTCAACATCTCCCTTTTATAGGGAGAGAAACAAATCCTTTGAGACTTTCTAGGGACCCACTAGGAAATATCAGTTAGTTTAGGGTTCTAAAGTCTTTTTCTTTAGAATTTGATTTTGGGAAGTTGGTCAAAAATATCAAAAGTTTGGACACTTGACTAAGTAAGATCACGGATCATTATGAAAATACTAGTTCTGACAAATAAGTTCGCGAACTTGCCACCGTGCTTACATCGTCAGCACTGTACAAACAGTTCGGTAAGGTTTCATAACCTTGGTATATCAGTGTCTCACAGCTGTGTTCCTGTTCACATGTGGCGGTGTTTTGCTGAGCAGCGTTCATTATTGTTGTGTGTTTTTGTGTGCCGTCGCGGGAATGTCTGAGCTTGAATTAGAACAATGAACAAACATTCTATTTCTTGTTAAACTTGGCAAGAGTGGAAGTGAAATCAGGGGCATGTTAGTCCAAGTTTATGGGGATAATGCCATGAAGAAAACAGCAGTGTACAAATGGATTAAACATTTTTCTGAAGGGACAGAATACGTCACTGATGAAGAGAGGTCAGAGTGGCCAGTAGCAAGCAGAACTGATGAAAACATTGCAAAAATTCGTCAAATTGTGTGTTAAAATCATCGGCTGACTGTGAGAAGCAAAGCAGACCAAGTAAACATCAATAGAGAAACAGTTAGGAAAATCTTAACTGAAAATCTTGGCATGAGAAAGGTGTGTGCAAAAGTGGCCCTGAAGGAGTTCACCGATGAACAAAAGCAAAGGAGAGTCAAAGTTTGCCAAGACCTTTTGGAGAAGCAAGGCGAAGTTTTGGGCCATTATCACTGGTGATGTAACATGAGTGTACCAATACAACCCTGAAACAAAGAGTCAAAGTGCACAATGGAAGTCAGCCAATTGTCCACGACCAAAAAGTTCCATCAGTCCACGTCAAGAGTCAAAACAATATTGCTAACATTTTTTGATATCAGATGGATTATTCATTATGAATTTGTACCAACTGGACAAACAGTTAAACAAGTTTACTATTTGGAAATGCTGAAAAGGCTGCGTGAAAAAGTTAGACGAAAATGACCTAAACTTTTCGCCAACAATTCATGGCTCTTGCATCACGATAATGCACCAGCTCACACGGCACTGTCTGTGAGGAAGTTTTGAGCCAATAAATAACTGTATTGGAACATACTCCTTACTCAACTGATCTGGCCTTCAATGACTTCTTTCTTTATCCAAAGATATAGGAAATATTGAAAGGAAGACATTGTGATGACATTTAGGACATCAAGGGTAATACGATGACAGCATTGATGGCCTTCCCAGAAAAAGTTCCAAAATTGCTCTGAAAGGTGGACTAGGCACTGGCGCCGGTGCATAGCTTCCCAAGAGGAGTACTTCAAAGGTGACTGTAGTGATATTCAGCAATGAGGTATGTAGCACTTTCTCTAGGATGAGATTGTGAACTTGTCATACCTCCTACATTAGAGACAAATGTGAAAGTTACATAGCTCTGAGCAAAACTTAACACCTTATTAAGGAGAATTGGTATTAAGCAAAGACCGGATGGAGACAGTATAAAGCACAACTAGTAAGACACAACAATCTTTACTCTCCAGGCAGAAAACTTTTTACAGTATCTTATCAGAACACCAATAGACCAAGGAAACTTTGTCCTTTTAGCAGACGACAGAAAATCAAGTTTTAGTTTTACTTAAGCATAAGTACATTATTGATATCAAAGCTTATTCTAAAACCTTTATAATAACAATTCAAAGTTTAGCCACTTGACTACTCAAGGTAAAATTTTCTCTTTCTCGAACATTTTTTATGCATTTAATTTGTCCTTCATAACCAGAGTTCTAGTTTAGACAAAATTATTCTCTTCCCTTAACAGAAATGCATCTCCATACTCTTACGTTTTCTCAGCCAAAAATGTGTTCTACTTTACTTGCATACAGAGTTGTTTTTCTTATTATTTCTAGTGGCTTTTCTTGATGTAAAAAAATGTCCAAACTCATAGAGAATTTTTCCTTAAATTCCCTCCTTAATGTGCTCCCTTGAGGGTGGTTACACCTCAGAGGGGTCTGGAAAAGAGGATTGCTTCTGACATTTCAAAAGTGTGTTAACCTAGATGCACAGGAACAATGGGCAGGGCTTGCTTAAGGCAAAAATAAACCTTTTACTAAAAACTTATATGCCTGGGGCATGACTACCTACTGTGACCTACTGTGATCAGATTACCCGTGAGGTTACTTTTGGTCACTGTGCTTGTCAGATTTATTACATAGGCTGTTTTTTGTTTACACTTTAATTACATATATTAATTAGAATTCTTAATCCTTAGAAATCTGAATTTCTAGAGAAAATTAAGAAGTAAGCAATTGTGAGCTATCTTTTACATTAGCGTTTTGTGGGTTGATAGACTGATACTTTTTATAATTTCTAGAAACGTGCTATCTCACAAAAATTTTCTCAGCATGGCATAAGACATGCTTACTAATAGACTATATCTTCAGTTTCTCTGCAGCAGGAAGCCAAAAGTAAATGAACTTATGTTAAGCAATTAATGTTTCACTGTTTTATCTCATTTGAAAATGATCTAGATATTCAACATATTTCCATCATTTAACTTGTGGACTAAAAATGGGGCTCTAGGGTAAGTAACCTCAGAGGGTGATCTGATCATAAATTCCTAACTGGACAGGCCATGGTGGGTAGTCCCACCCCAATAACTTCTTTATTAAAAGGTTTATCTTTGCCTTAAACAAGCCCTGTCCATTGTTCCTGTGCATCTAGAGTAACACACCTTTGAAATAACCACCCTCAAGAGAGCACATAATCTTAACTGTCCTGTAATCCAATCTCTGACTTGCCTTCTCCCACCTCCATGTAATCTTCTTTACCTTCCCTCCTTAATTTCAAGTGCATAAAAGAAACTGCAAGACTGTTATTCTGCAGAGCATTTGAGATCTTGCTTCCCATTATACGTCATTAGTTTGGCTCCAATAAACTCATAAAAATTATCTACTTGTTTGGACATTCTTATATCAACAAACTTAATAAAACTAAAGTTTCAGGTTACTGAAAATATTTGGGGAGACTATTTGAAAAGTTCATCTAAAAATTTTTTTATCCTACTCACATCTATTTAATATACTTGCTTTTAACAACTATGTTTAGATTACTTACTTTTCATACTGATAAATTTTGTAACAGATAACATGAACTTATTTGACTAATAAATCCAGGTAGAATTAAGTTGTTCATCTGCATTATATTCAAAGTTAATAACTCTAAAGGCATGTTTAGCTTAATTAAACCAACAAACTTACACTAGCCTTTATTTACTAAAGATTATCTTGGATCACATAAACTTGACAAAAAATTCGGGTTAATCTCTATATTTCTGAGAATTTGGACTTTCAACGCAATTGAATAGAACTCTTTTATAAACTAATTTTGGCAATACCATCCAGAAGTAGAAAAATGTCACACATCCAACATACATATGAGGTGTGATCAAACAATACTATGAATGTTTAAATTTAAAAAAATTATTATAGAAAAAGACACATTGCCATTAATCTCCCTCAAAATACTCCCCCTCGCTTCGAACACACTTATCCCATTGTTCTTGCCACTTTCTGAAGCAGTTCTGGAAGTCCTCTTTCATGAGTGTCTTTAGTTGCGCTGTCATGGCTGCCTCAATGTCCTGAATCATTTTGACTTTGAGGAAGAGCCAGAAGTCACACGGTGCCAGATCTGGTGAATAAGGTGAATGAGGACACACTGTAATGTTTTTGTTTGTTTGTTTGTTTTTTAAAGATTTTATTGGGGAAGGGGAACAGGACTTTATTGGGGAACAGTGTGTACTTCCAGGACTTTCCTCCAAGTCAAGTTGTTGTCCTTTCAATTTTTTTTAGTTGTGGGAGGTGCCATTCAGCTTCAAGTTGTCCTTTCAGTCTTAGTTGTAGAGGGCGCAGCTCAGCTCTAGGTCCAGTTGCCGTTACCAGCTGCATGGGGCGCAGCCCACCATCCATTGCGGGAGTCGAACTGGCAACCTTGTGGTTGAGAGGACGTGCTCCAACCAACTGAGCCATCCAGGAGCTTAGTGGCAGCTCAGCTCAAGGTGCCGTGTTCAATCTTAGTTGCAGGGGTCACTGCCCACCATCCCTTGTGGGACTCAAGGAATTGAACTGGCAACCTTGTGGTTGAGAGCCCACTGGCCCATGTGGGAATCGAACTGGCAGCCTTCAGAGTTAGGAGCATGGAGCTCCAACCGCCTGAGCCACCGGGCCGGCCCAGGACACACTGTAATGTTTTTATTTGACAGAAATTGCCGTATACCAAAAGCGATGTGTGACATGGAGCATTGTCACGATGGAGGATGATTTACAACACACTTTAAAACACACTTTCTCTCAACTGTAGCTCACACCCAACTGACTGCACCGAGCACATTGAAACCTGTCACACACACTGTTACTAAGGTTCCACAAGCCACTTCCCGTATTGAAGATCCCTGCCTTTCCATTGGATGGCAGCCGGCAGCAGAATTCACCATATTTTTTTATTGCAACAGAAAGGCTCCGTGTCACACATCGCTTCTGGTATATGGCAATTTCTGTCAAATAAAAACATTACGCTGTGTCCTCATCCACCTTATTCACCAGATCTGGCACCGTGCAACTTCTGGCTCTTCCCCAAAGTCAAAATGACCATGAAAGGTAAACATTTTGAATCGATTCAGGACATTGAAGTAGCCACAAGAGCATAACTAAAGACACTCACAAAAGAGGACTTCCAGAACTGCTTCAGAAAGTGGCAAGAACGATGGGATAAGGTGTTTGAAGTGAGTGGGAGTATTTTGAGGGGTATTAATGACAATGTGTCTTTTACTATAATATATTTCTTTCATTTGAACATTCACCATATTATTTGATCACACCTTGTCTATAGATATGTGGACAAAAAAGGGGCCACATACTAAACCTAACAAGCTCAGGGGAGGCCTGTATGGCAGGCCCTACAAATTCAGAGGCCGAAATTAACCACATAGGATGGTCTGAACAAAAAAATTCTTAACTAAAAGCAGGTCATGACCAGTAGTCAAATCCTTGGCCGGGTAGCTTCCTTCATAAAAGTCAATCTTTACCTTAAGTAAACCTGTCCATTGTCTTTTTGCATCTAAAATAATATGCCCTTGGAATGTCAGAGTAATCCCTTTTTCCGGACCCCCCAGGGCACAACCCACAGCACCAGAGCAGGAAACTACAGAATCCCTCATTGTTATCTTATTCCCCAGATACCATCTCTATGTGCTGTAAATTGTAAATGTTCATTGTTAACTATCCTGTGCCCACCAATGTAAAAGAAGTGTGTGTCTCTCCATTTTATTTTTGATCCAATCACAGCGATTTCCCCGCTTTGCTTTCTCCCACCTCGTTAATCTTCTACCAATGGATTTTGTGTAACCCTCCTTACATCTCCTCCTTTGATTCTAATGTATAAAATAAGCTGCAAAACTGCCATTCTCCAGAGCATTTTCTCAATCCCTTGAGATTCTGCTTCCTGGCAATTGTCGTCAGTTTGGCTCAAATAAATTCATTAAACTTCTCTATAGGTTTGGACGTTTCTTATGTTGACATTTACTTGGTGCAGTCAGCAAGATTCCAAAGAAGCCCACCAGGACCACCCTGTGGACCCAGATTCGGTGCTGGGTCCCAGCAGGGGCCCTTTGTGCCCCATCGGTTCCCTGCTTCGCATCAGGTGAACGTGTGTGAGTTTTTCGTGGAATTCTGGACATCCCTGTTTTAAGGTAGGAGGCCCTGACTTATTTGAGCTGTTTTTAAAAATCTTCGAGGTGGCATTAAAGTTGAGGGTTGAGATAATCCAGGCTAAGGACAAGAGTTCAAGTATCTCGGGGACAGGAGAGAGAAAAAAACGGGTGGGTGGTTTTTAACTTCAGCTTTTCAGTTGGAAATGTTTACTGTGAGTCTGAACAAAACCTTTTGCTGGATAAATGAGAATCTGAACTTGTTCAGCTCCAAATATGAGGGGCATGTATTCACTCCAGCTCGGATTTCGGCCATTCTTAGGTAACTAAGAACCTATGTGGAGGTTTCTGAGGGTACTCCTCAAAACGTGCAGTGGCCCCACAGGGAATTCCAACACAACTGTAATTAAATATTTGACTTGTCCGGAGACGTGCACATAAAGGCTGGTTACCTAGCGCTGTGAGTCCTCACTGTTGTACTAGACAGCCGGGGAGAGAAACTGAGGCACGTAAGAAGATTGAAGCAACTCGGGAGATGACAGCCCTTTGGAGCTCAACCCATGAGCAGCACGCTTCAACCCACTACACACTATCACTAGAAATTTGTTCAGACTCGCAGATCTCAAAAGAAAACTAAAACTAAGGCATGGGAAATCGTGCCTCCGAGGCTGACAAGCTCCCAGACCCCAGACCCATTTATTATCCTGCAGATGTACGGTTCCTAGGGAGCCTGTACTTGTGAGTAGTTACAGAAATGGAAAGATTTAACTACAAGTGATACCAGCTTACAATGGCCAAAATGGAGCTATTTTGACATCTAAATTAATTTGTGTTCACAATTAGAAAAAGCCGGCTTTAAAATCAAGCTAAACGGAATGGGAGGCTGACCTCAATTGGCAAATAGACGCTTCTGAAACGAGGCACAGAGAGACGTTCTCTCCCGGAAGTTAGTAAGAACATTTTAGAGACTGTCTGAACTAAAGAAGGTTTCCGAAGCTGCTCAATGCCAACACCCCACTTTTCCCTCTTCTCCAACTGTCCCATTGAGGGGGTTACTATGTTGTCTGGATTTACTCTCCTTTCCTCCTTCTCTCTCTCTCTCTCTTCTACACCTCTATTGCAGCTCCCTACTGACCTCAAAAGAAAACCAGACCAGGATAGACTAGGAAAAAAACCCAAAAATTCTGGCAGCTCCCTTTAGAGAAATGTCGGTATCAGGCAGAGGGAAACCAGCAATTGTATACAAACAGGACTGAGGAATCTACTAAAGATCACCGAACCCTCTCCAGGACCCTGACGAGTTAGCAAAGGAATTTGAATTAACTGTTAGAACATGTGACCCTGGCTATTCTCACCTATCCCAATTAATGCACCTAGGTTTCTGAGAGCAAAACAACAGAATGACTAAATAAGGTTTGCTAGGGAAACTCCTGTAGAGGAGTCTTCTTTTATTGTAAAAAGTCAGATCACCTTAAGGATTGTACAAAACTGAAATGGATTTAGAAAAAGAAAAGAAACAGAAGCAAGCATAGGGCTGCTCCAAGGACTATGAGAGGGCATTTCCCTTTCTTACGAACACTTTAGGATTAATTGAAATCACCATGAAAAGGGAAACTACTAAGACCCCTGTGGATACCGGGGTGACTTTATCGGTTAACACTGACCCGACTAAGTTGCTCTCTCCCTTGGAGTAAAGCTTCTGTACAAATGGTAGGGACATCTAATTAACCAATGTCTGTTTAAATAAGAACTTATTCCCCTCCAGCTAGGAAATGTTATGGGGCAACATATATTTTTACTAGTCAAATCTGCCCCAACTCACCTGACGGGGCGAGACTTTCTTGAAATCATTGATGCCCACATATCCTTCCCCCAGAAGGGTGCAATGAATTTAGAAATAAATGAATCAGATTGAGAAAATAATGATTTTAAAAGAAACTACTGAGAGGAACCTAGTCTTGAGACTGAACGTTTGTTACAGGACGTTCCAATACAACTTTGGGCTTTTTCCAGCACAGATACTGGCAAGGTTAAGTCAGCCACTCCTATTGAAATAACTATTGGCAATACTTTGCCTCTACCTAATATTTGCCAATATCCTTTAAAGCCTGATACACTAGCTGGATAACCCATTATACAAGACTACTTTTTAAAAAGGGGACTTATAATTACAAACCCTTGTAATTCTCTTATCCTTCCAGTAAAGAAACCCAGTGGAAAAGGATGGCGATTTGCACAGGATCTCAGAGCTATAAATAAAGATATCCTGTGTTTCCAAATCCACATACCCAATTGTCAGTTATTTCTGTGTGTACTGCCAATATTTTTCAGTGATAGATTTATACAGTGCCTTTTTCAGCATTCCTATAAAAAAGGACAGGAAATACCCCTTTGCTTTTCCACCTGAGACGATCCTAGTTTACTTGGACAGAAATGCCCCAGGGGTATACAGAGAGTCCCACCTATTTTTCTGATACTAAAAGCTGATTTGAATGCTGTTAAATTTCCTAGAATTCTACTCTAATCCAATATATGGATGATTTACTCTTATGCTCTAGGATACAGTAGATTCCCAATAGGACACAATACCTATTACAATAGCTAGCCATAAAGATCATAGGATCTCAAAGGACAAGCTTTGATTCTGTTTATCCCAGGTAAAATACCTTGGTTATCTAATATCTAAAGATAGGCTAGTAATGAACCCTGAAAGCCTTAGAGGAATAATATCCTTTCCTCGTCCAAAAACAAACAAACAAACAAGCAAACAAACAAACAAACAAAACAGCCTAGAAGTTTCCTGGATCTGACTACATACTGTTGCTATTAGGTTCCAAATTTTTCATTAATGGCGCAGCCTCTATATATCTTATTAAAATCAGATCAACTTGATTTTACTCCAATTCAGTGGAACCCTGAAGGGAAACCAGCTGAAGAAGCTCTAGATAATTCAACTCAGTAGCCAAATCCCTCCCTGCATGACAGCCATCTCTGCTACAGTCTTATTATGCAAACAAACAGCAGAGAGTTATAAGAGCTCCTTTATTTATGTTACTCATTCTGTTGAATCTCCACTGAACTCTCATCACATCCAACACTTCCATCAGCTGACTGGCTTCTTATGAAGCACTCTTGCTTTCTACGCCTAGTATTACTTTAACTCCATGTAATAGTCTTAACCCAGCAACTTTATTACCTTCTTTACAGGATGAAGACATCCACAATTGTGTGCTGCTTACTGACCACCTTCTTGATTCTAGGAATGGTTTACAGGAAACCATATTGATAATGCTGACTCTTATCTGAAAGATGAACAGGGACATTACCAAGCTGGATATGCAATAACTTCCATGGTGAACATAAATTAAAGGTTCTTTTCTCATTTACCTGATTAAGAGCTGCCCAACAAGCTGAATTAATTGTTCTGACAGGAGTTTGTCAATGAGCCAATGATCAAATAGCCTGTATTTACACTGACAATTGCTATACCTTTGGTGTAGCTCACAACTTCAAGATATTGTAGAAGCAATGAGGCTTCTTAACATCCTCAGGGCAGCCCACAAAGGATGGAAAACAGGTTGAAGAATTATTAGATGTCATACAGCAACTGAAACAACCGGCAATTATCAAAATTCCAGGACATTCTAAAGCAGGGCTGTCTAAACTTTTTTCAACGTTTTTTACCAAGGGCCATATGCGGTAAAATACACAAACAGCCGGGCCACTCTCTCGAGGTGAAGTACGTATTGCCTCACCTGGTTTATTTAAGTAAACTAAATATATTTTTGAAATTTGCTGTGGGCCAATTAACAATGGATTGCGGACCACAGTTGGCCCGGGCCACAGTTTGGACACCCCTGTTCTAAAGCCACCACCATGGAAGCAAAAGAAAACAATTTAGCTGACACTGCAGCTAGACAAGCAGCAATAAACAGCCAAATTATCCAGACCTGCAAATATTTCTTCTCCCTATTAAATCAATAAAAGACTCTCTTTTACAGTGTCAATGGACAGCTGCAGAAGAAGAAAAGAATATATGGCAAACAAAAAAATGGAGGGAATCTTTGACCCAAACAGATAAAGCTTGGATCCAATCAGAAACCATTCTTACCTATAGGGGCTCAATTACCTATACTTCAACATGTATATGAGTTAACATCTTGGGGTCTTGGAAAGATGATTTCATGGAGTAAAGAATATTATTGAAAATCTTCTCCCACTGTAGCTCAAAAAGTGTACAGCAGATGCTCTATCTGTCTAAAATGTGACCCTGGAAAATCACTCCATGGGTCCAAGGACATTTCCCTCTTCCTTTAGGTCCATTTGAGGTATGGTAGTTGAATTTTATCCAAATGCCACCATCTCAAGGATACAAATACGTTTTAATCATGATTTTTATGTTGTCTCATTGGGTTGAGACATTCTTTTGCAGGAGAGCAACAGCCTTAATGACAGGTTAAGTTATTTAAAAAAGTAATCCTCAATTGGAGAATTCCCAGTGAGTTACATAATGACTGAGGGACTCATTTCACGGGGCAAATAACGCAATCCATTGGTAATATTTGGCCTATTTTACAGCATTTTCATTGTGTTTATCACCCCAGTCCCCTGGATTGTGAAATGTACAAATGGTACAGTTAAAACAACTCGGTAAGTTTTCAGAAGCTCTTAATCTCCCTTGGCCAGAAGCTCTCCTTGTAGCGCTTCTCAACCTGAGATCTACTCCATTTGGTAAACAGCCTTTCTCCTCATTAGTCACTGGTCACTCTATGTGAAGGGACATATGAACCAACCTTTCTAAAAGGAGACATTCTGCATTATTATCAAGGACTTATCAACAAATTATTCAATTAAAGAAACTGATGAATTAGTAACTGATTCATTTTGGTGTGTTCCTGGGAGACAAAGACTTCAAAGACCATGATTCACAATCAGGAAATTCTGTCCATTGGACAAGATATCAATTAAAGACTCTCCAAGCTCATTGGAAGGAACTCATTAGTGGACATTAGAGACTCCTCCAGGATGAGAAGCTGCCAATACCAAGGTTAGACAGCTGTCTCAAGGCATCAAGAAGGCCTGTATACCTACATAATTGATATTGAACTTAAAATAACCATGTGTTTGATTGCCTTTACAGGTAAGGCAATCATGTTACACAGGTAAGGCAATAATATTAGTTATAATGATAGTTATACTTTTTCTGTAGGCTTTTCTCAAACCCTGTACTTATATAGCCCAACTGTTAATAATTGCTGAAGGTATAAAAAAAAATTCGGCCTTGACTGCCATCCAAGGTGATGGGCTTGCCCCATCCCCAATGGCCCACCGTTTCAGCAAGACAAATGATGTCCCTAAGACTTCCTAGGGATGAGCCTTCCTAGCACCTTTGGACCACACTATCCAACCAAACGTTGGTCATCAATGCATCCTTTGGGTTGATTTACAACCAAAAGGGGGAAGTGTAGATGAAAAAGGGGCCACACACTAAACCTGACAAGCTCAGGGGAGGCCGGCATGGCAGGCCCTACTGATGGGGAAACTGACCTTAAAATGGTTCCCTGCCACGTGGAACTGAGCTAAAATGGTGGCCCGAGCAGAAAGAGAAGTCCCCAGCCTAAGCCCCAGCCCACTTCCGCATAAACCCCTCCAAGTCACACCTTGAGCCAATCATCAGATGACACCTACCCCTTCCCCAACTCAAGGAAGTCCCCAACCCATAAAAACCTGCTCAAAACCTTGCTAGGGGCTCAGTCTTTTGGGAAGGATCCTGCTGAGCCTGCTGGCGTAATAAAGCTTTGTTCTCCCTGATTGCTGCGTGCTGCTTGAGTTTCTCAGTCCTTGCCGTTTTTCTGCAACACTACAAACTCAGAGACCGAAATTAGCCACATAGAATGAACTGAACATAAAAATTTCTAACTAAAAGCGGGTCATGGACTGTAGTCACATCCTTGGCCTGTAGCTTCCTTGACAAAGTTCAATTTTTACCTTAAGTGAGCCTACCTATTGTCTTTTTGCATCTAAAACATAACATACCCTTGGAATGCCAGAGTACTCCCTTTTCCAGACCCCTCAGGGCACAAACCCCAGCAACAGAGCACAAGACCACAGAAACCCTCACTGTTACCTTGTTCCCCAGATACCATCTCTATGTGCTGTAAATGTTAACTATTAACTAACCTTTGCCCACCAGTGTAAAAGAAGTATGTGTCTCTCCATTTTACTTTTTACCCAGTCCCAGAGATCTCCCCACTCTGCTTTCTCACACCCCCTTAATCTACAACCAATGGATTTTGTGTAACTCCTTACATTTTCTCCTTTGATTCCAATGTATAAAATAAGCTGCAAAACTGCCATCCTCTGGAGCATTTTCTTAATCCGTTGAGATTTTGCTTCCCAGCAATTGTCATCAGTTTGGCTCAAACAACTAATTAAACTTCTCTACAGGTTTGCATGTTTCTTATGTCAACAGGCACACACACAAATATATAGACTAATATTTAAGAAGATGCATGACTTTTCATTGTCTAAATTTCAAATGATTTTTCACCCTTTTGTTCTTCCTCTGCAGTACATGTTATATTAACATCTCAAAAGCAGAGGGGGAAAAAAATGCAAGTTCCTCCAAGAAGGAACTTACTTTCTCAAAGCCCATATTTACAAGCCTTTTGAGATAAACAGGAGAGGTTTAGGGATTGGTAAAAAGGATTGATGGACTTTGAATACTTTTTGGAGCTACAGCTCTGGTCCTGTAAGACTAGATTTATAAAACAAAAGAGGGTTGTTTTCAATTCCTCAAAGAATTGGGTTGCCACCTAAATATCAAAGGACTGACACACCCATCCACCTACATTTGAATGTGTTTCTTTCTCTCTGGGTACATTTAGCTTAGGGGAGAAGGCCTAAAAAAATCCTATCAGGCTTTGAATATCAGCTTCCAATTTGGCAAAATTTCTGATCGTAAGCCTTTTGAAAGCTTCTGCATACCGATTTAAAATCGGTATCCCTGTTTGTTTGATTTAGGAGCCTTTGCTTTTAAGTGCTTTTAAGTGCACTTCTTAAATGATCTTATCTATTTGGAATGTTCCTCATAATGGCCATTGTAATTTCTAGGTTGTTTTTAGTAAAATTTTGCCATTTTGCTAGATATCTGTGATGAGACAGGGGGATTGTAATGGTGGCACTAAATCTTCTATTTTGAGATTTGATCTCTAATATAATTTGAATTAACAAGTGTAATTTAGCTTGGGACTTTTTGAAAGTTTTTTCCTTTTTCTTTGCCTCCTTTCCACCAGGCCTTAATGATTCTGCTTGCTGTACATTTACAATGCATACCAGTTTCAATGGTTTTATTTATTATTTTTAGCCATGCAGGCCCTTTGACTGGGGAGAGATTTTGCATCTTTATGGGATCCACGCCTGGCTCCAACTTAAATCTGTATAACATATGCAAAGGTTGCAATCATCCAGTTTAACTACTTCCCGCTCCCCAATGGACAATACCAAACTCAATAGAAAATTCTACTACAGGCTGAAGCAATTTACATCCTGGTTTAGAAAATATAAAACTTGAGACCAAACAAAGACTTGACACAGTAGTTTGCAGTAGTTTCCAGCAGACTCTGCCCAGCCGACCCTCCTCTTTATTTTAATAAATCTTCCTTCTGTGTTTCTATCTAACCAGTGAATTCCTTCACGACACGTGAGCAAACAGCCACAACAATCTGCAGCTTCCAGGACTATAGTTTTTAGACATAAAATAAACAGGTGTGCTGTAAGTGACACACTCAACTCTCTGGATAGAAAGGATCCCATTTCTTTTAGCCAGGTCCTCGGCTTTCCCAGAGCCACACTAATAATCTGGGGAGTGGGGAAAGGACTGAAACTGTAGGCTCCAAAGAATGGGAACTGGGACTGGTTCCAAACAAAAAGAACTGCAGCTGCCACTGACAGGAATCTGGAGGATTCCACACAAATGGGGGACTACAGCTAAACCACCAGCAGTTCCCAGCATAGAATCCAGGGACAGAGCTAAGAGCTGGGGTTTTCCACCCAGGTAATTACAGTCTCAACGGCTAAGGGCTTGGCTCCAGGCAGAACTGTATGCCAGCTCAGTTGAGCTCCAGGCAGAATTCTTTACCAACTCAAGCTGACCTGCCCTGTAAAAGAAAGCCAGTTAGATGGAGAGCTTGAACACAAAAAGAGTGGAGTTCAACCGAGAGAAAAACTTACCAATGGCTCCCGGAAATGGCGATAAAGACAGTGAACTTAAAGGATTCACGGGCACCACACCTGTGTTTCTTCTTGTCCCCAAATGCTGTTGGAATCCCACTGAGGCCATCAGTCTGTTAAAAAACAAAATACAACCAAGGAAATTTCAATACCTTTTTGACTTTATTAAATGATTTATGAATCACACAACATCTCAACTAGCAAGTAGAGAGATATACAAAAGGAGTTATACAAAACGGAAGGTTTTTATAGAAAGGAGAGTAAAGCAAGGAAATCCTTAGCAAAAGAAAAATTAAAATTCATTAGAGAAAAGTAAGGGCGACAGCAACATCTCATTGGCTGAGCTGTGTCACTTTTCATTGGCTTGGCTTGTTGCTGAGCAAGAAGAAAATCTTTTTTCCTCTTGCCAAGGTAGTAAAGTAGATACACCTTAGGAGATGTAAGGTATGTATTTTTCTGTTTGGGGTAATTGATCACAAGTGGTAGGGAGTGAGAGCCCTTTCTACAGACCTTCTTGACTCCAATTTTAGTTGAGGTCACCATTACTAATTTCCACACGTGGGAAAGTGACACTGGTAGAGAATGTGCTCCTGAGAGCGGCCAGAACCCCAGATTTCCCCAGCACCAACACCATCTCTGCCCTAACCCTTCCAATCAGATGTCCATGTGGCCTTAGGGAACAAGGCCAATGGAACCTGAGATTGTGCAGAGGGTCCATGGCCCTTTACTCCCTCACTGTCTCCTGGCAGCCTGTGCCTATCTCGGGCTCCCAAGAACCCTCTGTGGTTGGCAGCAGACTGGAGTTCACCACCACCACCAGCACCCCAGGGAGCTGGTACTTTCTCATACTGACACCCCCACCTCTTGGGATTCACATGGGCGTGATATGTGCTCAGCTTCATCCTGGCCTCAGTAGGGTTGTAGCCTCTAATTGAGGGGCCTCTTTTTTGTGCTGTGATGGTTTCTTGTGTCTCCTTGGACTTGGAGTAGCTGGCCCGAGGCTCCTGTTTAACACTCTGCATCCCTAACGTGACAGTGGTTCCACTGCCCTCCTCCCCACCCGACCAGAGCTGAATGTCCGTCCAATGTCAACCCCTTGGTGAAGCCTTTCCCTCAGTGCTCCCAGCCCCTGGCTCTTCAGTCCTGAATATCCTGGGGGTATTATTAGGAGAGGCAGGAAGCCGAAAGGTCAAATGTGGCAGCTTGGCTCACCCAAGCTGTATTCCAACTGCATGCCATTCTAATGTGTCAAATCAGAAAGTTAAGAGCTACTGTTCTCAGGCTCCCTTGCAGCTAGGCTTCCAGATGTGATTTAGAGTCATCAGTTTAGACGCACCTGCATAAGACCTCTATTTGGAGCTGAATTAATGTGGGGAAAGAGGATGTGGGGCACTCATTTTTCAGGTGTAGATAACAACAGAAGACATGTAGCTTCAGAGCCAGCAATTGTAGCAGCAACTTTCCAATTCAGCAGGTTGTTTCCTGACTTGATGGTTTTCTTACTGTAGCAGACGTGGTGTGGTGTCGCGTCCAGGGCAACACGGGCAGTGAGAGAACGAGAAGGGGCGGCAAAGGGTTAAGAAAGAAACAGAAATCAAGAAAGTTTTGAAACAGGGGGCCAAGGGTCTCACAGCCTCAAAGGACAGAGACCCAAATCGGGCCACCTTGTCACTTTTATTGATGCACATACAAGGAAGTAGCATTATTCTTTCTATGGTCTGTGAGTCCCATACATGATACCAGAAAGCTGGTTCAAACCAATCACCCTTGCCTGCTGAGAGTCCCATGATGTATTAGTAATTGTTGCTTGTACCTCCCCAGGGGACAAAACCTTTATGCTGAAACTTGTTGAGATGGAGAACTGATGTCATCACATCTAGAATCACTTCCCAAGCAGGTCGTGGGAAGGAATACAGCCACATAGGAAGACGCTCTCCTTAGACAGGAGAAGGTGGGGGGCTGTGCCCACCTCTATCGACCCCGTGAGTTCTTCTGGTGGCACCCACGTGACTGTGCGTGTCTTAGGTCATTCCTCTCTTGAGGAATCTTACCTGTCATTGGCTAGCCAGCCATCTTTTGGGGCCAAACAAGGATATGGCACAAAGATGAAGCAATGTCCCTGAAAGGAATAGTCTCACAGACTCTTCTTTCTTTTTAGGGGTAGGCATGAAGGGACAGACGGGCAGGCAGCCGCATGACAACAGTGTGGTTCTGAAGCCAACGGCTGGAGGAAGCTTTCAGGCTCTGCAGCTTCCTGATTTCAGGAGAGGCAGCAGCTCTCTTGGCAGCCCAGTTCTGCATCGAGGCTTGAGGAACTGCTCCTGGAAGCTTAACTTACAATCTAGTCTATTAGCCCTTCTAACAATTCTGTAAACTAATTCTGGTTTAAAAAAAAAAAAATCCCTTTCTGTTTAAACTAGCTATGGAGAAGTTTGCTCTCCTCAGTGGAACCCTAGTTGACAGAGGGAGTCATGACTTCAGACAGCGTGTTCCTGCTTGTGAACTCTTAGCTGGAAGCAGTGGGAAGAGCTTCAGGGTCCCAGCATACAGGTCCTTTGAGAGTTCCAGACTTCTATGGTTCTGGTCTTTAGGAAGTCTCTGGGGAGACAGCTGGCCATGGGCAGTAGCTGTGAGCAAGTCCCTACCTGGGGGAAAAGCTGACAGGGCTATGGCAGCAGGAGGGACCCCCTCGACCCAGGGGAGGACAGAGAAAGCACCGAGCGCTGTGGAGCAGAGTGGGAGGGGCTCTTAGAAGCAGATGGCAGAATCCCAAGATTCTTGTTTAAGCAGAAAGGACTCATCAAGGGGCACAGATAGCTCACAAAAGCACTGGAAGAGCCTAATAAACAGTCTAGCTGAGCTTTCCAGAACAACTCCCCACGCCACAGACTACAGCGGGGCTGCCAAGGGAGCTTCTGTCTCTGTTGCCTCTGGAAGGTGCCGGATCGGGAAGCTGCAGTCAAACAACTGATGCCATGATTGACCCCAGTAAAGTGGATGCTGCTGGAAGCTACGTGATGCCTCTGCCCCGGGAATCCCAGCAAAGGGGCCTTGACCAGTGGGCTCTTGGCAGCACACAGGGGAAAACTCAAGCATGAGCTGAAGTGAAAGTAAAGCAAGACTATTAAGGCAGAAGAGAGGCAAGAAACAGGCTACTGCATAGATGGAGCACTCCTGCTGGGGTCTGAGCCTTTTATCAGGGTCTCTTTAATTAGATGCTGTACAATCAAATTTGTAGAAGGAATATGCAGGGATTTTCTGGGAAAGGGCAGAGATTTCTTGGAAGGGCTCCGTCAGCCATTTTGTGTCACTTTCAGGTCAATTCATTTCCAATAACAGCAGCACAGGATACGTCCTTTAGCATACGGTCTATTGTAATGAGCACATAATAAGTTTTGGGGTCACTCTTAAGGGAAGTCTGTCACCTTGTTGGATTTAGCTGGGTTCAACTGGCTAACTGTCCAACCACCAACCATCCATCCCACCTTGGGGTTTGGTGATAAGTTTCAGTCTCAGTTTCCTGTTGTGCAGCCAGCCCTGCCTTTCATTTACCTCATGGATACCTCATGCCCTTCCTCTCTCTCGTCATAACTCAGCTCCAAATCAAAGTCTCATGTGAGTACATCAGACAGCAGGATCCCGATCACATCTGGAACCCAGAGGAGTCTGGGAGTTTGCAGCTCTCTAGCCTCCCAGTGCAGAAAGGAAAGCACAGTAGAGGAGAGTGGAAATGGAGGTTGAGCAAGCCAACCCACAGTATCCTCCACTGTTTCTTCATTCCTCACCCATCCTGTGGGGGCTGGTGAGTCGGGAACAGGGTCGCAGTTTCTCCAGCATTTCGGTGTGATTTGAGCAGTGACTCTGGGTAACGTGGTCATGTGCTGAGGACCATGAACGTATCAGCCCGGCTTCTTAGCTACCCCCCCACACACAGCCATTGCCAAGTAGTTTAAGCAGAAAATCAATTTATTATGGGATATGTGGAAAGTCAGAATCACTGGGAGGGCCAGAGACCAGGGCTGGCAGCTATCCAATAAGGAACATCACCCAAAATCACACTGCAAAACAGAGACCCCTCTGCCATCACAGCGTCCTCATCTCAGCCCACCATCGCTAAGGATGTGACACCATGGATCCTGGAAAGCAGATGTTCCTGCAGCCACCCTCACCACAACAGATTGCTCAGGTACCTGCCTGTCACGTTGTAGCTTCTGCTTGGTAGAACATGGGTCACAAGACCCTGCCTTGGCTGCAAGGAAGTCTGAGATAGCAAGTGTTGAGATTCCCTAGTAAGAGACAGGGACATACAAAGTGGAGGGGTTCCTCCCAACTTCTTAGGGTCTAGGTAACCAAAGAGTATCATAAACATCACCTCCAAACCCCCAAAGCCTAGACCAGGTGGGGGTTAAACCATGAAACATGCCACTGGGGTTGGGGGTGAGGGTGGGGGTGGGGGATGGGATCTGCTACAGCTGTCTCACTCCAGGCCACCAGCCCTTTTAGATACTCCTCTGCCCTTCCAGGCTGGGCTACAGCCTTCTCCATCTTCCCAGCCCTCCTCTGCTCCCTGGTGCCAGCATACTGCCTGGCACATTGTGGGTGTTGGCGAACTGTTTGTGAATTGAGCTGAATTCTGTGTAGTTAATCCGCCTGGATCCTGTCAACACAACGCAGGCATTTGCCTGGGGAGAGGGCCCAGCCTGTTTTCCAACCAGACACTGTGGAGAGGGAGCAGATCTTGCATTTGCAAGCTTCCCACTGTCACCATGCCCTTAAAGACTGTAGGTTGTTCTGGTCACTGGGGGAGGGGAGGAGGGAGAAATAACAACAGAAACAGCAGCTGACATTTATCAGGTACAGTAGAATGGCTACATGTACCAACTGGAATCAGACTACCTGAGTTTGTACCCCACCTTCTCCTCCAACTCAGCCCTAGGCAAGGTGCTTATTTACTTTGTGCCTCAGTTTCCTCACCTGTTACAATGATAACAAAGCAATGTGTGAAGTTTACGTCAGTTAGTGCACGAACAGCCTCGGCACGTGGCCTGGCCGCTGAGAGGATGGGGACAGGGCCATGTGCGTCACTGAATTCTGTAAGCCTCACAAGGTATGTGAGGTAAGTTCCATCCTTAGCATCTCTCCCGATTTGCCTAAGGTCACACAGCCAGTTAGTGGCAGAACTGGGCTCTGAACTCAGGTTTGTCTGACTCCAGAGACTCTTCTCCTAAAGCCCCAAGAGAAAGGGGACAAGCTCAAGTTGTGCCTGCTCCCCCTGCGCGTGGATACCAACGTGCCTAGGAAGGGCCCGGCACTGCGCTGGGGGCTGGGGGTCACAGGAAATGGGCCACTGGACCACAGGAGGCAGCCACAATTGGGTATTTATAATTGGTGGTAAGCAATGAGGCAGAGGCCACCCAGGGTCCTCCTGGAGCTAATCAGCCCTGGGCACACAGGATGGCTTCCTGGAGCTGATGACACTAAGGTGAGCTTTTCTTTAAATTTACTTTTTGGGGGTGTAATTTATAAATGATAAAATGCACTTATTTTAAGTCAACAGTGCCATGAATTTTGACTAATGTACCTACTTGTGTAACCTGCACCCCACTCCAGATACAGTATGTTTCCACCACCTCAGGAAGCTCTCCCCCAGGCCCCTTTTCAGTCAGTATCTCCTAATCCCCACCGCAAGCAACCACTACTATTGAACTTTAGAAGATGACAGCGGGGTTGGGGGGGGAGGGGAGGCAGGGGTAGGGGAAGATGAGGAGAGCCTAGATAAGAACAGGAGATGGCAAAGGCACAGTGAAGTACAATTAAGTTCAAGAACTCATCCTAGGAGCGAATGGGTGACTCATTTAGTTAGAGCATGGGCTCTGGGCAACAGGGCTGCCAGTTCGATTCCCACATGGGCCAGCGAGCTGCGCCCTCCGCAACTAGAATGAAGTCAATGAACTGCCGCTCAGCTCCCGGGTGGCCAGATGGCTCAGTTGGTTGGAGCGCGGGCTCTCAACCACAGGTTGAGGCTTTGACTCCTGGAAGGGATGGTGGGTTGAGTCCGCTGCAACTAACAACGGCGACTGGACCTGGAGCTGAGCTGCGGCCTCCACAACTAAGACTGAAAGGACAACAACTTGAAGCTGAACGGCACCCTCCACAACTAAGATTGAAAGGACAACAACTTGACTTGGAAAAAAGTCCTGGAAGTACACACTGTTCCCCAATAAAGTCCTGTTCCCCTTCCCCAATAAAATCTTAAAAAAAAAAAAAAAAAAGAAAGAAAGAAAGAAAGAATGCATCCTGAAAAAGGTGCTACAGACCTCATTGCTGAATATCACTATAGTCACCTTCAAAGTACTCCCCTTGGCAAGCTATGCACCGAAGCCAGTGCCTAGTCTACCCTTCAAAGCAATTTTGGAACTCTTTTTCTGAAATGGTCATCGGAGCTGTCATCGTGTTACCCTTGATGTCCTGAATGTCATCAAAATGCCTTCCTTTCAATATTTCCTGTATCTTCAGATAACGAAAGAAGTAATTGGGGGCCAGATCAGGTGAGCAGGGAGGGTGTTCCAATACAGTGATTTGTTTACTGGCTAAAAACTCCCTCACAGGCAGTGCTGTGTGAGCTGGTGCATTGTCGTGATGCAAGAGCCATGAATTGTTGGTGAAAAGTTCAGGTCGTCTAACTTTTTCACGCAGCCTTTTCAGTACTTCCAAATAGTAAACTTGATTAACTGTCCAGCTGGTACAAATTCATAATGAGTAATCCCTCTGATATCGAAAAAGGTTAGCAGCATCATTACAAGTTTGCGTACTTAATTGTCAGATCTCATATAACATCATCGTGATTGCCAGAAGCTGTGAGCAGTCCCTTATCATTGAAGTTGAAGGAGCAAACCAGGAACAGCAGGTGACACAGGCAGAGGTGTGAGGAGGGACCTGTCACAGAAGACCTGGTACACTTGGAAGGATTTGGACTTCATTCTCTGGACCAAGGATCCCAAATGCCCAAGAAACTAAACATGAGACCTAACTCAGAAAAGCAGTCATGTGCCAAAGAGCAGAGAAAGCCCAGTGGTGCTGAGGGGCAGCAGGGAGTGGTGGTCCACTGAAAACACAGGCTCTAATGGGAGCCTCCCCTGCTCAGCCCCTTCACACTGTTGCCTGCAGAGCTATTTGCCCCATGGGTGTTTTTTTTTCAAGTAAAGCCAGAAACCCAGATGAAATGTGTGAAATCTCCTGATTTTTAAACGATAAATAGTTAATTTAAATTTCTCTTTATAACAGGCATACTGTCCAGGCCAGTGCCAGGAAGATCTTGACAAATCATGGCTGCGGCCTGTGTTCAACCTGCTGGCCACCAGGTAAGGCTCTGCTGTGGGTGATGGAGGTGCTTTAACCAGGAGAGTAGCAGGTTCAACTTGTGTTTTACAAAGGGGGCTTTGGCAGCCGCAAGGATAAGTGACTTCAGGGGCACTGCCTGGTGGCTGGGAGCATGCTGGAACACTCCAGGGGGAGACCATAAAGATATGAACAGGGACAGTGGAGGCAGAGACATGCTAAAAAGATGGATCTGAATTTGGAGAAGGTATAAGAAGTACCGTCAGCTGGGCCTGTGAGTCCACACCCCCTCCTGTGCCCACAGGGTCCTGGGTCCTCCGTGAGCCCTGGTGTGGGGACCACTCCCTTGGCACACGACCTGCCAAGTCATGCTCGGCTCACAGTGTGAGATACAGCAGGCAGAATGCAGCTTCTGGAGGGCAGAGGCCTTGCTTACCTCCCTGCTTCTCAGGACCCCCTACAAGGCATGCCGTAGCTGGCACAGTGGGCCTGCTCCAAAATTACTCACTTAGGAGCAACTGCAGTAAACCTTTTCTGAAGGAGTCATACCGTCAGCCAGTCAAACGTGCATGCGGAGAACCCTCCTCTAGGCCATGTTCTGGTCTCGTGCTGGCAATAGAGCAGTGAAGACAACAGGTCCCCTGGTTGGTCCCTCCCAGAGCAGCCAGGAATGTGTGAGATGACTGACTTGGTCACCCTGCCTTCCTGGAGCCAGGGGGGACAGGTAGGCTCACAGCAGATTTGTCAAACACAGAGATGAAAGAGACGATGGCCAGTGCTGGAGAATAAAGTGGGCAGAGATGGAGATGGAGTGATCAGGGATGCAGGGAGGGCCTCCCCAGAAGGTAACCTGAAGGGACCCAGCTGGAGGAAATCTAGAGGGAGAATGTTCCAGAAAGAGGGAGCAGCACCTTCAAAGTCCCAGTGGTGGGAGTGTAGTCGGTGTGGCTGAGGAGCAACGAGAAGTACGGCTGGAGCAGATCCTGAGAGGCTCTGTACGCCATGGGAGGACTCTACTTTTTCTCTGAGTGAAGACTACAAGAATCAGAGCAGAGGATGATCTGACTCAGCTTTGCCAAGAGCACTCTGCTGAGTCAGAGGCCAGGGTAGGAGCAGCAAGGCCAGGCTGCTGCAATCCCCCAAGAAAGACAGGGAGCAGTTGGCCCAGAGTGGGGTGCGGTGGAGGTGGTGAGAAGTGGTCAGACCCTCTGCCATCTTGGGGTAGAGCTGGATGGCTAGCTGACGGATTGGATGTGGGGTGTGAGAGAGGAGTCAGGACAGCTGCAAGGATTGAGTCTGACAGAAAGGATGGAGCTGCTATTTAATGAGCTGGGGAAGCTTCAGGAGGAGCAGGGTGGTGTTTTTCGGGGAGGGGGGCAGGGTGTGGGGACATAACAGCTTCATAGTTACAATAATGGCCGGCAGGAATGGAGCACCACACACATGTGAGGCTCACACCTGAGCACTCTGCATGCATAATCTCATTTAATCCCCCGAGCAACCTGGGGACCGAAGTGCTGTGTTTGCCCCATGTGGCAGGACAATTGTTGAGCTATTACTCTGCATTCCTTCTGCCCTGGGCCTTACCTCCCTAAGTACCCTTCTTATAGCAAACCGAAACAAAATACGGCAGCCAAATCCCAGGTAATGAAGGTAGGAAGTGGAAGCTGCTTGAAGGTCCAGCTTTTCTTGCCTTCTGTCAGAGCCAAGTTCAAAAATGAGCTGGTATCTGGTGGGGATGGGGCGGGGAGGCTGAATCACTGGTCAGGCTGTAGAGGGGCTGCGAAGGGCTCACAGCCCTCCCCCAAGAGCCCCAGAGCAGCAGAGCATAGTCCGAAGAAACCACAGGTGCCCCCACATTCTAACAAATGGAGACACCAGACAATTGCACAGGCTTAATGGGAAGCCCAAGCTTCACTGAGGAGTTCCCTCCCAGAACAGTGAGAGGTCAGATACTCTGGTTATAAAAGACAGAAAACCTGGCCAGAGTAGCTTAAACCCAGCAGGGTGCAGGAGCTGGTCTGCATGGACTTGCAAGAACCAATTGTGTGCATCTCTTCCCAGCTCCATGTTCAATGGCATCCAGTTAGTCACTTGAATCAGCCATGGTAGGTATATTTATACTATGGGAATTGGCAAACACTGCACATTGGGACTTTCTCCTGGAAAGGCCTGTTGCTAAATATTTACTAGCAGACCATTATTTAACCCTCTTCCTCAAAGTGTATTGTGACATTTACTGACTAATAGCACTGGGACATCCTGGTGTAGGACTGACTGTGGGACACCCAAATGTCACCATCAGGGTTCAGACTTTCTCTCCCTATCATGTTCACTGTAGAAGTCCCAGCTTACAGACCCCAGAAGTCCCAGCAGAAGCCCAGTAACTGAGCCTCAAGGCTCCTACTAGGTCACATGCTCACCCTGAACCAATCACGAAGACCAAGAAGAAGAAAGTGCTGATGGGCGGGGCCTGAATCGTGAGCCATGATGTGTGTGTGTGTGTGTGTGTGTGTGTGTGTGTGTGTGTGTGTACACACACTCCTACACAAACCTACATACAGAGAGGGAAAGGGCAGGTTCCTCAAAGGAAACCCTGAGGGCTGTGGAAGAAGGGGTAATGGATGTTGGGCAGGCAGCACCAACAGGGTCTATCACGGTTGGCTTGTGGAGCAAATTCATACCAAGCAACTGGATATACCAGGATTCCTGTCACCAAGACCCAGGCTCCTTTCTGCTCCGTCCTCCTCAGGGTCAGCCATGACTACCGAAGCTCTGAGCTCTCCCTCCCATCAAGACACCCAGGGCCACAGGACTCTGCCTCAGCCCCTGCTCCCCTCCCCCCACCCGCCATCCTGCCCCTCCCGGTCCCTCTTTCCAATCAAGAGAAACCTTCCTCTGAAGCCCCAGCAGGCTTCCCCTCACATCTCATTGGCCAGGACTGGGTCACATGGCCACTCCTCCACCAATTATTGTTCACCTGTGGGCCAGCACTTTCAAACTCACCGAACCTTGTGAGTTAGTCAGCAAGGGGGACGTGGTCAACAGAGTCGGCTGGAGGAGAGAAATTACATTTTTGAGAGCCACGTGGTCTGCCACAGTGAGGCAGGAGATTGATGAGACGCGTTGGCGCTCGCAGGCTCATGCGAGGAAGAGCCAGCCAGCCCCTTGCCTGCTTCTGAGCCCGGGAGTGGGGAGGGCTGAGTGGGCCCCAGTAGAGTCACCACTCATCCTGGTTTGCCAACACACCTGGTTATGCCTGTCGTCCCAGCGTAATTTCTAATTCTACCTACTTCTCCTCTGGGAGGGGTTCTGGGCTGGTCACTGGGGTCCCTCCACGACCAGAGTACAGGAGCTCCGAGGAGCTCTCCAGGCCAGGACCCAGGGCAGGAATTGCCTCTGCTGTAGCTTTCCAGAGGCCTGTTCACCAGGCTCCTAACCAGGCTGAGAGCAGGAGGCTGAGGCTTGGGGGTGGGGCTCGATTCCCCATTCTACTTAGAGAGTCTGGCAGAGGTTCCCAAATTCTGTACTGGGCACTCAGGCGTGGCTTGACTGAAATCTCTCCCAGGCAGCTGAGGATCAGGCTGCACCTTGTTCGAGCCTCATTCCTGAGGCCAAAGCGCAGTGCCAGCCCTCAGGCTGGGATGAATGTCTCAGGCCGTGACAACGCTGACGGAGGATGGGCAGTGGCATAAGCACGATGCTGTGTGAGGGTCTCCGCTGGCAGAATCCATGTTTTGTTGGGGCATTGGGAAGGCTTTGGAAGAGGCAGTGCAGAAGCGTCAAGCAGCAGAGAAGCTTGGGACCACCTCAAGCAGTATTTTCACACTGTACATTGCCACCATGAGTGGGAGAATCAGTTCATGGATTGCCACCAGCCCCCACTCCTTCTCTCTCTCTCTCTCTTTTTTTTTTGTAGGGGAGAAAAAAAGAGAGACAAAATATCAGAGTATAATACATGTAGTAAGACAAAGCATCAGTTCACAAAATTTTGTCTGTTTTAGGTTTCATAAATACTCATACTGTGCCCTGATATTAAATGCATTTCAAAAACGTTTGGGGGCTGGCCCAGTGGGTCAGGCAGTTAGGGCTCCATGCTCCTAACCCCAAAGGCTGCCGGTTCGATTCCCACATGGGCCAGTAGGCCCTCAACCACAAGGTTGCCAGTTCAACTCCTCGAGTCCCTCAAGGGATGGTGGGCAGCGCCCCCTGCAACTAAGATTGAACACGGCACCTTGAGCTGAGCTGCCGCTGAGCTCCTGGATGGCTCAGTTGGTTGGAGTGCATCCTCTCAACCACAAGGTTGCCAGTTCGACTCCCGCAAAGGATGGTGGGCTGCACCCCCTGCAACTAGAAAACTGGACCTGGAGCTGAGCTGCGCCCTCCACAACTAAGACTGTTGCGAAGAAGAGTTGAAAGGACAACAACTTGACTTGGAAAAAAGGCCTGGAGGTACACACTGTTCCCCAATAAAGTCCTGTTTCCCCTTCCCCAATAAAATAAATAAATAAATAAATAAATAAATAAATAAATAAATAAATAAATAAATAAATAAACGTTTGGAAAACAGTAGCTCAGTCAAACCCCAAGCAGAGTGTAATCCGCTGAAGGTCACACAGCAAAGCAGACTGAGGACCCAGCACTGCCAGCCGACCCATTGCCGGCCCGTTGACCCAGCAGCTGATTTTGGACGACCTGCTCTGTGATGGCACTAGAGGTGCTGGATGCTAGAAAAGCGCTACTTGGATGACTAACACACATAAACCATTTTAATGCAAGGGGTGTGTTGGGATCCCCGAGAAGAGACATCTGGCCCTGTCCCCACTAACCTGGAGGACAAGGACAGGGCCGCAGAACCTGGTCGGGAAGGGCCTCATGCCTCTCTGTACCCCAGCCCCAGGGTGGGGAAATGTTAGGCACTTCTGTTGTACCCCTGCTTTCCAGGGTCCTCACCCGTGGGCCAGACCCTCTTCCCGGGAACCCTAGGGTTGAGTAGCCTAGGGCAGAGTGGATTAGATCTCCCCAGTACCCACCCCCGCATGGAGGGGTGTATTTGCCATCTCTCAGAGTCCCATTGGAGATACTGCTGGACTTGGGGCAAGGCAGGGGTAGGCCGGAAGCCTAATTAATGCCAAGAACACTGGACTGGGGCTCCCTTATCTGCCACCAATAAGCTGTGAAATACAGAGCCAGTGACTTCCCCACTCTGTACCCTGTGCCCCCCAGTTAGACAAGGACAAAAGTGTCTAAAATCCCCAGAAGCTGACGACCCTCCTTAAGCTCAACCTCTTCCTCTGCATGTCCTTCTGAGCCTCCTACTGCCACCCTCTAGCTCACTGCAAAATCCAGGACTAACACTTTGCTCCAGGCTGCTAACACCAGGACCCCACCTGCCCTGGGCTCCCCTCAGCAAACCACCAGCTACTCCCTCCCAGGACACCCACCCAGATGGGCAGCTTGATGGAGGTGTCAGGGACAGGGTGCTGATTGGCTGTTGACGATGCTGCTGAGCTGGTGTGAGAGGCGAGTACTCTGGAGGCCAGGGCCAGCTGAATATTTCATAAAGCTACAGCTCCCTTGTGAATTATTCACTGTAACAGAGAAAGCTCGAGAGAGACGGGATGGCTCAGGGGACGGGGGTGCCCGGGCTGGGGGAGGGAAGCTCCAAGTGCTGCCTCTCACTGCACCCCCAGCCCCGTCCTGCACCCAGGATGCATTCTTCTCACTCCACCCCCAGCCCCGTCCTGCACCCAGGATGTATTCCTCTCACTCCACCCCCAGCCCCGTCCTGCACCCAGGATGCATTCCTCTCACTGCACCCCCAGCCCCGTCCTGGGCCCAGGATGCATTCCTCTCACTGCACCCCCAGCCCTGTCCTGAGTCCAGGAAGCATTCCTCTCACTGCACCCCCAGCCCTGTCCTGGGCCCAGGTTTGTTGGGAACCCTGGGCCCCTCCCTTGCCCTCTCTAGTCCTGGAACATTTCTGGACTAGGTAGTATGCTCTGACATGCTCTGACATGGGGTTAAATACCTATGGGTCATCTACCAGGATGCAGCCCTGTGCCATGTAAGCTGGGATGGGTGTGTGTGTGTGGGGGGGGGGGGTGCAGGGATCAAGACCTCAGCCTGTCAGAGTAGGCATTAGCCTGTGAAAGAGAAACTCCCAACCAGACTGTAAGCAGGTGACCACAGAGCCCTGGCCACTGTGGACTGGAGAGGTGGACATGGGCACCGCGGTGTGACATCTGCCCATCTCCTTCAATCTCTCTCTGTCTCTGTCTCTATCTCTGTCTCTGTCTCTCTCTCACACACACAACTGCATGGGGTGGGTGGCAAATGCCCTAGGGATTCCCTCCCCGCAGCACTGTCTCTGGCAGTTCCAAGGCCCCCTGAGGGCTTGGTAGGAGCAGGGGAAGAGGTGACTGACCTAATCCTGAAAGCAAGTGTCACTCCTACAACTGCAGCTGTCTCAACTGCTCATGAGTCCTCAGAACCTCCTGAGGGGACCCGGAGGCCCACGCCAGCCATGGGTCCAGTTTATCCACCAAAACAACAACCTCCTTCCTTGTGGCTTTCTAATAAGAAGCTGGTAAGCTGTGCAGTGAGGGCAGCCTACTGCGAACCCTCAGCCTGTGCGGCCCTGTGCCCAACTGAGCTGTCCCTGTGTTTTACTGGCCTGCTCCTAGAGCTGGGGCAGGAGGCACTCCTAGGAACGCCCCCACCCCAGATGCCCTGGAGCAAACCTGCCTCTCTGGGGATTGTCCCTCTGGCCCTCAAGGTCCAGGCTTGGCCCAGGGGGTGATCTGAAGCCCAGGTCACTCCTGCTCCTCCCTGCCCCACGGAGCTCGGCCCCAGCCCTAGAGAAGCCTGTCCTCCTGCAGCACACAGCACTGCCTCTCTCCAGCCTGGACCGGGCACCCCAAGGCTGCATTGGAAAGATGGGGGTGGGGGACCAAGAAGAAGATGTGAGCACAGGGTACAGAATGGGGGATCAGGGAGGGAGGAGAGGCTGTGTGCCTGTGTGTGTGTGTGTGTGTGTGTGTGTGTGTGGTGGGGGGAATCTCCTACTCCTCCCTTTCCTCTCACCTGGGCTACTGCCATTTCCATTTTCATAGCCTCCCTAGACTAATAGCAATCTTCATTTATAGAAAACTGAGGTCCTGAGGGGATGACGCTTTTGGGGGCAGGGCAGGTATCCACCCTCAGGCCTCCTTCCTGGGATCTCATTCCCATCTCCACCACTATCTTCCTGCCCTTGGTCCAGTCTCTTCCTCTCTTGGGTCCTCAGTCTGCTCATCTGTAAAATGGGTTCTTTGGGCTTGGTGACCATTAGGGCTCTTCCTGATTCCCTTGGGGCTTCCTCTCTCAGGGTGAGCTGCATCCTTCCAGCCCCTGGCCCAGATTCCATTTAGTCTCTAACCAACTGTGCCACCTCAGGCAGGATTTTAGCCTCTCTGAGCCTGTTGACTCCTTTGTACAATGCAGTAATATCCCTTGCCGCTGATCTCTGAGCCTGTGAGGGTCAATTGTTATCAAGGATGGGAGGGTGACTTGAAGCCATAAAACTCCTGCAGATGTGTGGTAGAGGGACTACAGGATCCCAGGCTCTTAGAGTCACAGCCCAGCTCTGTTTTGTTCGGCTGGTCCAGTGACATTCATATTTCAGTGCCCTTAGGCAGTGCAGGCACTGCCCAGCTTGCGCCAGGCCTCCCCACCGCCTGCCGTGTCACAGGGCTACCTTTGTGTCTGGCTCTGAGTTTGGTGGCATTGGACTCCTCACTCCCAACCGGAAACTTCTGGGAGCCAACAGGGAGACACAGCTAGCAGGGGGCTCAGTAGGCTGCCCTCCCTGCCCTCGCTGCCCCATCCCCGCACCCTCCAATGCTTAGCCCCCCCCCCCCCCCCGTCTCCTGGGCCCTGGGGTAGGAAAGGGCCTAATGTTGTCTCCAGCCACAGTTTATGACAAATTGCTCCCATGGGTTCTGAAATGGCCGCATGGTTTTCCCTTTTTCCATTTTGAAATGTGCCAAGTCTCCAAGTCTATACCCTGCCTGTGCTCCTCAGACCTTAAAGAATATTTAACCACCTGTTAAATGATTTATCCCATTGTGGCTCCAGAGCTCAGGGCATCTCACGGGCCTCCTCAAGAATTAACTAGAGCCATAAATCAAAGCGACATTTGAAAAATTTCCAGCCGCCCCAGACAGCAGGCAGTGGCTTGGACCCAGACAGGGGAAATGGCATTTAGGACGGAGAGGCAGGCGCTCTGGCTGGGAGCAGCCTCCAGGCTGCCTCAGAAGGAGGTGATGGGCCAAGGACTTTCGGCTTCGAGAAGGTTCTGTCGGGTGCAGGCAAGACCCTTGTCTTTCTTAAATGCGGGCAGTACCTTAACTCCTCGCACATATAATCAGCGAGGAGCTTTCCCACCTGTTGTCTCACCTGATTTCAAAACAGCCCAGGGAGGCTGGTGCCAGAATGAGTACAGTTAGGCCTCGTGGTGGGATTCTGGGCATATGCCAGCCAGGGTGGCGAGGTGGGGGAGGGGGGCGGTCTCGAGCTGTGGAGCCCAAGAGTGACAGTGGTGGGACACAAGGACCAGACAGTGACTTGGGCTGTGGCACAGTGGCAACAAAGAGGACCAGGTGAGGCTATGTTCTGATTCTGGGTTGGGGTTCAAGGGCGAGAGGGGAGGAGGGGAAGAGAAGTTCATAATGAGCACAGCTATGTGCTAAAGCCAGAGCCAAGGTGCAGAGATGAACCCCTCCAATCCCACAAGAACCTAGAGAAGTGGGTACCTGGCTCTTTAAACCCCATTTTACAGCTGAGCAAACTGAGGTTAACTGATCTGGCCAAGGCCAGCAGGTGTCAGAGCCAGGAATTGAACCCACATTGGCAAATTCTGTGCTGAGAACTTGACGGTATGCTGGCGCTCCACTAAGGGCTTAACCTGCATTATTGCCTAGAGTCCTTACAGCACCCTGGGAGGCGGGTTCTCTTATTCTCTCCATCTTACAGATGAAGAGACTGAGGCCTCTAAAGCCCCAGCTCTCAGGAATAGTGCTAGGGCTCAGGGCCAGGCCGTCTGACCCCAGGGCCTCAGGTGTGTACCCACCACCCAGTACAGTGCCCTGTGTTTGGAGACTGTGTGGGAGGCTTGGTGGCAGTATCTTCCAGGCGACGGTGAAGCATCTGCACCACGGGCCCTGTCTTGGAGGGAGAGGAAACTTCCACACAGAGAAGGGCTCAAACCAGATCCTCAAACGCCAGACTAGCGCCAGCGGACAGTACTCAGCAAAGAGGCTACAGGGAGCCCCTCGGGGTTCCATGCCCTGGCCCGAGCTGCTGGCAGCCGGCCTCTGTGGGCCACAGGCAAACAGCCGCTATTGGCAATAAGGCGGGGAGGGGGCATGGTCTGGACTTGTCCCCATCCTGGGGAGCACCCTCAGGGAGCATCAGCTCCCCAAAGTTTCTCTGGTGGTGAGGTGCCACCCTCTCTTCCATCACATAGAGTAAAGTCTGGCCACAGCAGCAAGGGCCTCCCCACCGAGGCTGGGAGCCAGGGTCCAGTGGACAAAGTGCTGCATCTTCAAAGAGAGTTATGTCGCTTAATATTCCAGCCCTTGTCTCCATAACCCTTGGAATGTCCTGGAGACGCCAACATTGGACACCCAGATTTTGTCTCCCAGACTGCGTCATCCCAAGAGCAGAACAAAAATCCCTTTTCCATTCATGAGTCCCAGTTTGTGATTTGAAAAATCCCAAATTTGGGAGGAGAGATATAAAAGGCCTGTTGGAACCAGTGTGTTCTCTCAGAGGCCCACGCAGTGCGTGGGGTGTGGGAAAGTGGCAGTAAAACAGTAATGCCCAGCAGCAAGGGAGTGTCCCGCTCACAGCCTGCCGAAAGCCCTGCCCGGGCTGGGCCTGAGGCCATCCCCACCCCTGTCCTGGGCGGTCTGTGTGAGGTTCAGAGGTTAGGTGACTTGTCTAAGGTCGTGCAGCATGAGTAGCAGAGTTGAGCCCAGAGCTCAGGTCTCTGAGGCTGTGGAGTTCCCTGTGCGAGTGGATAACAGGAGGCCTGGGAGGTGCCGGGCGGATGGCAGTGGGCACCTTAGGCCCATGTTATTGACAACCCTCCACGGGCACACCTCTGATGGCGACCTCATGGGAGCCCCACAGCATCTGGAGAAGACAGCAGCCCAGTGATTGTTAATTTTTCCCAAGGAGGAAAGCCTAAAGGCCAGGGGCAGAGCAGGGCAAGAGCCCAAGTCCCCTGACAGCCCATGCACGGCTCTCCCACTGCCCCCCACTCTCTTTTTCCTATTCTGTAGGGGCCGGGCAGCAGAGTCAGTATGAAGGGAGAAATAAAACAGGAAACCGCACAAGACCACAGATGGCAGAATTCCAGTTTACAGTCCTCATACCTAGAGAAGAGCTGGAAATATTTCCCTGCCCCAGAATGGCCAATACAAACTCACAGGTGCCTTTAACCACTGACCAAATGAGCTAACTGCCCTGCACCCTAATGTTGAGATCTGTACAATGGGAACATACAGCTCCCTCAAGCTGTTGCTGAGTGTTAGGATGGGATGAGGGCTGCCTAGCTCACTGTAGGATCTCCCTGGCCTTCGTTCCCTCTTCTGTCTCCCCTACCCTGTGTCTGAGAAGTCACCTCTGGGCAGCCCCTCTCTCCCCACCTGCCCCCGTAGCCAGCAAACCCCTCAGGACCACCCACTCAGTTCTTGAATCAGGCCTGTGGGGGTGCCTGGTTCACACAAACAGTGGTGGGGTGTAAAGAATGATACCCTGAATCCTCAGGAATGACCCAGAAGGCCACCAAAAGTGTTCAGCCCTGCCCACATCTGGAACATTCTGGTGGACCCCTGAGGTGTAGCTGGCAAGGCCTCAGGGCCTGTGTGGAAACACCCAAAGCTTAGAGTACCCTGAAGGCCAAAGAATGATGAGTGACCCTAGGGCACAGGACCTGGTAGAGGGGCCAAGGGAGGAGCCCCTGGGGTGGGGAGGGTGGAGGGTGGAGAGCCAGGCTGGGAGCAGACGAAGCAATAGTCAGTGTTTCTCAGGCTGGCAGAGGGTGATCCCACCAGGAGAAGACAAATGGCCAGATGGCAGAGGGAAGGCACCGGCTGCAGCCTCCACTGGGAAAATTAATTAAGCCTTCAATTAGTGCAGGCCTGCCCCTGTCTGCTCCAAGGGGCACCCAGGGCCCCAGCTGCCCTGCCCAAGCCAGGAGTTAATAACTCACCCTCTAATGAACTCAGCAGCGAGACAGTCAGAACCGCCTGCGTGCCAGGGCTCCGGGCAGGAGGGAAGGGTGGGGATGCCTCTTGGATCCCCTTATCCACCGGGAGTCACATCACAGGCCAGCTGGAGGTGGGATGGCATGGTGGACCCTTTGACCCCTTGAATTATTCCCAGCAGAGAAGAAACCAGAACCCAGCATGTCAGGGCAGAGAGGCCCCCGAGAGGTTTCACTTCAACATTTACTGTGCCCGACACTGTGTGGGGTTCTGGGGACAAAGATGAGTCAGAGCCCATCCTTGCCCTCCCGGAGCTCACGGCCCACTGAAGGGGTGGGGAGCGCGTTAAGCCTCATTTAGGCCAGGAGCAGAAATCTTATTTTAAAAGCCATCTTGTCTTGATCCCGTCTTGCTTTATCTCCTAGGGGCCTGTGATCTGCCGGCCTGGGGTGTCCGGACGGAGGCCTGGGGGCAAGGGTGTGGAGCAGGAGGGCTTGGTCAGGCCCCCAAACCCTTGGTTGCTAGAGACAATGCAACGAAAACCCCCTGAAGCACTGAAGGGGGAACAGCCGCGTTTACCCCTCCTAAAAAACTCCACACCCCTCTTTGCTCGGGAGGTTATGGTCTTTTCCCTCTGCTCCAGCCTGACCTCCCGCAGCTCAAACACGCCAAATAAGTTCTAATAGACCAATCTTGGTCTCCTACGACTCATTCCTCCACGGGGAGCCACCTTCATCTACCCTTCAGCGGACGATTTAGGTAAGTCTGCTTTCTTTGGCCCTCCAGCTCCGTCAGATTTGCCCTCCACCAGACTTGAGGAAACCGACAGCGTGATGCCTCCCGGTTTCTCTTGTCCTCGGGTGATTAAGAGGGAGTCGACTTTACCTTCTTTTGCCCCCTATTCATTACTATGGGCTCCGGCCCCTCCTCTTACCCCAGGGACTCCCCTTTGGCGATCCTTTTGGATGGCATTAAGGGAAGCGGAGATTTAGACAACCGTCTCGGCTGGCAGGGTAAATGGAGTGAGGTCCCCTACCTCTTGGTTTTCTTTGAGCTGCAATGGGACTTGTCCCATTTCCCACCTAAGGGCGAATCACGCCTCTCAGGTTTAGCTTCAATCTCTTCTTCTTCCTCTGCTCTGGACCCCCCTGATTCTTCCTCTCCTCCCCGACCTCCGCTAGTTCAACTCCCTCCACCTCCCTCCACCGCTGTCCCGCCTGCTCCCAACCTTTCTTCCCCTCCTCATGCCAGATCCGGACAACCTTGTGCACCCCCAGCCACCCAGATGCCTCTTGGGGAGGTGGCGGGCCCTGCGAGCCCTGTTGGCATCCATGTCCCTTTCTGGATGACAGACCTGGGTTGGATTGAATCTGGGCTGGGCTCCTTTTCTTCTGGTCCCTCCCGCTTTGCTGGAGAGTCCAAGGGCTTCACCCTTGGCTGGCGGGACATCTGTGTTTGCCAAAATAATAGCACCTATCCCCCTGGGGAGACAGCGTTCCTACCCAGGATCCTAACTAGCATTACCAGACTCACCCCCAGCCCAATCCTGACCACCTAAAGAGCGACCATATGGCTAATTGTCTCCTTCAGGGCATGAAGGCAGCCATTCAGAAAGCTGTCAATTATGAAAAAGTTAGGGAAGTCTGCCAGGACCGCCATGAGAGCCCAGCTGCTTTTAGCCGCTGTTGCCCTGGCCCAGGGCCTCCTCCCCTATGCGGCCATCGTGGCCACTGGAAGTCGGGTTGCCGTCGAGCCCCTCCAGGCTCAGGAACACCCACTTCCCGGCCCCGGCCAAACACCACGCCTGCCACGGCACCAGCAGACGGAACTAATCTTTCCCTCCTGGGGACCCTCGGCACCGATGAAGAATGAAGGAGCCCGGTCCCGTCACAGGCCCCCACCTCCACCATACGCATGAGGAAACGCGGGTAACTCGCCTCGTTGCCGGTAAGGCCATTTCTTTCCTTCTAGACACGGGGGCCACTTACTCGGAACTCCCCAAATTTTCGGGCAAGTTCTCTCCCTCTCTCGTCCTGATTGTGGGGGTCGATGGGATACTTTCTCACCCCATGGCTACCCCACCCCTTTCATGTTCTCTAGAGGGACACCCTTTTAAGATTCTGCGCCCTGCGTCTTCGCCTTATTTCCTTACACACTGCAGGGGTCACCAAAGGGGCTGGCCTTGTTGTCATTGGTAACAACAAGGCTGATTGGACGGCGTGTCAGGCCGCCCTCCTCGGCTCTGGAGAGCCTGTTACCAGTCAGGGAGCCATTTGGGAGGCCTTGGTTTACCTGTACCGGAAAACTACCTCTACTATCCATGTCCCTCCTCCCTATTGTCCTTTCCCGCCTCGGTGCTGCCCCACCCCCACCCAACACGCTCCAACTTTCCTCAGCCCATTCTGCTACCCTTACTTAGGTACATCTTCCCTCTTTCACCCTCCGACTCGGTCAGATTTGCTGGTCAGATTTGCTGGTCAGATTTGCTGGCCGACGCAAGGCCTGACCGTGTCCTGGGAGCAGGCCCTGGGTCAGCCGGCGGCAGGGATGCCTTCCCCAGTCTGTGCCCTTCCTCTCCACCGGTCCTGAAGAAACCAACAGTGGGATGCCCTGCCATTTTTCCTTGTCCTCACGGTGATTAAGAGGGTCTAGATTTTACCTCCTTTCCCCCCCATCCTTTCCCTCACCCTCCTATGCTATCTCCCCTCCCCTTGGACACGGGGACTGGGAAGACCGCTTTTTTAAATTAACACCTCTCGCATTTTAGCTGACGAGAGGCCCCCATTTTCCTTGAGGGTTTGTTTGGGAACGTAACCCACCCCTTTGCTTCCGACTAACTCTCTTACTACACAGGCTCCAAAACCTCTCTTCCAACCTGGTATCTCCCCTCCACCCTATATCCTCCTGACCTCCGAGCCCCTCTGGTTACTCCCACTCACAGGCCCCCTGGTCACCTTGTTGTTCCTCTTACTGTTTGGGCCTTTCTTGCTCCAGCTGCTTATTAAGTATCTCACCATGCTTTTACGAGAGCACCATTACAGCCCCCTCACCCAAAACTCTACTTAGGGACCCTGATCGACATCCCCGCTCAGCAGGAAGCAGTTACAGAAGACTGACCACCGTCCCTTTTCCTAAGAACTGTTACCAAACCCAGAGGGGGAATTTGTTAAGCCATATTTAGGCCAGGAGCAGAAACGGTATCTTAAAAGCCATCTTGTCTTGATCCTGTGTTGCTTTATCTCCTAGGGGCCTGTGATAAGCGGGCCTGGGTGGTCCTGGATGGCAAGCTGGGGCCAGGGTGTGGAGCTGGAGGGCTTGGTCATGCCCTGAAACCCTTTGTCATGAAAACCCCCTGAAGCATTGAGGGGGAACAGCCGCGTTTACCCCCTCCTATAAAACTCCATACCCCTCTTTGCTCAGAGGAGGTTATGATCTTGTCCCTCTATTACAGCCTGCCCTCCCGCAGCTCAAACATGCCAAATAAATCCTAATATTAGGTCTCCCGCGGCTCATTCCTCCGGCCGTGCCTAACAGAGCAGGGAGGAAATAGACCTGAACCTGACCCTCACCAGTATGTCCATGGCCAGTGTTGTCAACAGCAGCACCTTCCAAGAGGTGTGGGGGGAGGGTGTCAGTTTGGGGTGGAGAAGAGCTGTTTGGAGGTGGCCAGGTGAACAGAGAAGTCCAGTTCATATGGTCCCACCTTTTGTTTTATGGGTGAACAACCCAAAGCCAAGAGAGGGCAAGTTACTAGCCCAATGTCACAGTTACTCCAGGGCAGGACTAGAATTGGAATTCAACCCACCTCGGAGGCTGTAAAGGGTGTACCTCCCCCCGTTGCACCAGGCAAACCAAGGCCCAGAGAGTCACTTCACTGGGACGTTGAATGGAGCCTGGCATCCTCACACCCCGCTCTGAGGACCATCTCACATGTCTCACCCTCTCGCAAGCATTGCCCGAGAACCCACACTCTGTCCTCCAGAGGGCACGCCCAAGAGCAGGGGCTCCCCAGCCTCCCTCAGTGCACAGGCTCTTCCTGCCCCTTCCAGCCTGCCTTCCACCTCCCCGCCTCCTGCTCAGCACCCACAGCCATTCCCCCAGCACCTCGGGCTGCCTGGACAGGCTGCCAAGGATGGTCAAGTTCAAAGCCTGATGCTCAGACACAGCCTGCCCCAGAGCCACCCAGAGAGCTGGTTCAAATGCAGACTCCGAGGCCCCACCCAAGATCCAATGATCAGAATCTCTGGGAGTGGGTCATAGGAATCTGCCCTTAAAATAAGCCATCCAGGGTTTTTCTTGCACAGATATTATTAGTGGATACATGAATACAGTAAAGTGTACAAGCCATACGGAAATTGCTCAGTATATTCTCACAAATTGCACATCTGTTTAATCTGCACCAGATAAAGAAACAGAACATTGATAGACCTTCAGAAACCCTTCATGCCCCCTTCCAGTCGCCAGTCTCCCAGAGGTGCCATCGTCCTGACTGCGAGCAGCATAGACCAGTCTTGCCTGCTTTTGAATTTATGTGTATGGGATTAGAGAGACAATTGAGTCCAGTATTTTCTGCCTGACATTGCTCGTGAGCTTCATTCATACTGTTATGTGCAGTTGTGGTTTCTTTACTCTCACAGCCGAGTAGCATTCCAGCCCAGGACAGTGCCACAATTTGTCTGCACGGTACTGTTACTGGGCAGAGGGTTGTTTCCAGCGTTAGGATAACAAAAGAGGGGTACTAGGAAAATTCCGTTACATGTATCTCCATGGACACTATGCATTTCTGAAGGAAGCGTGTCTATGAGTGGAACGGTTGCATCACAGTGTTTGCTTGTATTCAGGTTTCACAGATACTGCGAATGATTTTGCAAAGTGGCTGTACCAGACTTGGCTTCCAGCAGCAGTGTCTAAGCGTTCCAGTTGATCCACATCCTCACCGACAGCTGGTGCATTTCTTTTCACTCAAGCCATTCGTGTGGGTGTGGCGTGGTGTCATTTTTTGCTTCCACATGCATTTCCCTGATGACTAATGATGTTCAGCACATTTCCTCACTCGTATGTTTATTGGCCATTTAGGCATCCTCTTTGGTGAAGTGCCTATTTGGATCTTTTGCCAATTTTAAATCAAATTGTCTGTCTTTTCCTTATTGATTTATGGGAGTTCTGTATATATTCTGGACTCCAGTCCTTTGTTGGATATATGTATTGCAAATATCGTCCGCAAATGTTATTAGTGGATATATGGATACAGAAAAGTGTATTCATGTATTCAACTTGGTGTCTTGCCTTTTTACTCTTACTGATATCTTTTGATGAATGGAGTTTTCGTTTGAATATAGTCCAGATTATCAATTTTTCCCTTTTTTAGGGTAACATTTCTTATATCCTGTGTCCAGGTGATTTTATGCACATGAAAGTTTGAGGGTGGGAGTGGAGGCCTTGTTCTTACCGTGTTTCCCGGAAAATAAGACGTAACCAGAAAAGAAGCCCGAGCATGATTTTTCAGAATGACATCCCCTGAACATAAGCCCTAATGCGTCTTTTGGAGCAAAAATTAATATAAGACCCAGTCTTATTTTCGGGGAAACACAGTACTAACCCCCACTTTCTTCCCAAGCCAGAGACACAGAAGTCCCTTAATCATACCGGCCACACTTAACGAGGACTTACCCTGCTTCCAGGCACTTCACGTGTTGTAGGAGGTCATCCTTCTGGGCATCTGCTCGGCCTGTGTCCCTTGTACCACGTTCACTGGCCACAGAAGATGAGACAGGAGTAAACACCACACTAGCCAATCAGGGTCTCTTTCCTGGGGGTTTGGAATCTGTCCTGGGGACACTACGTTTCGTCCAGATTATAGCAAGGATGAGCCGAGGCTGCCATAGGGCTGGGGTGGGTACACCTGCTCTACACCCCTGGAAGCCACGGACGTGGAAGACAGAGGAAGCAGATGTGCAGAGAGAAGCAGAGATGAAGGACACAGCGTGGACACCGCCAAGGTTACCAGTCCTGGTTCTTGGCCTCATGCTGCCCTCCCACCCTGGGGGTCCCTAAAGACACCCACCAGCTTTCCAGTAAAGTCTCCTTTTTGTTTAGTATGAATCCTGTTCTTGCAAACGAGAGTGTTCACTGAGATGTGACTATCATCTTGAATCTTCAGAGCAATGGAATCTTCCCTTTTTAGAGATGAAGAAACCTGAAACTTAAAAGTTAGTAAATGCTTTTCCCCAAACCTGGCTGCCACTAAGAACCACAGCCGGAACTTCAGCCTCATCCCCATGGCTCAAAGCCTCCATTACTGCTCTACAGCACAGAGCCACACACACTGGGCCTGAGATCAGGGTGGCCCAAGGTGTGTTCTGTGGAGCCCTGGCCTCAGGAAATGAGCCCTAGAGGGGGAGTGCAGGGTATTTTGGTTCCCTGATCCAGCTTTGGGGACACATTTTGAAGAGGATATTCTTTTTTCTTTTATGCTTATATCTTTAATCAAAGACTTAGAGAGTCCAAAGGAGCTGCAATATAACAAGACACAATTTTTTTTTGACTAAAGAATAAATTAGTTTAGCTTTATTCCAAAAGTTGCCACCATGAACTGTGTAATTTTTTTTATTAGTTTCAGGTACACAAGACAAAGTAACACTTAGACGTTTATCTTTTACATCCCTCACACTGTGTGAACCCCCTCCCCCATCCACTACCCCTCTGACATCGCACACAGCCATTACATTTCCACTGTCTCTATTCCTAATGCTGTACTCTGCTTCTTGTAAGTATATACATACATATACATACATATATATACATATATATATATATATATATATATATATATATATATATATATATATATATATAAAATTATAGTTATCATTCATTATTGTTCATCTTCAGCTTCAGGTGTACAGTGCAGTGATCAGGCATCTACATCATCCCTGAGGTGATCTCCCAAATGGGACAAGTGTCCATCGGACACTCTACAAAATCTTTACAACATTATTAAGTTCCCCAAATTGACTTTCATATCCCCGTGGCCATCTTGTGGTTACCGACTGTTTTCTAATCCCCTCACCTTCCCCCTTATCCCCACCCCCCCGCCCATCTAGCAACCCTCAGTTTTTCCTCTATGTCTCCAAAACTGTTTCTGATTAGTTCATTTACTTAGTCTTTTCTTTAGATTCCACATATAAGTGAGATCATATGGTATTTGTCTTTCTCTATCTGACTTATTTCATTTAACATAATGTTCTCTAGGTCCATCCATGTTGTTACAAATGGTAAGATTTCTTTCTTTATGGCTGCATAATACTCTATTGTGTAAATGTACCACAGTTTCTTAATCCAGTCATCTACTGATGGGCATTTCGGTTGTTTCCATGTCTTGGCTATTGTGTATAGTGCTGCAATAAACATAGGAGTGCATAAAGATATTTGAATTAGAATTTTGGATTTCTCCAGATAGATACCTAGGAGAGGAATTGCTGGATCATAAGGTAGTTCCATTTTCAGATTTTTGAGATACCTCCATACTGTTTTCCATAGTGGCTGCACCAATCTGCAATCCCACCAACAGTGCACAAGCGTTCCCTTTTCTCCATATCCGCGCCAACACTTGTTTGTTGATTTATTGATGAGAGCTATTTTGACTGGGGTGAGGTGGTATCTCACTGTGGTTTTTATTTGCTTTTCTCTGATGGTTAGTGAGGTTGAGCATTTCTTCACATGTCTGTTTGCCATCTGTATGTCCTTTTTAGAAAAATGTCTCTTCATGTCCTCTGCCCATTTTTTAATTGGGTTGTCTGTTTTTTTGGAGTTGAGTTGAGTGAGTTTTTTATAAATGTGTGATATTAACCCCTTATCAGATATATCATTGGCAAATATCTTTTCCCATTCAGTAGGATCCCTTTTTGTTTTATTGATGGTTTCCTTTGCTGTGAAAAAACTTTTTAGTTTGATGTAATCCCACATGTTTATTTTTTTTCTTACTTCCCTCGCACAAGGGGATATATCAGTAAAAATCTTACTCCAGGTAATGTCTGTGAAATTTCTTCCTATATTTTCTTCTAGGAATTTTATGGTTTCAGATCTTACATTTAAGTCTTTAAGCCATTTTGAATTTATTTTTGTATGTGGTGTAAGGATGTGGTCCAGCCTCATTTTTTTGCATGTGTCTGTCCAGGTTTCCCAGCACCATTTATTGAATAGACTGTCTTTAACCCACTGTACATTCTTGCTTCCATTATCATAGATTAAATGGCCATATAGGCATTCATTTCTGGACTCTCTAGTCTGTTCCATTGATCTATGGGTCTGTTTTTATGCCAGTACCATGCTGTTTTGATTACTGTAGGCTTGTAGTATAATTTGATGTCAGGTATTGTTATACCTCCCACTTTGTTCTTATTTCTCAAGATTGCTGAGGCTATCCGGGGTCTTTTATGGTCCCATATAAATTTTAGGATTATATGTTCTATTTCTGTGAAAAACGTCATTGGTAGTTTGATAGGAATTGCATTGAATATGTATATTGCCTTAGGCAGTATGGACATTTTAACTATATTAATTCTTCCTGTCCATGAACATGGTATGTTTCCATCTATTTGTATCTTCTTTCATTTCTTTCTTCAGTGTCTTATAATTTTCTGAGTACAGATCTTTTACTTCTTTGGTTAAATTTATTCCCAGGTATTTTATAGTCTTTGGAGCAATTGTAAACGGGATTGTTTTTTAATTTCTCCTTCTGATGTTTTATTATTGGTATATACAAATGCAACTGATTTCTGAATATTAATTTTGTATCCTGATACTTTACTAAATTCATCTATCAGCTCTAATAGTTTATTGGTGGAGTCTTTAGGGTTCTCTATATATAGTATCATGTCATCGGCATATAATGACAATTTTACTTCCTCCTTACCGATTTGGATGCCTTTTATTTCTTTTTCTTGTCTGATTGCTGTGGCTAGAACTTCCAGCACTATGTTGAATAGAAGTGGAGAAAGTGGGCAAACTTGCCTTGTTCCTGATCTTAAGGGGAATGGTTTTAGTTTTTCCCCATTGAGTATGATGTTAGCTGTGGGTTTATCATATATGGCCTTTATTATGTTGAGATATGATCCCTCTATTCCCACTTTCTTAAGGGTTTTTTATCATAAATCACTGCTGGATTTTATCAAATGCTTTTTCTGCGTCTATTGATAGGATCATGAATATAGATGCAAAAATCCTCAACAAAATATTAGCGAACAGAATTCAGCAATACATTAAAAAGATCATACACCATGATCAAGTGGGATTCATCCTTGGTATTCATTTTGTTAATGTGGTGTATCACATTAATTGATTTGCGGATGTTGAACCACCCTTGCATACCAGGGATGAATCCCACTTGATCATGGTGTATGATCTTTTTAATATATTGCTGAATTCTGTTCGCTAATATTTTGTTGAGGATTTTTGCATCTATATTCATTAGAGATATTGGTCTGTAGTTTTCTTTTTGTGTGGTGTCTTTGTCTGACTTTGGGATCAAGGTGATATTGGCTTCATAAAAAGTGTTTGGGAGTCTTCCCTCCTTCTGGATTTTTTGGAAGAGCTTGAGGAGAATAGGTGATAATTCTTTTTTGAACGTTTTGTAAAATTCACCTGTAAAGCCATCTGGTCCAGGGCTTTTGTTTGTTGGGAGATTGTTGATTACTGATTCAATTTCCCTGGTGGTAATCAGTCTATTCAGGTTTTCTGTTTCTTCGTGAGTTAGCCTTGGAAGGTTGTACGCCTCTAGAAAATTGTCCATTTCTTCCAGATTGTCAAATTTGTTGGCATATAGTTGCTCGTAGTAATTTCTTAAAATTTTTTGTATTTCTGCGGTGTATGTTGTCACTTCTCTTTCATTTCTGATTTTATTAATTTGGGTCCTCTCTCTCTTTTTTTTAATGAGTCTGGCTAAAGGTTTGTCAATTTTGTTTATCTTCTCTAAGAACCAACTCTTGGATTCATTGATCTTTTGTATTGTTTTTCTGGTTTCTATTTCATTTATTTCCTCTCTGATCTTTATTATCGCCTTCCTTGTACTCCCTTTGGACTTATTTTGCTGTTCTTTTTCCAGATCCCTTAAGTGTGAAGATAAACTGTTGATTCGTGATGTTTCTTGTTTCTTTAGGTAGGCCTGCAATGCTCATAATTTCCCTCTTAGGACTGCTTTCACGGCATCCCATAGATTTTGGGTCGTCGTGTTTTCATTTTCGTTTGTCTCAAGGTAACTTTTGATTTCTTCCTTGATCTCCTGCTTGACCCATTCATTATTTAGTAACATGTTATTCAGCCTCCATGAATTTGTGTGTCTTCCAGCTTTTTTCCTGTAGTTCATTTCTAATTTCATAGCACTGTGGTCAGAGAAGACAATTGGTATGATTTCAATTTTCTTAAATTTATCCAGACTTACTTTGTGGCCTAACATATGGTCTATCTTGGAAAATGTTCCATGTGCGCTTGAGAAGAACATGTATTCTGCAGCTTTGGGGTGAAATGCTCTGAAAATATCGATTAAATCCAAGTGGTCCAATGTGTCACTTAAGGCTGTTGTTTCCATATTGATTTTCTGTCTGGAAGACCTGTCCCTTGTTGTCAGAGGTGTGTTGAAGTCCCCTACTATGATAATGTTACTGTTGATCTCTGTCTTTATGTCAGTCAATATCTGTTTTGTATGTTTAGGTGCTCCTATGTTGGGTGCATAGATGTTTACTAGGGTTATGTCCTCTTGTTGGATCGATCCCTTTATTATTATAGAGTGCCCATCTTTGTCTTTTAATATGTTCTTCATTTTAAAGTCTATTTTGTCAGATATAAATATTGCAACTCCAGCTTTCTTCTCATTTCCATTTGCATGAAATATCTCACTCCAACCCTTCACTTTCAGCCTGTGTGTGTCTTTTGATCTGAGGTGAGTCTCTTGTATACGGCATATACAAGGGTCTTGCTTTCTTATCCACTCAGCCACCCTATGTCTCTTGATTGGAGCATTTAATCCGTTTACATTTAAAGTGATTATTGATAGGTACATAGTTATTGCCATTTTTAAATTTGTAGTTAGATTGTTTTCATCTTCTATTTACAGAAGTACTTTTAGTATTTCTTGCAATGCTGGCTTGGTGGTAATACATTCCTTTAGCTTACTCTTTTCTGGGAGGCTCTTTATCTCTCCATCAACTTTAAATGATAGCCTTGCTGGATAAAGCAACCTAGGTTGTAGGCCTTTGTTTTCCATCACTTTGAGTATGTCCTGCCACTCCCTCCTGGCCTTCAATGTTTCTGTAGAAAAGTCATTTGATAGTCTTATGGGAGTTCCCTTTTATGTAACCCTCTGTCTTTCTCTTGCTGCTTTTAGGATTCTCTTTTTGTCTTTAACCTTTGCTATGTTAACTATAATGTGTCTTGGTGTGGACCTGTTTGGGTTTATCCTGGTTGGAACTCTGCACTTCCTGGGCTTGTATGTTGGTTTCCTTCATCAGGTTAGTGAAGTTTTTGGACATTATTACTTCAAATATGTTCTCAATCCCTTGCTTCCTCTCTTCACCTTCTGGTATTCCTATGATGTGCATGTTGTTGCACTTGATGTTATCCCATAGTTCTCTTAAACCACCTTCATTGTTTTTTATTCCTTTTTCTTTCTGTTGTTGTTTGGGTGATCTCTGCTAACTTGTCTTCTAAGTTGCTGATTCGATCCTCTGCTTCATCTAACCTGCTGTTAATTCCTTCAAGTGAGTTCTTTATTTCAGTAGTTGTATTCTTTAGTTCTAACTGGTTGTTCATTATGATTTCTACATCCTTCTTTATGTTGTCTCTAAGCTCCTTAAACATTCTTATCATCAGTGTTCTGAACTCTGTCTCTGATAGGTTGGTTACCTCTGTTTCATTTGGTTCCATTTCTGGAGGTTTCTTCTGTTCTTTTATTTGGGACGTTTCTTTGTTTCCCCATTCTGGCTGACTCTCTGTGTTTGCTTCGATGTATTAGGTAGATCCCCTAGAGTTCTTAGCTCTTGCTGGGTTATCTTATGTAGTATGTGTCCTTTATATTTGACTTGCACTACTTCGTTCTTCTCCTCTGCGTGTGCTCCAAAGGTGACTCTTGTGTTCTGTATATTGTCCTGTTAAAGTTGATCGTTAATTGCTTTTCACTTGTCAGTATGTAGGGTTAACTCCTTGGCTGACTAGTTGTGAGACTTGGCTCTGCCCACCGCAGGGTGTTCTGCTGCGTGAGGGTTGACCGCTTAAATGTGGTTTGGCCCCTATGGGCTCTTGTGTCTGTAGAGAATTCCCTCTGGGTTTGTCACTTGTAGGTCAAACCCGGTAGTACTCTGGTTTGGTCTGGAGTTGGCCTCTGGGTGTGTTGAATCTTGTGCCTCTTAAGCTGGGCCCTGGTAGGGCAATTTCAGAACAAAGCAAATCACCAAGCACAACAACAACAACAAAGGAAAAATCAAATACATTCACATGTAAAAACAACCGACAACCCACACTCGACACAGGCAAAGATATCAAAGATATAAAAACAAAACAAAACAAAACAGAAAGCAGCGCCAGTCTTGGCTTAAGCCCACCAAGTAATCTCCTGGTTGTCCTCTGCTGTACCAAAGAGTCCCCTGCGTATTGTGCAGGCAGAGCCGGTCACCTGGTGCCCAGAGTGACATTGGGACTGCAGATTTAGATGTGTGGGGCTGAGGGGTCTGGATGGTAGTTTCTACAAAGTCTGCAGTTTCTCCTCTTGCCTACACATATGTGCACTGAGAGTAGCACCACTGTGTCCAGTTCTCCTGAGTCTTAGGGCACTTCTTCCGTGTGTGTGTGTGTGTGTGTGTGTGTGTGCGCGCGCACGCAGGGCGGGAGATTTCTGAGCTGCTGAAAACCCAGAGCTGCATCTGCCGCTTACAGCTGATCCCTGGGTGTGTCAGCACAGTTGTAATTGCTCTGTCCTAGGCAGGCCAGAAAGGGTGGGGGCTGGGAATGGAGGGGTCTTCTCTCTCCCAGCCCAGCCGTGTCACACTCTTCCCGCAGGCCAGAAAAGGTGGTGGCTGGGGGTGGAGAAGTCTCTTCTCTCCTAGCCCAACAAAAATCACACTCTTCCCAGCCTCTTCCCTGGGTCAGAGCTGCATGCCAATCTTCCCAGAGCCTGAGCACTAAGGCTCTTCTGTAATCTGACACTACTCCTCAGTTCAGGGGCCAGTTTAAGTCTCTGGAAGGGTGGGGTAGGATTGGAAGAGTGGGGGATGGGCCCAGGTATGGAGTTTGTGTCCTTTGTCTGGCCTAGGGCCCAACTGGAGGTCTCACTGAGGTTATTGCCTCAAATGCTGGATATGCTGCCCCCTCGGCGGGAGAGATCAGCTGTGGGACGCAGGGAAAGAGCCCACCTCCTGGCTTTTGTGTTTTCTGTTCTGTCCTGGGATCCCCTGCATCTCTGCAGCTGTGGATGGCTGCCGCATTTCCATAGCCACAGGTGTGGACCACGTCTCCACTCCGCTCCCTTCCCTCTTCCCCTGCTTGCCCAATTTGCCCACCTTTAAGGAATCCTTGCATGAGTCTCTTAGCTGTTCTGCGTGATGAGCAGAGAGTCCTTTGATGGGTTATAGATGTCCCATTTGTGATAAGATCTGGAGGAGAACTCAAAAAGTGTGCCCCGCTGCCGCCATTCCTAGGACATCAAGGATATTCTTCACTGCAGAGCATTTCAGAGCCTTGGCTAGAAAGGAGTTTACTGGGATTCTACAGAATGCAGTTTCTCTAACTTATGTGACCATGGAAGCCCCTTTTGTAAGGCACATTTTGTGGGATTAATGTTTTATGGAAAATACTGCAAGGAATCAAATTTTCGTCCCTGTCCCAAGGTGGCCCCCTGAAAGGGGGTGTCCTAGGCAAATAACAGGTCATGTCCATCCCCTTGGGTACGTGGCCACTGGTTAGATACACTGTGGAAAGTTTATCTAACTACTATAAATCTGCTTCCTGAAGGTTTGACTCACCTGAAACAAGTCCCCTGGGCCTGTGCACCCTGGATGGACCAACTATAATTGAATTTCCGTGGTTGATGGGCCTCACCATGCCTGGGACCACCATCACCCCAGGTGCCTGGCTCTCAAGGCCCTGGTTCTGCCCAGTCAGCCCCTTCTCAGGAGGAATGAGCCCCAGGAGGGGCAAAAGGAAAAAGAGAGAAAAGGGACAGGACTAGAGAAAGGGAGAGAACAGGAGAGGAAAGAAACTGTCAGGAAGCAGACGGCACCTCAAACAGGAGAACAATCTCCCAAAGGCACACACCAGACTCTGGAAAACCGTCGAGGCTGGTGCATGCCTGGGGCTGGAAGATCGGGGAGCCATGGCCACCCCTACACCTGCAGGGGCAGGGGAGGGTGTGCCCAGAGAGGGTGGGCATGGAGGGGCTGCTGCCAGGGCTTGGTGCTGCCGGTCATAAACACCCATCCTGTTGTCCTCCACCCTCTGATTTCCTACTGATGCCTGGAACCCAATCAGACGCCCACAGGGCAGGGAGCTGCTGGTGCAAACAGCACTGGGCAGGGTCGGGAGGCTGAGGAGCTGGGCTGAGGGGCAAATGGAGATTGTCCAGCGCAGGGAGAACTGGGAGACGGCTGTGGGAAGCGGAAGAGGATGGGGGCGGGGGTGGGGAATGAAAATGCAGATCAAAAGGGAGAGCCTTAAAAGAAAGAAGGGGAGAGAGGTGAGGAGCCCCAGGGGTGGAAGCAGCTTTGCTCAGCCCCTTCTAGAAGGATGGGGTCATTGCCCACGTCTAAACCCCCAGATCGCTAAATTTTAAAACAGCCCTCCCTGGAAAGCAGACACGTGAGCACAGCCCCTGCAGGCAGTAAAGCCATAGCCTCTCCCCACACCTGCCAGCTCCCACATATCTGGTGGGTGGATGGATCTCTGCTGAGATCAGCTCAGCAAACCCACCTCTGATGTGCGCAATCCTCCCTTTATACAAGCCATGAGTGCTTGAAAGGTTGGGAGCATAAATCAATGCCAAGCAAAAAAATTCTTGTTGAAATTCACCAGGAAAACTCATCGCTGAGAATTCTAGAGTTAGTTCCTCTCGATAGAGAACAGTTGTCCCCTCATTTGGTTTTTGTCTAATAGCAGATGTTCAGATACTGGAGTGGTTGAAAGCGGGCCTGCTCTGTCTATAGGATTTCATCATGGGGCCATTCTGGCTGGACTGGGAGAGGTGGTGGGCTGCCTGTCCCTCCCAGGTCCCCAGGGTTGGGGGAAGCTTGCTGGCTCTCACACCTCACTCTCTGCTTCACCCCTCCAAGTTCTGGTCCCTGTGGGGAGGGCTGGACCAGCACTCAGAGACCACTCAGGCCTGTCAGCCGCCCCGCCCTCACCACCAGCTGCCTCCCTGGACCTGGCCAGGTGGGGACATGGGGAAAGTCACCTTCCCTGTTCATTCCAGCACAGCAGCACCAGCTCCTTCAGCAAAATAAAGCTGGGAGCACTGTGACCAGGCCCGGGAAAGTGATCTCTGAGGCCAGGAAATCCATCACAAGGAGAGGCAGCTGCTGTAGATCAAAGCAGAGTCCCTGGTCTCTGTACCTCTATATCATCATTAGCAGAGGGCAGAGGTAGGGCAGGCTGGGGGGCAGGAGTGGGCTTGAGGAGAGATCTTTAAATCTACCAAGTAAAGCTGATGCCCCAGGGGCACCTGGTGGAGGTGAGGGGGCAACTCCAATGCCCTCTGAGCCCAGGGTGTGGTGGGTGCCCAAGGAGGGGCTCCATGTACTGGTATCCAGTACATGCCTTGGGTAGGCAGACACCTATAATGAGGGAGTCTTCACCTTTGGGAGCTTAACAGAAAGATAAGGCACCACCAGGAGAAGTCTTGAATCCAGAGACCCTTCATAAAGTGCCCATTAATGAGGTATATAGATGGGCAACCAGGGAGGGCTTCCTGGAGGAGGTCAGTCTAAGCACCGCTTTAAAGGAAGGGAGTAAAGAGAGAATGTAGACCTGGCAGACCCTCCAGCTCCACGCCTTCATTGCTCCCAGGATCTCTCCTCTTCAGCCAGTCTCAGTTTGAGGTGGTATGCCTCTCTGTTTAATTGGTCAATTAATGTTTGCCATTCTCACTGGGCTGTGGGCTCACAGTTTTGCCCACCTTCGTGACATAGTGAAAGCTCAATCAATGTTTTCAGAATGAATGGCCCTAATTCTCATAAAGTCCTAGAGGTGGAGTGGGTGAGTGCCATGCAAGGGGCGGAAGTCAGCAAAAGGCTCTGGAGATTTCTAAGTATAAGTGGAGCCGGGATGATTGAGCTGGGCACAGGGCAGTTTGGAGCAGTAGGACAGGGTTTGTTGTACTTGTTTTGGGGGACTAAGGACAACTGGGCAGAGAACTGGGAAGGGGGCAAGGTTAGGACTGGATATAGAGCAGACCATCTAGAACCGTGGGGATGGCTGGGGCTCAAGGCGTGGAGAGAAAAGGAATCCCAGCATGAAGCCAAGTCTTGTATCATCAGCACCCCAACCCCGTGGCCTCTCTCCCCAGCCCAGGATCCCTGGGAATCACAGTGCCCCTGACTCTGGTCTCCCCCCCGCCCACCTCCTTGGTCTGATTGCACAGAGTGATTTGTGGCCCTGACAAGTTGAATTGTGGGTAAAGCGGCTGTCCAAATGGGGAGCAAATTGGAACTGCAGCTCCAGCGGGCGGGCCATCCATCACACGGAGAAAGGCTCCGTCAGCACCTTGCTGCCCAGCCTGACCAGGCCCAGCCCTCAGTGTGCCTGCCCAGGGGCACAGGGGGCTCTTCCTTCCTCCCTGCACTCGGGTCTGAAGGGACCATGGGGAGTGGGCAGCCTGGCCTAGGGAAGAGGAGGACTGAGACCCAGGGTGTATATTTACAGGGTCTACTTTGGGCTTCTTCATAGCATTTTAATGCTGTTAATGTCCCATAAGTCTCCCAAAAGGTGTATATATTTACAAATTAGGAAACTGAGGCACAGTGTCCTCAGGCGACAGGCCCAAACTCGCATGGCATTTAACAGAAACTGGGGCATGAAATTTGTTGCTGTAATACCTGGAATTCTTAACAAAGTGGCTTCCTGCAACATGGAAAAATTCAAAAGCAAATAAACATTCCATCTGGCAAAACTCCTAGTCCTTGGAGGTGACACTTCAGTGACTCCATTATGAGCCAGTGAAGTAAAGGAACCACAAAAGCACTATAACCCCCAAGCCCTGCCTTGGAGGACTGCCGCCTGCGAGAAGAGCAGGATGTCCGGGATTGGTGTGTTTGCTGTGCCCCACCTGCAGCCCCTCCTAAGCCTTCACTGCATGGCACCCATGCCTCCATCCATGTGATCCAGCTCCGGGCCATGGCTTAGACCAGAGGTGGTCACCAGAGCCAAAGACTCTCCCTTCATAGGTTGGTCACTGACCTTGAAGTGAGGCCTGGCTGAAAAAGATGAGCTAAGCCAATCAGATTGAAAGTATTGGGACTCAGCAACACAACAGATAAAAGAGTGAGCCACGCTGAAAAGTCACATGTGACCTCAGAAGTCATCTTTCTCAGGGGCCCAAACTCTCTACCTCCTGCTTACTTTCCCTCTGCCTCTCCCCCAAGTCCTCCTCCAGAAAACTCTGTGTGTAGAAGGGAGGAGGTGGAAGAAGGGTAGGAAACTTGCTCTGTCATCCTACCTGCCCAGCGTCCTGAGCTGTTTAGCCACATGAGTCATTTCCGTTTCTCCTTGAGGGCTGCGATTTTGAAATTCAAAAGCCAGCCAGGCCAGGACTGCTTGTTTCTCTCTTTATGCTGAGTCATCCCTTCCCTGAGACAAGAGCTGTCCTGCTGGCTACTGCATGAAATGGCCAAGGTCGGGAATGGGGGTACCACAGAATATGAACTAACGTTTCAACATGTCATCCTGCCACACAAAGCTATGTGTGGCCAGGGACCCCCAAATACTGAAGCATCAGGAAGGGAGAAAGTACCCCTCTGCCTTCTCCAAGGCAGTATGAGTGTGTGTGTGTGTGTGTGTGTGTGTGTGTGTGTGTGTGTGTGTGTGACCATCTGCAGACTCTGTAGCTCCAATTTCACTTTTTCGTGGTCCTTCCAGGCTGCCTTGGTCCTAGGACCCCTCATGGCCTGTTAGCTTCGTGTTAAAACTCTGAGCCATTAGCACAAAGTGCCTTTGTGACTGTTTCTATCAGGATCCAGGGCAGGAAACAGAAGCCGTACGAGGATTTTAAGCAGAGATGGAATGAACAGGGAATTGGGTGCTTACAAAGTCATGGAAGTGCTGTAGGGGTCAGCTCCAGGCTGGGCGTCCAGAATGAGACACAGCGCACTGCTGAATTGGCCACCTGGCGAGGCAACTCCCTCACCCAGCAGGGACCCGGGGGCCGCCGCTGGGACATAGGGCTGCAGCTGCAGTCTCAGGGTCTGGAAGCCACTGTCACCACCACACTTGCATCTGGGATCCCAAAAAGCTGGTGACTGGACATGGGAATGCTGTTGAAGGAAAATCCATGTGCCATCAGCAAATAGCCAAAGAAACAGGAAGCTGGCTGCATTTCACTTCTGCCTTCCAGACCTCATACAAGTGCATCCATTTAGCAGAACCTAACTCTGGAATTAAAACCTTAAGTGCATGGGAGTCTGGGAAACACACTCTTTAGCTTTTTAGCTTCTGCAGTGCCAGAAGGAATAGAATGAATGCTGAGTCCAAACACATATCTCAGAGCTCAATTCCCCAGAGACCCTATCTTCTACAGCCAGTGCCAGCTCACTGCCCTTGGTTGAGGCCTGGCCTGGGGGAAGCTTTGTAAACACAGAAGGGTTTATCTGGCCACACAGGGTCAGGGCAGGCAACTAAAGAGCTAGATACGTGCGTGCACATACGTGCACACACCTGGAGGAAAGGAATCAGGGGTTGGGAGACCAAACCCAGCTCTACCCACATTTTCACTGAGCCTCTGATAACATGAGCAGCCAAGGCAGTTAGAATCAAATGTGAAAGTCAGAGGCAAGGTGGACCTCATGAGTTCCCAGGTCTCCCTCGAGCCCTGAGTCATTAGAGTCATTTCTGATAAACTGGAGTCTTTGTCTCTCACTGAGCTACAATTGTTGTGGGGGTCCCAGAATTTATATTCAAAAGCAGGGTACCTAGAATGTCCCTCTCTTCAAAATAGAATTGTGACACAAACACTCTGCACCCAGGTTTCCTGAGGGAACCTGTGCTGGGAGGAGGCACAGCAGCATTGGGGTGCAGACCCCAGACAGTGGCCGGCTGTCTTCAGGCCACAGGGTCAGGGTGGGAGCCAGGGGGAGAGAAATGCCAGAGCCAGGAGCAGTGTGGCCTCGAGGCTGCGGCCTCCGTGCTGAGTCCTCAGCGGGACTGCTCTCTCCCTGTACTCATTACATAGCTCGTTCGCTTGCTGCCCTCACTGCTCCCTGGGAAGATGCACTGCTACAGAGGAGGGAGGCACCTCCAAGCTGAGCGCCGCTTGCTGCAGGATAGGCACAGCCCTCCAGGAATGTAACCTGCTATGAGGCAAGCAAAATAGCCTCGCTTTGCCCTCCACTCCTCAGAGAAGTGCTCCAGCCCATCTTGCCTCAGGTGTGACCTACGAACAAGGAGGGGCTCAGAGGTCAATGAAGGGTTTCATCACCATTACCTCAACTCAGTACGTCCCACATAAAATGGCCCCTTCTCCCTCGCCCTCAAATTGCCTCTTTCTCCCAACTGACTTGTGTGTGTCACGAGGGCCCCCAGGTCTGCAGTCTCTAAGACCTGCTGCTTTGTCCCCTGAGGTGTCTTTCAGATGTGGCCCCTCCTTCTCATTCCACCCTTGGGCCCTGCTCTCCATTTACCCCTCATTGCATTAGTCACCTTGCCCGTGCCCTCCCTCGCTCAGCTCTCTCCTGTCCCCATTAAAGCCCTGTCCGGGTCAAATGACTTCTTGCTCTAACACCCCTGGTCTGTGATCTCCAAATAAAGCTCCAGAGACTCAGCCTGACTTCTGAGGCTTTCTGCAGCCTGCCCCCCACAGACCTTTCCAGACTGTCTCCCACACATCCTCTACCTTCTTACCAAACTATCGAGTTGGACAATTAAGTTCGCAAACTCATCCTAGAAAAAGTGCTACATACCTCATTGCTGAATATCACTACGGTCACCTTCAAAGTACTCCCCTTGGGAAGCTATGCACCAACACCGGTGCCTAGCCCACCCTTCAAAGCAGTTTTGGAACTCTTTTTATGGAGTGGCCATCAGAGCTGTCACCGTATTACCCTTGATGTCCTGAATGTCATCAAAATGTCTTCCTTTCAATATTTCCTTTATCTTCGGATAAAGAAAGAAGTCATTGGGGGTCAGATCAGGTGAGTAGGGAGGGTGTTCCAATACAGCTGTTTGTTTACTGGCTAAAAACTCCCTCACAGACAGTGCTGTGTGAGCTGGTGCATTGTCGTGATGCAAGAGCCATGAATTGTTGGCAAAAAGTTCAGGTCGTTTCGTCTAACTTTTTCATGCAGCCTTTTCAGCACTTCCAAATAGTGAACTTGGTTAACTGTGTGTCCAGTTGGTACAAATGCATAATGAATAATCTCTCTGGTATCAAAAAACGGTTAGCAACATTGTTGCAACAAGTTCGCAAACTTAATTGTCAGACCTCGCATTATTTGTTACTTCAAAAACAGTGGTTAAGAGCACAGCCCTGGACACCTGTCCCCTTGGGTCAAATCCTGTCTCTGTGCTTCTTACCACGAGAACTTGGGAAGTTGCTTAATTGCTCTGTGCTTCAGTTTCCTTATCTGTAAAAATGGAGATAACAATACATCACTGTCATGGGTGTTATAAGAAATAAATGAGTTAGGATACGCAAAATGCTGTGAACAGTGTCTGGCACATATAAGAACGCGGTGAAAGTGGGAAGTTATTATTATCACTCTTATGCCTTGATGCTCCCATTTCTGAGCCTTTGCTCAGGCTGTATCTCTGTCTGGAATGCCCATCAAATCCCTTCCCATCCTTACAGCATATATATTTTGCCTGCCATTCTTTGGAGAGCCACCCTTCCTCAATCCCTAGGGATACCACTTGGTCCATGTGATTAGAGAAGGCTGACCCCACTCTCCAGAGGCCAGGTTAGAAGTGTAATAGGGCCTGACCAACCAGAGACCCACTGTGCTCTGGCTACAGTGATCAACTTAAGAATGGACATGTGACTCAAGCTGGCCAATTAGAACCCTCAGCTGGAACTTTTGCCTGAGCTGGTCTTCTGGGATTCTGAGCTATAGGAAAGGTATGGTGGACTGAAAAAACGTCTCCTTCCCAAGGATACATTAACTTCCCTATACCCAGAATCTGAGAATATTATCCTTATGTGCCAAAAAGTGAATATTATTCTACGTGCCAAAAAGATATGACTAAGCTAAGGATCTTGAGAGGAGAAAAGTATCCTGGATTATCTGGGTGGGCCTTAAATGCCATCACAAGTATCCTTGTAAGAGAGATCAGACAGAGAGGAGAAGGCGATGAAAAGCAAGCAGAGAGAATCTGGAGAGACTGTTATCTGGAGCCCCAATTTTTGAGACTGTCAGCCAGCGAACACCTCCAGGTTGTCTGGTCTGGTGGTTAGCAGAGCTTATGATTGTGGTTCCAAAGAACTGTATATATTTGCATGCTTTAAAAGTTATAACCTGAGGGTCTAATCAGCTTGAATATAGGTGCTGACTGAGATCCCATCCTTTGGGACACTGACAGGTCTTGGCACATGCTCAAGAACTGGGAGGTATTAGAAATAAAATGGTTTTGTGGACGATCACAAAGATTTGAGAGACAATTGAAAGCTTGTGCAAGGTTGAATGAAAGTTCTCCCACACAAGGCTTCTCGTTCAAGACAGAGAGGTGGCTATTTCACCTAATACATAGAAACAAATGCAGAGAGTTAATCAAGATGAGGAAACAAAGGAATATGTTCCAAACAAAAGAAAAAATACATCCTCAGGAAAATAATCTTAATAATAAAATGGAGATAAAAATATAACTGATAAGGAGTTTAAAGTAATGGTCATAAAGTTGCTCATTGAATTCAGGGGAAAACTGGATGAACACAGTGAGAACATCAACAAAGAGATAGAAAATATAAGAAAGTACCAAATAGAAGCATAGAGAGGACGAATACAAAACTAAACTAAGAAATACACTAGGGGGATTCAACAACAAAATAGACAAAGCAGAAAAAAGGGTCAGTGAATTGAAGACAGGGCAAAGGAACTCACCCAATCAGAACAGCAAAAAAATAATAATAATTTAAGTGAAATAGCTTAAGGGGCTATGGGACAAAATCAAGTAGACTACCATGCACATTATAGGAGTCCCGAAGGAGATGAGAGAGAGAAGAGGAAAAAACTTACTTGAAAAAATGGTTGAAAACTTTCCTAACAAAGAGAAAGAAACAGACACTTAGATCTAGAAAGCCTAGAGAATTCTAAATATGATTAACCCAAGGAGACCCACAGTAAGACACATAAACAAAATGTCAAAAGTTAAAGACAACGAGAGAATACTAAAAAAAGCAAGAGAAAAACAATTTGTTACCGAAAAAGGAAGTCTCATAAGACCATTAGCAGATTTTTCAGCAAATCTTTGCAGGCTAGAAGGGTGTGGCACAATATATTTAAAGTGCTGAAAGAAAAAAAAAAAAAAAACTTCCAACCAAAAATATTTTACCTGACAAAGTTGTCATTCAGAATGGAGAGATAAACAGTTTTCCAGAGAAGCAAAATTGAAGGATTTCATCACCATTAAAACAACCCTACAATAAACATGAAAGGGACTTCCTTAAGCTGAAAAGGAACAGTAATAATTAGTATTAAGAAAACATATAAAAGTATAAATCTTACTGGTAAAGGTAAATATATGCAGGTGTACCTTAGAGATATTTCAGATTCGGTTCCAGATCACCATAATAAAATAAATATCTCAGTAAAATGAGTCACAAAAATATTTTGGTTTCCCAGTGCATGTAAAAGTAAACCATACATGGTTCAACATACGCAAATCCATCAATGTGATACATCACATAAACAAAATAAAGGCCAAAAATCATATGATTATATCAATTGATGCAGAAAAAGCATTTGACAAGATACAACATCCATTTATGATTAAAACACTTAATAAAATAGGTATAGAAGGAAAATACCTTAACATAATAAAGGCCATATATGACAAGCCCTCTGCTAATCTCATAATTAATGGAGAAAAACTGAAGCCCTTTGCTCTACGTTCAGGAACACGACAGGGATGTCCCCTATCACCTCTGCTTTTCAACATAGTGTTGGAAGTCCTTGCCAGAGCAATCAGGCAAGAGAAAGAAATAAAAGGCATCCAAATTGGGAATGAAGAAGTTAAATTATCACTCTTTGCAGATGACATGATGCTATATATAGAAAACCCTAAAGACTCCACCAAAAAGCTATTAGAAACAATCAACGAATACAGTAAAGTTGCTGGCTACAAAATCAATGCACAAAAGTCTATTGCCTTCCTATATACTAACAATGAAATCTCAGAAAAAGAAATACAAAAAACAATTCCTTTTGCAATTGCAGCAAAAAGAATAAAATACCTAGGAATAAACTTAACCAAGGATGTGAAAGACCTATATGCTGAAAACTATAAGACATTTTTGAAAGAAATTGAAGAAAACACAAAGAAATGGAAAGATATTCCGTGCTCATGGATTGGAAGAATCAACATAGTTAAAATGGCCATATTACCCAAAGCAATATACAGATTCAATGCAATCCCCATCAAAATCCCAATGGCATATTTTAAAGAAATAGAACAAAAAATCATCAGATTTGTTTGGAACCACAAAAGACCCCGAATAGCCAAAGCAATCTTAAGGAAAAAGAACAATAATGGAGGTATCACACTTCCTGACTTTGGCCTGTACTACAGGGCTACAATAATCAAAACAGCATGGTATTGGCAGAAAAACAGACACATAGACCAAAGGAATAGAATTGAGAACCCAGAAATAAAACCACATAAATATGGACAGATAATTTTTGACAAAGAAGCTAAAAACATACAATGGAGCAAAGACAGCCTCTTCAATAAATGGTGCTGGGAGAATTGGATAGCCACGTGCAAAAGAATGAAATTGGACTGCTATTTGTCACCATGTACCAAAGTTAATTCAAAATGGATCAAAGACTTAAGCATAAGACCTGACACAATAAACTGCATAGAAGAAAACATAGGTACTAAACTTATGGACCTTGGGTTCAAAGAGCATTTTATGAGCTTGACTCCAAAGGCAATGGAAGTAAAAGCTAAAATAAACAAATGGGACTATATGAAACTTAAAAGCTTCTGCACAGCAAAAGAAACCATTGACAAAATAAAGAGGCCACCAACTGAATGGGAGAAGATTTTTGCAAACAGTGCCTCCGATAAGGGGCTAGTATCCAGAATATACAAGGAACTCTTGCAACTCAACAACAAAAAAACAAACAACCCAATTGAAAAATGGGCAGAGGACTTGAAGAGACATTTCTCCAAAGAGGACATACAAATGGCAAATAGACATATGAAAAAATGCTCAACATCACTAATCATCAGAGAAATGCAAATCAAAACCACAATGAGATATCACCTCACCCCAGTCAGAATGGCTATCATCAACAAAATAAATAGTAACAAGTGTTGGAGAGGCTGTGGAGAAAAAGGAACCCTCATACACTGTTGGTGGGAATGCAGACTGGTGCAGCCGTTATGGAAGGCAGTATGGAGGTTCCTCAAAAAATTACGAATAGAATTGCCATATGACCCAGCAATCCTTCTCCTGGGTATTTACCCAAAAAATCTGAAAACATTTAGAGATAAAGACACGTGTGCTCCAATGTTAATTGCAGCTTTGTTTACAGTGGCCAAGACATGGAAACAACCAAAATGTCCTTCGATAGATGAATGGATAAAGAAGTTGTGGTATATATACACAATGGAATACTATTCGGCGGTAAGAAAAGATGATATAGGAACATTTGTGACAACATGGATGGATCTTGAGAGAGTAATGCTGAGCGAAATAAGTCAGACAGAAAAAGCAGAGAACCATGTGATTTCACTGATATGTGGTATATAAACCAAAAACAACAAAAGAACAAGACAAACAAATGAGAAACAGAAACTCATAGACACAGACAATAGTTTAGTGGTTGCCAAAGGGTAAGGGGGGTGGGGGGTGGGGGGTGGGAGATGAGGGTAAGGGGGATCGAATATATGGTGATGGAAGGAGAACTGACTCTGGGTGATGAACACACAATGGGATATATAGATAATGTAATACAGAATTGTACACCTGAAATCTATATAATTTTACTAACAATTGTCACCCCAATAAATTTAATGAAATTTAAAAAAAAGTAAACCATACATTTGCATGTAAACCACACATTAAAAGGATCATACACCATGATCAAGTGAGATTTATTTCAGAGATGCAAGGATGGTTCAATATCCACAAATCAACCCATACAATATATCTCCTTAACAAAATGAAGGATAAAAATTATATGATCATCTCAATAGATGCAAAAAAAGCATTTGACAAAATTCAACATTTATTTATGATAAAAACTCTCAACAAAGTGGGTATAGAGGGAACTGATCTCAACATAATAAACGCTATATGGAACAACCCCACAACTATCATACTCAGTGATGAAAAGCTGAGTTTTTCTCCAAGATTAGGAACAAGGAAAGGATGCCATGTTCACTCTATCATTTTATTCTCCATAAAGCAAATTTTATGAACTATAATAGGCTATTAAACTTGTAAGATACATATTTTTATTCATCATTTTTTGAGAGTAGAGACCATTGGGCAAAAGTAAAAGACTGAAACAATAAAGAAAATGTTACCTACGTAAGCTTCTCACAATTGGTATTCAGATTGGCTAAAGTTATTTGATGTTTTTCCCTGGCAATGTCTAGCATTAAGGGAGTTGTCCACAGAGACATAGAATGTGGACAGGAAATACTACAGTTAAGTGATATAAATATTTATCTTCCTTGGTTTTTGTTTATTTGTTTGTTTGTTTTTTTACTTATGAAAGTTTGGGAGTTTTACACTGTTTCTATTATTTGGTGATCATTCTAGAAATCACAACATACATACTTAAGTTCGAATTGAACCCAACTCCTGGATAACACATGGATCTTAGAATGATTTAACACCTTACACTCTCTCAAATTTACATTATTTGTTTTGAGTACTTAATTATATATTACTTTTAAACTCCACAGAATAATTTTAGTATTGCTTTATTAGTTGATGTATTTTAGAACAGCCCAGATATTTACTGCTCTTTGTTCTTTGTTTCTCATTTCATCCCAGAATTCTATCTGGAGCTACTTTCCTTCTGCCTGAAATACATCCTTTAGAATTTTCTTCATTGAAATATGCTGGTGGCAAATGATCTTGACTTTAGTTCACCTAAAAATCTTTTCCTCGTTCTTAAAAGATATAGTCACTGGGTATAAAACTGCAGGCAAGCAGTTATTTTCATTGGGCACAAGAAAATCTTTGCTACATTGTATCTGGTTTCCATTATTGCTGCTGAAAGCCCGCAATAGTCTAATTTTTACTCTTTGAAGATAATCTGCATTATAATCCCTCTGCTGCTTTTAAAATATTCTCTTTGTCTTATGTATTCTATTATTTTGCCAGGGCATATCTAGCACGTTTTCCTTTTCATTTATACTTCTTGGGATATTTTGAGCTTTTTAAATATGTGAATTGGTGTTCCATCAGTTCCAGAAGATATTTTCAGAAGAGGTGGCATCATCACCAATGCTCATGAAGCATTCTTCAACATCTTCAGGATTTGGTATTAGCATATGGCTGGCTGGCTACGGCATAGGTTCAATTTTTAATAATGGGACAATTGACCTATCAGCAGCTGGTGGCTACCATTGTTACCACAGTGAGTACACATCAGCTTGCCATATATCCTGATTAGAAAGATAAAAGTATCCTTGATAAATATAGCGTTACCCCTAACTGTGTCTGAATATAATCTCCAAACCCACCAAAAAATGATCTCTTAGACTGACAGTAGGGTAGTAATGAAGGGTTCTCTAGGTTAAGACACCTTATGTCAACGTACTCTCTGTCGAACCATGCTGAGACCACTGGAGTTGCTACATTGTTTTAACTGAGCTATTCTTATATTGAACTAACATTGAAGAAAAGTGTGACATATGTAATATTTAAAGCAGTACATTTTTGTCACTCATAAATGTGTACAACATACAGAATTTAGGTCATAGTCATTGGCCCATTCTTTTTAAAAATAAATTTGTGTGATCTGTAAATTACATGTCGAATTTATACGAACAAGTTTTGATAGTGCTCTCTTTAACTATATTTCAGTATGTTCTTCATATAGAATTCCTTTTGTTTGCCATTCCTTTTATCCTAATCTAAGGTGAACCTTAGCTTGGCTTTCCCAGATTACCACACATCACAATTAGTTTCTGAGTTAATTATGATTGTTTGCTTGTCAAATTAAATGTGACATTGTCCTGGTGGCATTGTACAACTGCTAATAGTACCGAATTATCACATCCAGGGACAATAGTGATTTCTTTCCAAACTCTCCAAGAAGCTTTGACCTTTCAATACTAATAGAAATATAGTTTTCCAAAGTAAGTGAGATAAAATTTCTATTCTATTTTTAGGTGTTCAAATTTGTACTTAATATGCTGAAAAACCTGGAATAATGAAAAATAGATTGGATTTAGGAATTTGGAGGCCATTGTTATCTTTAATGAGAAGGAGGCTTGTGCAGGAGCTACGGTGTCATTAATAAGATAAATATAAAATTTGTCATTTCCAGAGAAGGGTTAACAATGGTGATGTGGAAATCTTTTGAAGGAAGTAGAATCGCTACACTGTAGCTGCCTCAAATTTTATAACATGCTGTCATTCATTAAAAGGAGTAGTCTTATTGTTATGCATATCCATGAATTAAAGTGACAAGAATAGTTTTAACATAAGGACACTATTCTCTTCAGAAATTGAATACGGGGTGGTAAGATGCAATGGCTGAGTTTGTGGGGCTTGGAATCACAATTGCTTGGCTCAATCTGGAGTGTTCCATTCACTAGCTTTGTATCCTTGCAAAGGTTGTTTAACCTCCATCATTTTATTCTCTCCATCTGTGGGGATGAAAAGGGTACTTATCTCACTGAGATGATGTGAGGATTATATAAAATATGATACATAAAAAGCCCTTATATAATTCTAGGTACAGAGTAAAATGTTCAAAAATTGCTCAATAGCATGGCCCCTGCACAAGGATGACACGCAAATTCGTGAAGCGTTCCATATTTAAAAAAAATAATAATAAAAAAATTGCTCAATAAATTTTAGTCATTTTTTATATTGAGGTATAATTGACATATAACATTACGTTAATTTCAGGTGTACAACATGATTTGATATTGATATATATTGTGAAATGATCACCACAATAAATCTAGTTAACATCTATCACCACACATAGTTACAAACTTTTTTCTTGTGATGAGAACTTTTAAGATCCACTCTCTTAGCTTACATTGCATCTTCATGACTTATTTATTTTATAGCTTGAAGTTTATACCTTTTGATCACTTTCATTTACTTCACTTACTAAATTATAGTCATTTTACTGCAGCATGATGAGTATTCTGTCACTAGAAATATGAAGGCACACGAAGGACTGCTTATCAGAACTACGGTAGAGGGTGCATGAATGCAGAACTTAGATATGTAGTTGTCCTTTAAAGTCCATTCAGGATTGAGATATTACATTTATATTAAAATAATGTGTAATAATTATATAAAGTAGAATTATATGTTTTAAATTATATGATTACATCACAGGATGTAATTCATAGTTCCGTAGTGTTCCATTTCCTGAACACTGTATAATAATTTCATTAGCAAAGTCTTCTTGTATCTTTTCTTTGAATAAAAGAAAAGTTGAATAAATAAGAGGACGTGTCCCCAAGAAAATGAGAAAATCATAATGGGAAGCAGAAATAAGGAATTGAACGTTTTTTCACATGAAATATTAATTATTCTAAAGCAGAGCTGCTGTGCCGAGAGCTGACCTGGAGTCCTTTATCCATCTCTCAGTCCCCTGCATACTTTGACTTGGACAGTTGGCTCCATCACATTGTTAGTTTAAGTGCGATACAGAGGTACTTTCAAGACCCTCCATTCCATATAGATCACCATCTCTAATCCCCTTTCTCTATGTGTGTTCTGGAGGTGCCACTAACTCAGCGACAGCAACAGGAGACAAACCTGGAAAACCCTTTCACTCAGGTCAATTTATTGATCAACTATCAATACCCTTCAGTTGATCAGAGACCTCCTTTCCCGTGAGGAGGTGCAGACTACACTCTCCAATCCACAGCTGTAAGTCAGTCACATCATCAGTTACTAGGGGAGGCTGCTCCGCCAGGTGTCCACAGAATCACAGAATGTTCCAGTATTGAAATACCTGAGAGACCGCAGTGCCTTCATTTAATCTGAGAGGTTAAGTATTTCCCCAAACCTACAGCACTAAGTTATGGTGCAATAAGGACCAGATTAAAGGTCTCCTAACTTGGAATCATCTTCCCTCCACCCTCTCAACTCCTAACACTCACTCATACATTTGTCAGAACAGCTCTGTCTTCAGGTGAGAGAGATGAACGCTCCTAAAAGGCTCGAACTTGTGTGCACATCATGGACCAGCGCAGAGCTGGCTCACAACAGGGGCCCAATGCTTCAGATACAAGTGGATCAAGCCTTTAAAGCACCAAATTTAAACAATCCTTTTAATGCAGGAATTTCTAAGTTTCAGAAGAGGACCTTCTCACTGAATCTCTGCCCAGCAACTGATGATGCTATTCATCTCTGGTGCTGATTGGTTCTCCAACACTGAGGTTACTCAATTCAGGAACAGAGAAATGAGGGCCTTGGTTTCTATTATTTGGGGTGATGCTGGAGGAAGGCCACAGTCCCCTCTGACTGAGACTCGCCTGCTCCCTGTGCCCTGTCCTCTCCGTTCCCCAGCATGGTGTGTCTGTGGTTCCCCGGCGGCTCCTGGACAGCAGCTCTGACTGTGATACTGATGGGGCTGAGCCCTCCCCTGGCCTCGGCCAGGGACACCCCACATAGGTGCACACCTTGGGGGGTGAGCTATTGTGTAGTGGATGAAGGAAGGGCCGTGTCCCTTAGAAAATTGTGACATTGTTTCAGTAAACACATATACTTATCATATGCCTCCCCAATTGTTACATACTCCTTAGCAGATTCCGACTTCTGTGGCCACCGTCCTGCTGTCTATATCAACCAACACCTTTTCTGGGGTCTGATGAGCGTGGCATCGGGCGTCTTAACCCGGCGTTGGGTTCATCTCACTGCGCCATTTGTCGTGCAGGGCGGCCTGCGTGGTCTCTGCTCCCGCTCCCCACATAAGAACGCAGGACATGGTGAGGCCAAACAGGAACACCCACGGAGCCATAGGTAGGGGAGTCATGCTACTATACTCTTGCTGGCGGCTGGGTTCACATGACGTGCAACCTGCTGTCTGCTTTCTGCCAACCAACCGACTCTACTCTCCCCAGCGCAGCCAAGGCAGTTATATCAGTGGCCAATTGGCCAACCGGCTACAGCCGACGGCCATCTACTACCCGAGCCAGCACCTTTCCACGTGAGGCCGAGAGCCTGGAAACTGCTCTCTGGGGCTCTGTCCCCACAATTACCATGCTTGGTTACCTCCACTTCCAGGTCTTCCCTATTTTTTCTCCAACTATGTCCTCACCATTCCTGAGAATCCCCAAAGTTTGCACAGCCCTCAAGCTCTATAACAGATGTATCAGACGAGATGAAACTTAATGAAATTTTCTCTTTCTTAAAACACCATTTACTTACCTGTGATGTTTCTTTCAACTAGTAGGAGGAGAAAGAGGAAGTTTGTCTGAATTTCTCACAGGAAGCGGAAGGGATATAAAGTGTCATCAGAGTAAAGACTGTTGGGGCTTGAGCCCCTTCTCGCTTTCCAGGATCCCCACAATGACCAAGCCCCAGCACCGCAGGTTTACTCATGTGGACCACAGGTACCCATCTGAGCACAATTCTGTACTGGGCTGTTCTAGGCTCAGAGAATTCTATTTGAATAAGAGAAAAGTCCCCTATCATGGAACTTACCTAAAGTCAGGGAACAAAGTACAATAAACATTTAACAAAAATATTTCAGAGAGTAATATGTGCTCAGGAAAAAAAAATCCAGGATTGTGGGACAGAGAGAATTGGATTCACCTGACTTCAGTTCAAGTGGCTGGGGAGCCCTCCTTGAGAAAGTGACATTTAGAGACATTTGAGACATGAGTCATGAGAAGCCAACCGTGTGAAGACCTAAGGGACAAGTGTTCCAGAGAGAGGGACTGGGGGAAAGAGCAAAGTGTGGGAAGATGTGTGCTGAGTTTAAGGGACAGGAAGGCTGAGGTGGCTGAAGCACAGCAAACAAGTTCAGGGTCGCACAGAAGAGACTGGAGAAGTCAGGAGACAAATCATATTTGGCCCCAACGGCCATGGTAAGAAATCTGATTTTTATTTGAAGAGATATGTGAAACTACTGCAGGGCTACAAGGAGAGCCAACTTACATTTATTTTAAAAACTAATTTTAGCTACATGTAGAGATTGGATTGTGGAAGTTCACAAGTGGAGTCAGGGAGACCATTTAGGAGCATGGAAGATTTCTCCAGGGAAGACATGCTATGGCTTCATTTAGTGTGGCAATGACAAAGACAGCAGTAAAAATAATGTGAACAGACCTGAGATAGATATTTGTATGACTTGTTAATGAATGAAACAGGGGAGGCATAGAAAATCAAGCTTATCCGCAAGTATTTTGTCTTGAGTAATTTGAATAAACTTGGTGCTGCTGTTTATTGAGAGAGGGAAGACTGTGGAAGAAAATAATTTGAAATGAGTGGCTAGGAATAAATATTTTGTTTAAGTTTGAAATGCTTTTTGACATTTGTGTGGAGCTGTCAAGAGGTCAGTTTAATACAGGAACCTGGAGTTCAGGGCCAGCCAGGGCTGGAAGTATGTATGTTGGTGTCATCAACACATGTATTATATTAAATTCCAGGAAAGTGAAGGAGGTCATATAGTGAGAGAGAGAGAGAGTGTATGTATAGCAGACAAGAAGAGGCCAAGGGCCAATGAGTCAGCAAAGGGGACTGAAAAGGGGTGCCAGTGTGTTAAGGAAAACCAAAAAAATGTGATGCATGCAAGTGAAAGACAGTAGATTTTTTTTTCCAGAGGAGGGAGTGGCCAGTGTGGTGAGAACCACTAAGAGGTGGGTAAAGGGAGCACATGACAGAGAAGTGAGCAGTCAGTGGAGCATACAAGATAGAAACTGGATTGGACCATCTGAAGAGAGCATGGGAGCTGAAGAAGGGAAGGATGGATTACAGATGACCTCTTTGAGTAGCTGACCTCAGGGGCCGTCTGTGATCAGGGTCAGGGAGTCAGCTGGACCTAAAGTATAAGAGTAAAAGAGCCTGACGAGAGGCTGAGAGGACTTCAGTCATCAGCAAGGAAGCACTAGAGTGACCTTGTATGCAGAGGTAACTGGTTAGGCAAAAAGACATTAATTATACAGCCAATAATTATTAGTGACCTAGAGTATACCAGTCATCAAGTTAGGTGATGAGGCTGGAGTGATGAACAAAATAAATCTGCTCTCCATCAGCATGGAGCACCAAAACATTTTGCAGTTCAGTATATAACTCTTATACCTATCCTCTCTTAACTGTAGCAAATAAAAGCATAATAATCTATAGACTAAAATTCAAAGTGTTTAAGAATCTTACCCAATGTCATATAGTTAATGCTAGAGCCCTGATTATAAAAATCTGAATATCTAAAACTATTCAGATTTTAAAATATATCTAAAAATAAAATCTAAATAAAATCTAAATCTAAGTAAAAATAAATATCTAAAAATAAAATCTGAATATCTGAATACCCTGATTATAAAAATCTGAATATCTAAAACTATTCAGATTTTAAAATATATCTAAAAATAAAATCTAAATAAAATCTAAATCTAAGTAAAAATAAATATCTAAAAATAAAATCTGAATATCTGAATATCTTCTATGTCAGCATACTCCTTTTGTATTACATTGATGTATATTCCATTATTATACATAAACCAATGTTTCAATGTTTCACATAAACCTTATGTGTTCAAATTGGTAATTAATGATAAAATTAATTGAAGATGATTGCCAAATGATAATGAGATATTTGCTTTAAGAAGTTAAGGAATAGAAAGATCTTGTGAGCTTGCATCCATAAGGATTATAAGAATTAAAATAGCAATATATTTATTGAGTATTTATTGTATGATCAGCATTAGAAAGAATCACTATTTAATTTCACACTTAATAAATATCCTGTGAGGAATATACTGTCATTAAATCTATTTTAGAGATAAAGAAAAAAGGTCCATGGATGTTAAAATCTGACCTATGTGGAAAAGCTAATATTCAAATTTAAAATGTCTAATTCTAGATCTTGTACTTCTAACTACCACTAGTGAGCAATGGCTTGGTTGAGTCTAAATTATTGATAAAATTTCTGATGTTCCTGTGTAACAGTGTGTGACTTAGGGTTGGGGGCAGGGAGACGCAAGGGCTGCTAGTTCCAATAAATGGGAAATTTTTATTTATTTTACATTTGTTATATGAAAAGTTGCATATGGGCTCACACTATGTGCAGGCTGTCATAGGCAGGTGTGGAAGAACACAAAGTATTAAATACACTCCTTCTGAGATTTTATTAGCAAGTTGGCCTCGGGTTGCCAAATAAAATACAGGATGCCCAATTAAGTCTGAACTTCAGAGAAACAAGAATTATTTATCTGAAATTCAAATTTAATTGAGAATCCTGTATTTTTATTCGCTATATCTGGCAACCTTAAGTTGGGTACATAAGCATGGATTAACAGTGCTAGCCATACAGGCTACAGTGAAAAATAACTCCACACTTTTTTATTTTTCACCTTTCTCATGTGTTAAGGAGGTACTAGAGAATATGTGAATAGGAAGATAGACCTGGTCTGACCAGAATCCACTGCTCTCTGCCCTCATTTCTAAGCAAAGGTCTCTACTCAAAGTCTGGGACCTGATCATTTTTTATAAACTGTCTATATGAGAATGTCATCTTCTTCTTAGTGTTTCCACTTCTGAGGGGACCCGACTACAGAAATGAGAGTTCTACATCTAGCCTAAGCTGGTCATTTGATGGCTACTGGTATTATTGGGAGTAGGAGACAAAGTTAGAACACCAATTAGTTGAGGCATTAAACAAGAATAAAATGGCTGTGGCTGTAGCTTAGTACTATAGGTAAGTACTGAACCAGTGGCAAAGAAATTAAGAAAAAAGATGGTATGAAGGATAAATGATATGACTTGGTGATTGGTTGGCAAATCAAAGAAATGGGTAAACCTTGGTCCTGAATAAATTTATCTTGCTGGAAAAATAGTTCTGCATTGGGACCAGATTCCTGAAAAATACAACTTTCATGTAAGACCAAGATGTTCAACAGATATGATATTCGCAAAACTTTCCATATAATTCTCAGCTGCTCCATAATTAACTGTTTCTTTCACCACAGATTTTTCTGATGGTTCACACCAGTGGAGCTCATCCTGTGAAGGTTCTCCACCCCTCCCCCCTTCCCAACCATCCCAACATCTGGCAATATCTGAAGCCATTTTTAATTCTTACACGGGGGTGTTTTCTGATAACTCGTGGTGAGAGAGCCCAGGGATGCTGGTAGGCCTCCTACTAGGTAAAGAACAGCACCCCCAACCACAGAGAATGATCTGGTCCAAAAGGCCTACAGTCCCAGGTTGAAAACACTGCTTTACACTGTGCTGCTTCTAAAAGTTCTAGATTCACACTTTATTCGTGTACACACATTCATATTCCAATTCAGTTCTTCATGGTGTGTTTTAGCTTGTCTCATTACCACACAGTTGTAAACATTCAGCACTTTCTTGCTGAATCCATTCAGTCAACTGAAGTTTAAGATTTTCATTTTTATTTTTTGCCTCATGCAATGCTTTTCAAAATATCGTGAGTTCTTGGCCACTGTATCTCTCTTAACTTCCAACAGCATGTTTATTTTAAGTCACAAATAGTGGTGACTACCACAAATATTTTTCAGTAAAATGCCTCAAATTTCTGCAGTAATTCTACTTTCCACACTATTGGTGAGATCAGAAGCTTCAATTTATCCATCTCACTTTTCACCATAGCATCAGTCTTCTGGTTTCTGCGCTTTCTTGGTTTGGAAATGCAGGAAAGGGACGTGGACTTGTATTGGGACTATGGTTCAATCTCTTTTAAAATCTTGAGTAGTTTCTTGTTATACTTCTTATATAAAATCCTACCGTCACCCACAGGCTTTTCAGCACTATCCCGACCTGCTTCTCCAGTCTAATCTTTCCCCTCCTTCCTCTCACTGTGCTTCAGAGAATTGTTTTCTTTTGGTTTCTGGAGGAAGTTCATCAATCCTTTCAAGCTTTTATCTGAAATGTGCCTCCCCTTCTTCCAAACATATACACACACACTATTTTCCTCTAGCTCACACCAACTTAACCTTTCACGTCACATCTTAAATGTCACTCAGAGACCAGTCTTCTGACACTCTGACACCTTAATGTAATTTAGACCATCCTACTGTGTTAACGCATCTGACATTTTTCACTACTGTTTAAATTCTTGTGTATTTAACTATTTTTCATCACCTTCACTGAATTTCGAGCTCCAGGAGTGGAGGGAAGATGTCTGATTTTCTTTCTTCGGATTCCCAGGGGCAGCACGGGCCTGGCACAACATCAGCAGTAACCAATGCTTACAGAATGAGGTGGACATGTTTCAGGAATGGCTAAAGAGCTGTGGGGTGAGAGGAGGAAGTGGTATCTTTAGTGTGTAGGTTTCTCGAAGGAGGTCGTGCAGGAGGAGGTGATGAGGCAAAACTCTGTTTAGTTCCAACTTGGGGGTCTGCAGCCATGCAAGGAACCGGAATGGATGCCAGTAGCTCCTGATCTGAGGTGTCTCCCCTGCTCCCCCTGCCTCCCTCCACCCTGAGATGAGAGGTGAGCCGGTGGATGCTGGTAGTTGGGGGCGCAGGTGTCCTGCTGCCCTCACCCTGCCTGGGGGCCCTGCATTGGGGAAGGGGGGGGCATTGCCATCAGTCTGTTCCCAGGAGCCTGCCGGGTGAGCGCATCTTTCCTGTCCCCACAGCACATGTCATGTGGCAGGGTAAGTCCGAGTGTCGTTTCTCCAATGGGATGGAGCGAGTGCGTTTCCTGGCCAGAGCAATCTACAACCGGGAAGTGTACACACTTCAACAGCAGCATCGGGGAGTTGGTGGCAGTGACCAAGCTGGGGCGGAGGGCTGGGACGCGGAAGGACTCCACTCAGCAGATGCGGACCACAGTGGACTGGTTCTGCAGAGAAGCTACTAGATTTCTAAGAGATTCCTGGTGCATCAGCGAAGTGAGCACGGTGGGGGTGGTGTGTGTGTGCGTGCGTATGTGCGTGTGTGTGTAGTCAGTGGGGTGAGTGTGTAGGACTGTGAACGTGCAGAAGTTCTGAGGGGACGTGTGAGGGGGTGATGTCCGGGACACAGTGTGTGATTTTTGTCCGTGTGTGTGTGTGTGTGATTGTGAGGCGAGTGTGTGTGAGGGGTGCATGTGCGCTGAGGTGGGACAGAGAGTGTGTGTGGTGGGGGGGTGGCCTGGGGTGTGAGGACCCGGCGGGCGGGTGGGGGTGCGAGGACCCGGAGGGAGGGTGGGGGGTGCGAGGACCCGGAGGGAGGGTGGGGGTGCGAGGACCCGGAGGGAGAGTGGGGGTGTGCTGCAGGGAGGCTTCAGGGGACCACGGTGGCCGCTGTGGACAGGTGACATGGGGGAGAGCGGCAGTGCGGGGGCAGGAGGTGGAGGAAGCATTGATGGGGGTGTCAGAGGTGAGGGAAGGGAAATTTACCGTGGTGTCTGTGGTTGGGTGGAGGTTTAGGGGAGCAGAGATGAGGAATGTGAAAGGTTGGGGGGAATGTGAGGCGGTGAGTCACCGTCTGTCTTGGATACACGCTTCTTAATTCTGAAACCGTTGGAATAGGGTGATGTGTTTGTGCATAAACATTTCATTGAGAAAAAGTATTAGACTAATTTTTGAGGAGTGGGGGGAACCTCTGAGACACCACTGATCTTTCTGAGGCTTCTTTTAGTTCCAAATTTCCTATTTTTTCCCTTAGTATACGTATTTTTACATAGCTGAAATGATTGTGAAACCAGCTTTTTGAATTATAATTTTGTTACTTAGCATACTGTTATTATAATGCTAATAGTATTTAAGTAGTTACATGTTATTTCTTTTTATAATTGTAACAATGTACCTCACATTCCCCTTTGTTACATCTTTTTTTAATATTGCCAAATAATCCGTTGAAAATGTACATTTTTTAAAAAAATTTTTATTTATATATTTTTTTTGTTTCTAAGGTTCTTGAACATTTTTCACATATTTGTTGACTGTTACTGCTCTAAGAATTATCTGTTGTCTATTATCTCTGGGGTCCTGTTGTTTCTATCAGTGGTCTTATGTGTTCTCTATACAGGAAGATTAACACTTTGCTAATATTTGATTCAGCATTTTCTCCGGTTTGTGGTTTATATTTTGGTTCAGTTCATTATTTTCCATGTTATGAATTTAAACATTTTTGTTTATGAAATATACTGCAAAATTGTTAGCGATGATTTACCATCAGTCTTAAATCTTGTGGTATTATAAAAATGTTTCCCCCTCCCCTCAGGTTTCTCCTTTAAAAAAAAATTAGATTGGCAAGATGGTGGATTAGATAAATGTTATGCCTAGTGCATCCCAGGATCACACAAAAATTACAAATAAATTATAAAACAATCAACCTCAAGAACCATCTGAAGACTATCTGAACAGAACCCCCATAACTAAGGATATAAAGAAGAAGCCACATCGAGACTGGTAGGAGGTGTGGAGATGTGAAACCGGCTGAACCCAAACCCACAGACAGTGGTTGAACACTGCAAGGAACATCTCAATGGTGGAAGTCCACCTAGGAAGAGGGAGGGATCCCCACATACTGAACTCCCCAGCCTAGAGGTCCTGTGCTGGGAAGAGGAGTTCCCACAACATCTGGCCGTGAAAATCAGCGAGGACTCTGTCTGCCTGTCCTGGTGAGAAGGAAAGTGACTGGAAATTCAGATGCCCTCTTAAAGGGCCTGCACACAGCCTCACTTGCTTACAGACACTCACTTGGTCTCTGGTGGAGGAACAGCAACTCAAGAGGCATCAGAGACATACAGGGAAAGACTGAGTTGTGTGGCTTCAAGGCAAGGGCTAGAGGGACAGCAGCCATTGTCCCTGTCTGGAGCCTGCTCATGTGCAGCCTACAGGAGACCACCATCTTTTCTATATTGAACCCGCCCCCAAAGGCTTCAAATACTGCCAAATATAAGACCGCATTGGTATCATAAAATCTTCATGTGAGCACCACTGTGGTGACACCCTGGGTCTCCTCCCCAAGCAGCTAGTCCTGCATCACCTGGGCACTCTCAGCTACTGAGCAGCAGGATGGCCCCACAAACTGCAGAAACCTTTTACAGCAGCAGGCCTCCTGCAGCACCCCAGGAAACTTGGTGGGGGGCAGTGAGCCACAATCCACACTGCAGCCTCTTTTGTGTGTTTCTCAGGGACCTGCGGGCCTAAGATGAGTGGTGGCAGGCAACAGTGTTCTCAGGGCATTTTTGCGAAGTGGTCATGGACCCGCACCAGTGCAAGAACCAAAACTGCACTAACTTTGTAAAAACCACTGCTCACACAATGTAGCTCCCTAGGGCCCCTCCCCACCCACCTAGAGCTGCATTGCTGGTGGCATTCTCAGGGCCTGAGCAGCTGGCCCTGCTCCACAAGCTATGGAAGACTTTTATAACAGCAGATGACCTGAGGCTGCCGGGGAAACTTTTGGGTAGGAGTGAGCTGCAACTTGCATTGCAGCTTCTCTTGGGCAGTTCTCAGGGATCTGTGAGCCCAAGGTGAGTGGTGGCTGGCTGCAGTGTTCTCAGGGCATTTTGCAAAGTGTTCACAGGCCAATGTAAGAACTGAATCTGCATTAACCTTGTAAAAACCACTGGCCATGCTTCTTGACTCCCAGGAACCCCTCCCCACCCAGCTAGTGCTGCATTGATGAAGGCACTCTCAACATCCAGGTCAACCAGCCAGGCCTGTGCACCTAAGGAGGCTCCTTCAATGGATGAGCCTTACATACAGCTGACAGGTGGCAATAGGCCTAGGGAACCCTGGGCCTTTTGCTAAGCTGCCGCTGGCCTAATACTGGTGGCAGCTGGCCTCAGTTCACAGCAAGCCCACCACCACATGCCTCCAGGTCCAGCACAGGCAGCAGCCAAACACATATAGCTTTCTAACTCCTACCAGGTAGTTGCAGGCCAGTCACAGGCAAGGCTGAAACTGGCCTGCAAGGGAGCCACTCCCAATACACACCAGAAACAACACACCCAGAGGCCAGCTTCAGACCACACCAGAGCACTACCTGGTAACACCCACAAGCAGCACACCCAAAAGGTGGTCTCAACAGGCACAAGAGCCCAGAAGGATGAATCCACCTCTGAGGGGTCAGCCCCCACACAGCAGTTAATACATTGTGGGCATAGCCAGTCCCCACAGTCAGTCAGCTTGGGAGTCAGTCCCACCCACTGATGCACCAAAAGCAATCAAGGCTCAACTACAATAGGAAAGCACACACAACACACAATGACACTCCTGGACCACACATACAGGAGATTAGGGAGATTGCGCCATTGGACCACACGGGACACATACTACATAAGGTCACCCAGCAAAGACTGAGAGACATAGGAGATTTACCTAATACACAGAAGCAAACACAGAGAGGCAGCCAGAATGAGAAAACAAAGAAACATGTCCCAAATAAAAGAACAGGTGAAACCTCCAGAAATGGAACTAAATGAAATGGATGCAACCAACCTACAAGAGACAGAGTTTAAAACACTTGTTATAAGAACGCTTAAGGAACTTAGTGAGAATTTCAACAAAGAGATACTAAGCATAAAAAAGAACACAAAAACCATAAAAAAGAAATAGTCGGAAACAAAGAATACAGTAACTGAAATGAAGAACACACTAAAAGGAATCAACAGCAGATTAGATGGAGAAGAAGATCAAATCAGCAATTTAGAAGACAAGGTAGCAGAAATCACCCAAGCATGAAAACAAAGAGAAAAAAGAATTAAAAAAAAAAAAAAAAAAAGATGGCTTAAGGGACCTGTGGGACAACATCAAGAGTAACGACGTTTGCATCGTAAGAGTACCAGAAAGAGAAGAAAGGGAACAAGGGATTGAGAACCTACTTGAAAAAATAATTGAAAACTTCCCTAACCTGGTGAAGAAAATAGACATATAAGCCCATGAAGTGCAGAAAATCCCAAACAAGATGAACCCAAACAGTCCCACACCAAGACACATCATAATTAAAATGGCAAAAATGAAAGACAAAGAGAGAATCCTAAAAGCAGCAAGAGAAAGGCAACTAGTAACTTATAAGGGAGTTCCCATGTCAGCTGATGTCTCACCAGAAACTTTGCAGGCCAGAAGGGAGTGGGAGGAAATATTCAAAGTAATGAAAAACAAGAGCTTACAACCAAGACTACTCTACCCAGCAAGGCATTCGTTTAAAATTGAAGGAGAGATAAAGAGCTTCCCAGGCAAGAAAAAGCTAAAAGAATTCATTAACATCAAGCCAGAATTACAAGAAATTTTACAAGGACTTCTTTAAGCATAAGAAAGGAAAAAACAAACAAACAAATGAAGATAAAAAAATATGAATAATAAAATGGCAATAAATATGTACCTATCAATAATCACTTTAAATATAAATAGACTGATTGCTCCAATCAAAAGATATAGGATAGCTGAATGGATACAAAAACAAGACCCATGCATATGCTGTCTACAACAGACACCTCTGATCGAAAGACATGTAGACTGAAAATAAAAGAATGGAAAAGATATTTCATTCAAGTGGAAATGAGAAAAAAGCTGAGGTAGCAATACTTACATTGGACAAAATAAACTTTAAAATGAAGACTATAATAAGAGACAAAGAAGGACATTACATAACAATAAAGGGATCAATCTAACAAGGGGACGTCACCCTAGTGAACTTTTATGCACCCAACACAGGAGCACTGAAATATATAAAACAAATATTGACCAACATAAAGCAGAGATCGACAGTAACACAATCATAATAGGGGACTTTAACACACCACTGACACCAATATGGACAGATCCTCCAGACAGAAAATTGACACAGAAACAGCAGCCTTAAATGACACACTAGACAAGATGGATTTAATTGATATTTTTAGAACATTTCACCCCTAACCAGCAGAATATACATTCTTTTTTCCCCCCTTTCTTCCACCTCCCCCCCCACTACAACCACCATCACTCCGGTTCAAGCTGATGTTTCTCAGTCTATTTGTGTAGGACACAGCTCCCTGGCCCATGCTGGTGTTATGAGCCTTGCACTCCCTCCGGTTGAGGCAGTCGGCCGCCACTCGTCGGTCAGCTGCTCCGAACAGCTCATGGCAGCTCTTGCCAGCTGCCGGCGCTCATGATGGCTGCCAGCCACTCACACTGGCCACTGGCTGCTCATGGCAGCACATGGCAGCACACAGCAGCCCACGGCAGCACACAGCAGCTCACACTGACCTCCGGCTGCTCACTGCAGCCCACCTCCAGGGAGAGCCATTGTTCACAATCTTAGCTGTAGAGGGCGCAGCTCACTGGCCCATGTGGGAATCAAACCCATGACCTAGGTGTTAGGAGCTCCGCGCTCTAACCACCTGAGTCACCAGGCTGGCCCTATACATTATTTTCAAGTGTACATGGAACATTTTCCAAGCTAGACCACGTGTTAGGCCACAAAACAAGTCTCAATCAAATTAAGAAGACAAATCATATCAAGCATCTTCTCTGACTGCAATAGTATGAAACTAGAAATTAATTACAAGAAAAAACTGAAGAACACACAAACACATGGAGGCTAAATAACACGCTACTAAATAATGAGTGTGTTAACAATGAGATCAAGGAAGAAATCAAAAGATACCTTGACACAAAAATGAAAACATAACGACCCAAAATCTATGGGACACAGTGAAAGCAGACCTAAGAGAGAAATTCATAGCAATGCAGGCCTACCTCAAGAAATAAGAAAAATCTTAAATCAATAGTCTATCTTTACACCTAAGGGAACTGAAAAAGGAACAGCAAACAAAGCCCAAAGTGAGTACAAGGAAGAAAATAATAAAGATCAGAGTGGAAATAAATGAAATAGAGACTAAAAAACAATACAAAAGATTAATGAAACCATGCAAAAGATCAATGAAACCTGGTTTTTTGAAAAGATAAAAAAATTGACAAAACTTTTACCAGACTCATCAAGAAAAAAAGAGAGGGGACCCAAATAAATAATCAGAAATGAAAGAGAAGTGACAATGGACATCACAAAAATACAAAAAAATAAGAAAATTCTATGAGTGGGTCAGCCCGGTGGCTCAGGTGGTTGGAGCTCTGTGCTCCTAATGCTGAAGGCTGCCGGTTAGATTCCCACATGGGCCAGTGGGCTCTCAACCACAAGGTTGCCGGTTCAATTCCTTAACTCCCGTAAGGGACGGTGAACTGCACCCCTTGCAACTAAGATTGAACGCGGCACCTTGAGCTGAGCTACCGCTGAGCTCCCAGATGGCTCCATTGGTTGGAGCGCGTCCTCTCAACCACAAGGTTGCCGGGTGTCTCCTGCAAGGGATGGTGGGCTGCACCCCCTGCAACTAACAATGGCAACAGAACGTGGAGCTGAACTGCACTCTCCACAATTACGATTGAAAGGACAACAACTTGACTTGGAAAAAATCCTGGAAGTACACACTGTTCCCCAATAAAGTCCTGTTCCCTTCCCCCAATAAAATCTTTAAAAAAGAAAGAAAGAAAAGAAAAAAAAGCAAATGCTACGAGCAACTATACACCAACAAATTGGACAATCTGGAAGAAATGTATAAATTCCTAGAAGTATACAATCTTCCAAAGCTGAATCAAGAAGAAACAGAAAATCTGAACAGTCTGACTACTACCATGAAATCAAACCAGTAATCAACAAACTCCCAAAAAACGAAAGTCCTGGACCAGGCGTCTTCATAGGTGAATTTTATCAAACATTCTAAAAAGAATTAATACCTATTTTCCTCAAACTGTTCCAAAAAATCCTAGAAGAGGGAAGACTCCCAAGCTCATTTTTCAAGGCCACCATTACCCTGATTCCAAAAAGACATTATAAAGAAAGAAAACTATAAGCCAATATCTCTAAAGAACTTAGATGCAAAAATTATCAGCAAAATATTAGCAAACTAAATTCAGCAATATATTAAAAAGATCACACACCACGATCAAGAGGGATTCATTCCTGGGATGTAAGGTTGGTTCAATATCTGCAAATCGTTAACATGATACACCACATTAAAAAAATAAAAAATAAAAATCATGTGATCATATCAATAGATGCAGAAAAAACATTTGACAAAATCCAGCATCCATTTATGATAAAAACTCTCAGCAAAGTGGGAATAGAGGGAACATATCTCAACATAATAAAGACCATATATGACAAACCCACAGTTAACATTATACTCACTAGGGAGAAACTAAAAGCATTCCCCTTAAGATCAGGAACAAAACAAGGATGTCTACTTTCACCACTTTAATTCAACACAGTACTGGAAGTCTTAGCCAGAGCAATCAGGCAAGAAAAAGAAAAAAGTTCATCCAAATGGGAAAGGAAGAAGTAAAACTGTTATTCTTTGCAGATGACATAATACCATATGGAGAGAACCCCAAAGATTCCACCAAAAAGCTATTAGAACTCATAAATGAATTCAGTCAATGAACAGGATAAAAAATTAATATTCAGAAATTAGTTGCATTTTTATACACCAACAATGAACTATCAGAATGAGAAATTAAGAAAACAATCCTATTTACAATTGCATCAAAAAATAAAATAAAATACTTAGAAATAATTTAACCAAAGAAGTAAGACCTGTACTAGGAAAATTATAAATCGTTGGAGAAAGAAATTAAAGAAGATACAAATAAAGGGAAGCATATACAGTTCTCATGGACAGGAAGAATTAATGTAGTTAAAGGGCCCATACTACCCAAAGCAATCTACAGATTCAATGCAATCCCTATCGAAATACGAAGGGCATTTTTCACAGAACTAGAACAAATAATCCTAAAATTTACATGGAACCATAAAAGACTCCAAATAGCCATGGCAATCCTGAGAAAGAAGAACAAAACTGGAGGTATAATGCTACCTGGTATCAAATTATACTACAAAGCCATAGCAATCAAAACTTCATGGTACTGGCATAAAAACAGACGCATAGATCAATGGAACAGAATAGAGAGCCCAGAAATAAATTTATGGCTATATAGTCATTTAATATATGATAGAAGAAGCAAAAATTTACAATTTACATATAAGGACAGTCTATGCAATAAATGGTGCTGGGAAAACTGGACAGATACATGCAAACAAAAAATGAAACTGGACCACCTTCTTACACCATATACAAGAATAAACTCAAAATGAATTAAAGACTTAAATGTAAGACCCAAAACCATAAAACTCCTAAAGAAAATATAGGAAGTAAACTCTCAGACATTACCCTTAGTCGTATTTTTACTGATATAGTTTCTTGGGCAAGGGAAGCAAAAGAAAAAATAAACAAATGGGACTACATCAAACTGAAAAGTTTTTACACAACAAAGGAAACCATCAACAAAACAAAAAGACACCCTACTGAATGGGAGAAGATATTTGCCAATGATATATCTGATAAGGGGTTAGTATCCAACATTTATTTTTAAAAAAACTCATACAACTCAACACCAAGAAAACAATCTAATTTAAAAAATGGGCAGAAGCTGTCTGAATAAGGTCTTGGAGCTGCAGTCTCCCCCTTTGTTATTTGTCTTGGCACCAGAGTATCCCCTGTTGGCCACAGGATGTCCACACCTTTTGTGTGAGGTGGGCAGCCAGGGAGGGGTAGCCAGCTCCCATGCACCCTTGTGTTGCAAGACTCCCAGCCCACCCTGCTTGATGGTGGGACATCCTTACCTAGCTCCCGAGGACCAGCTCGTTAGCCCCAAGTGTCTCTCCCTCTTCTCCTCCCTCCCCTGCTCTCTCCACTTTATCCACCTGAGGCACCAGGCAGCTAGGTGGAAGTCTGCCCTAAGTAAATGCTGGCTCTGCCCAGTCAGTGGACAAGCATTGCGAGTAGGCTCGGCAGCTCGTGTTGTTCTCAGCCACTTCCCACCATGGTCAGCTACCTCACCTCTTCCTGCTTTTTCACCCTCTCTGCCTGGGTCTCTCAGGCCAGGCAGCAGCTGTGTGGTGCAGCATCTCAGCACCATCAAGTTGGTTAGGCCTGTCCAAGTTCTAGAAGTTTCCTAACCTTAAAATATCAGTTATTCTCTTCTCCTTGGATCTATGAAAAGTGTAGCCCATTGGAGGGAGGGTCGTGGCCTCAGCCCTGTGGGTCTGAGCTCAGTTTCCCCCTCAGTGAGAGGAAGCAGCAAGACAGAGCTTAGTGCCTATTCCATTGCCGTCCTCTGACCTCCTGGCTCCTTTGGAGTGTGGTTCTTCTTTTCTCCCTATCTCTGTCCATCTGTCACTTAAACTCTCACTCCCATTCCCAGATATCCACCTGAGAAGAATTACCCTCCCAACCCCTACCCCTACCCCCATATCCTGTCATGAGGGCTGCCCCAGGCACGTGTCTCCCTACCCACCACCAGGGCACTCACTAGCAGCTTTAGCCCAGGACAGAAAAACTGTGCTTCAGACAGGGGCACTCTCTGCCTCTTACTACCCAGCAGGCCCCTGCCTCTTACCTGTAGCTAGGAGGATGCCACAGTCTGTTACCACAGACTGGCTCCATCTGACCCCCTTCTGGGCACCAGGGACTAACGTTGCAGGCCTCAGCCTCGTCTCATCCCAGAGGCACTGGGACAAGAGGATGGGAATTCTGTCCTGCCACCGCAATGTGGTTTGCCACTCGTGGCTGCCTTTCTGAGTGTATTAAACACTTACTTGAGAAATCACCTGTTTACAGCCAGAGGAGAAACGTGCCCAACACTAGGTGGAGACCGCCCCTCTGGATAGGGGGCGGACTCTGTGGCATTGCCAGTGGTGGCCCAGAGTGAATGAAGGCAGAGAGACCAGGGGCAGGGGCTCACGCCCTGCACTCCCTCTGCCCCCTGACCCTGCAGTGCTAAGACCACTCCTCACCTTCCTCAGCTTTCTTTTCCCTGGACAACCCCCGCCTCTCATCCCCTTCCTCCAAGATTCTCAGCTCCTTGACATATCAGTTGTCTCCTGGAGAACCACTGTTTGGAGCAATAAGATTAATATTTCTCCTTGAGTCTTTTTCAATGAACAGGAAAAGAGCTGGCATCGTGGGCCTCTTCTTTCTCTTTATGCTACTGGCTGTTTACCTTCCTAAAAGACAGATCTTCATAGGATGGGTGTTTGGGTTTCAGGTTTGGGGTATGTTTTGGAAGCTTGGAGAAGCAGGAGTTGGGCTTCCACCCCCTAAAGAGGGGAGCCTAACTGTCCTGGCTTTGTTCCATGACACCTGGGCTTCCATTCCACCTACCAAGTATGCCTCCCACCCTTGGTCCTGCTCATGCCACCTCCCATGTGGGGCACTGGTGGCTCTGTCTCTCGTGGGACTCTTGCATTATTGTCCCCATGACTCCTCTCCCCTTCCTAGGTCTGTCTGGTGGCCCCCAGACAGACACACCTGTTGGGTCTCCTAGGAACTGGCAACCTGACAACAGCCAAGCTTGAACTATTCAGCTCTTCAGGCCGAGGGGCTTGGGGCTGAAGTCCAGAAACACTGCCTCGGCCATCCCCCCACACTGGGCTGAGGCACAGTCTTCGGGACGACACAGGCCGGTCTCTGACCCTGCCCTGCTAGGCCTGGAGGGCAGGGGCTCCTTCTGGAGAGATGCCCTCACAGGGAAGCAGGAGGTGTGACTAATGTAAGCATCCACAGCCATCACTGAGAGATGACCCGACTGCCAGTGGTTGCCCAGAACACCCCTAAGATTGCAGGGGGCAACAGAAGGGAGGCCCATCTTTTTCCATAAGAGGCCACAGGAGGAAGGAAGTTCATTTAGGGACATTTTAAAGACATCTTTTGTGCCTCAGGGGCTTCCTTCCATCAGAGCAGGGGAGTATGCTGCAATGATTTAATAGTCGTGTGCAGCTGACTTGGGTGAGAGGTTTCAACCCGGGCACAAAGTTCATTTCAAATACTAGTTAATCTATTTTCCTTTTCTTTTTTTGCACAGAAGCTGGTAATCTAGGACCTATGTGTGAACAACTTTATATGAATATTTTTTGGACTTGGTTTACTTGGGTTGGTCTGATACATTATATTTAAGTTCCTTGAACACTGTGGATCCCCCTAATGTGTGTGAATGACTGAGGCTTTGTAAATGAAGGGATATTTATGTGAATCAAGTTATTTGACAGGGTCAAAGAAGCCATATATGATTTGGAGAAAATAAAAATTGAGCAGAGGACCTGAATAGACATTTCTCCAAAGAGGACATACAGAGGGCCATTAGACATATAAAAAGATGCTCAATGTCATTAATCATCAGAGAAATGCAAATAAAAACCACAATGAGATACCACCTCACTCCGGTCAGAACCGCTATCATCAATAAATCAACAAACAAGTACTGGCGAGGATGTGGAGAAAAGAGAACCCTCGTGCACTGTTGGTGGGATTGCAAATTGGTGCAGCCACCATAGAAAACAGTATGGAGATTCCTAAAAAATTTACAAATAAAACTACCTTATGACCCAGCAATTCCACTCTTGGATATTTATCCAAAGAAATCCAAAACACTAATTCAGAAAAATATATGCACCCCTATGTTTACTGCAGCACTATTCACAATAGCCAAGATATGGAAACAACTGAAATGCCCATCGATAGATGATTGGATAAAGAAATTGTAGTGCATTTATACAGTAGAGTATTACTTAGTCGTAAAGAAGAATGAAATCTTACCATTGGCAACAACATGGATGGACCTTGAGAATATTACGCTAAGTGAAATAAGTCAGACTGAGAAAGACAAATAACATATGATTTTACTTATATGTGGAATCTAAAGAACAGAATAAACAAACAAACAAAACAGAAATAGACTCATAGATACAGAGAACAAACTGATGATTGCTTGATGGAAGGGGTATTAGGGAAATGGGTGAGAAAGGGGAAGGGATTAGGAAGTACAAATCAGTAGTCACAAAGTAGTCACTGGGATGTGAAATATAATACAGAGATTATAATCAATAATGTTGTAAAAACTATGTATGGTGTCAGACGGGTACTAGATTTATTGGGGGGATCACTTCATAAACTATATAAATGCCTAACCAGTGTGCTGTATGTATACCTGAAAATAATCTAAAATAATATTGAATGTCAACTATAATTATACACACACACACACACACACACACACACACACACACACACACACAGAGGGTGCCAAAAAATGTATACACATTTTAAGAAAGGAAAAAACTGATTAAAATTACGCTGATGGTAACCATTTTGAGCACCTCTTATATTATAATTGCAGAAGTCAAACATGACTTGTATCACGTGACTTTTGTTATCAGTATATATCGAGTATTACAATTTTAATACAGTTTTTTTCTTTCTTAAGATGTGTATATATATATTTTGTCATCCTCTGTGTACACACACACACACACACACACACACACAGAGTGACAGGATGTACAGTACAGCATGGGGAATGTATCAATGGAATTGTAATAGTTTATGTACGGTGTCAGAAGGGTGTCAGACTTGTTGGGGTTACCACTTTGTGAAGTATGTAAATGTCTAATCATTACCTTATTTTGAACACCTGAAACTAACAAAAAAAGAGAGAGAGAAAAAAAGTTGAGTTGGAAGGAGAAAAAATATATTTATTGAGGCTGGTAGTGCCAGGGATTGCCTAGGGCACTAAGCACACACATTAAAGAGTTCCAGGCCCTGCGCTGAACACAAATGTCAGGTTAAAAGAGAGAAAACTGCAGAATGATAACAATTCCAGTAATAGGTCTGCTTGTTGGCAAAGAAGAGAGATGGATCAGCTGAGTGTAAATATAAGAACTTTTTAAATGATTCACATTTTGCTCTTTTTCCCTCTCCTTCAGAATTCAGGCTTTTCTGGCACTCAGCTCACAGAGAATCACCTGTGTCTTTCCTGCTTCCCAGGGTAGAACCATTTCTAGGTGTTCTCAGGTGTGAGTGTAGCATTCCCAGGATGTCATGCTCTAGCTCACCATCTACCCGCAGCTGTCCCCCAATTTGTCCACACAGCTTTGACTGATATTTCCTCTCCAAGTGAACAAGGATAATAAATAGCTAACATATATTGAAGGCTAAATTCCAGTTATTGCTTTACATATTTGGGGTGCATTGATCCTTACATAACCCTAAGAGGTAAGTTAGTATCCCCTTTATAGGTGAGAAAGCTGAGGGAGAGAGGAATGTAAAAATTCTCCCAGGACCAACCAGTAAGAGGCAGAGCCTGAATCTGGACCCAGGCAGCCCTGCTCCAGAAATCACACTTTGAATTAATGCATTTGGTGCCTTGCAAAGATTTGTAAACATTTCAATTCAACAATGAATAACTACTTCACACTAGGAACAACATACCCACAAATGTCCTCAACACCTCTCAAATCTAATGGCCCGTGCTGTAAAGACTAGACCCAAGGCTCATGCTGACTCCTGGGGGCCACATGGCCAGCTGTGAGGGAGGCCTGCCTGAGACCTGATCTGGGAATGGAGCTGGAGGCCAGACAGCAGCCACCCAAGCAGACGTCCTCTGTCTTCCTCACGTACTCCCCCCACCTTTTCTCTCCTAGCGGAGCCTGCAGTGACTGTGTATCCTGCAAAGTCCCAGCGCCTGCAGCACCACAACCTCCTGGTCTGCTCCGTGAATGGTTTCTATCCAGGCCACGTTGAAGTCAGCTGGTGGCGGAATGGCCAGGAACAGGAGGCTGGGGTCGTCTCCACGGGCCTGATCCGTAATGGAGACTGGACCTTCCAGACCCTGGTGATGCTGGAAACAGTTCCTCAGCGTGGAGAGGTCTACACCTGCCAAGTGCAGCACCCAAGCCGGACGAGCCCCCTCACAGTGGAATGGAGTGAGAAGCTTTCTGAACTCACAAGTGCCTCACCCACCATGAGGGGACTTTCTTATCCCTGGATGTCAGGGTTCTCCTCTCCCCACAACATGTTTTCATTGGCTCATGTTCTCCTGTCCTTCAGCACAGGTCACGGGGGGGGGGGGGGGGGGGGGGCAGTGATAGTCTCTATAAATGCTGTAGCTCCTGGGGAGGCCCGATGCCTGGCAGGCAGGGAGGACGTGGTCCCTGCTGAGTCCTCTCACGATGTCGCAGCTCATGATTCTCCCTTGGCCCTGGGCACCCGTCCCTGCCTCGGGCTGGGCTGGCACTTCTGCTCTGTTGCTCTGAGTTGTTCACTGTGACCTGAGAAGAGGTGCATCCTCTACAACATGGGGACCTTCCTGACACGAGGGGAGTCCAGTCTCCGCGCTGCCTTCTATGAGCTCTGTCACGCTAGACCAGCGACTCAACCTCCCTGAGTCCCGGGCTCCTCGTCCCTCAGATGCTGCAGTAGTGACCCATGTTGGGGCTGTGATGTTTCAGTGAATTCAGTGCCTGTTCTTATATCTGCTCAGTGATTTTTAAATCTCTTTCCCAGAAATAGCCAATTATTCTAGTTCTTCCCCATTCACAAAGCTCCCAATCCCAAAGTCTCAATGAGAGAACTTGGATTTGGGGGGAAAATCACTAAAAGGAGCTTCTTGTCTCAGGGGCACAGCCTGACTCTGCACAGAGCAAGATGCTGAGCGGCGTCGGGGGCTTCGTGCTGGGGCTGCTCTTCCTCGGGGCGGGGCTGTTCACCTACTTCAGGAATCAGAAAGGTAAGGAACCTGTGGGCAGCTGAGACTCCCCATCGGCTTTATGGGGGAGGAAATAGGACTTTGCTCGAGTTAGTTCTCTGTATATCCAAGGCCTGTATAAAGTCTTTCTTTACATGGTCAATCTCAAATTTCCTGGAAATCCAGAAATCAACACTTCATGGTTATTTGTGGTTGAAACATAAGGAATTGTGGCCTATGGAGGTAAGAAAAGGGCGAACATGCAGAGAGATATTGGGTGAAGATCCTGGGGTAAATGAGGGAAGAGCCTCTACGGTTAATACAATTACACTGGATTTGTGTGACAGAAACTTCATGGGTCGCTGCTCTGTTTCTGCTCTTCTCTCTGCTCTGGCCTCATGTGATGTGGGTTGTGATGTTAAAGAAATCTCAGGTTGGGGGTCCAGGGCTGTGGACATTTTATCTGGGGACAGACGTGCCTCCATATTTTTTAAGTATGTATCTCCCCTCTCTTTTTCCCAGGACACTGGACTTCCGCCAACAGGTAATGCCCTTTAATCCTCATTTAGAGACACATTTGGATTCCCTAGAACAGAATGTAGAGGTGACAGACAGGCGATAGCAATAATGGGAAGACTTTGGACCTGACTTCTGGTCAGGCTGTTTACAGTAAATTTCTTCTTTCCACTTAATGAAAGGCCTGCTCTCTGCAGTAGCTTTGGCTTAGGGTGATGTCAGAATTTTTTCTTCTTCTTACTTCAGTGTTATAACATGAGGCCCTGAGAGAGGGGAAAGCAAGATGCTTGTTGAGCTAGGTCTGGAAACAACACTCTCCTCTGTCTGTAGGACTTCTGAGCTGAAGTGAAAATGGTGACACTCAAAGAAGAAAGAACTTTCTGTCCCAGGTTCTTTGTAGCATGAAAGTTTCCCTATTTGGCTCTTATCCACAACGAGGGCTTCCTCAGGATCTGTTTGCCCTGGTTCAGTGACCCTGCAGAAAATGTCTTCCCTAATGGCTTCCTCCTCCTTTGCCTTTGACCCGGAAGTTCCTAATATTGATTGCAGTATCTTATCCTCATTCTTCCCTAGTCCTCTTTGTTTTCAACCCTGACTGCCTTTCCTGTGCCTCTGAACTCACTTCCTGCATACATGTCTTTACACAATTTTTTTCAACTAAATATGGAATGAAAATCATCTGCTTCATACACATTCAAGGACAAGTAGAAAGAGTAAAGAAAAGAAGGATTTCATCACAATACAATAACGATTTTCATTTATATTCCTGAATTTTCATCACCTGTGGATCTGGAAGGTTTCCTTTTTTCCTTCCATGCTTTTTCATGACTTTTTAGTATTCTGTAGTTAGGTATGTTCTCCAGAGCTAAGAGAAAACCCTTAATGAGCCCATGTCATATTGGTATCCTACATCTTGGTGTTCTCAAAGACAAACACACAGGTTACTTCACCCCATGGGATACAGAAAGGGGACAAGTATAAGAAATGCAGGTAACTTGTAAAAATGTGATGCCTTCACAATTTTTATAATTATGTTCTTTTGTCTCTTTTCTCTGATTCTTTAAAAAGAAAGTATCTAAACCTCGGTACTTCTTGAAGTCCTGTTTTGTTAGACTAATGATAAACTTCAACAATTCAATCTTTTTCTGTCTCTCAGATAAAAATCAGTGGTATGCTTACTCTTGACTTGAAATGCATCCTTCCCCATAAATAGGTCTCAGAGGCCATCAGGACAAAACCACAACTCTAGCAGAAAATATGCAGTTCTGAGGCCCTTTAGATAGTGTGACAAACTCACTATCTGTCACAGGAAAATCCTTTCATGGGTCTTATCTTAGCAGGAATCAGAGCCTGCTGGGGAACAAAGGGGAATGTATGAATATACTGATGTATATTCAAACAATAGAATACTCTGCACTGAAATTTAAAAAAAAATAAGAATACTCTGCTATGGAATAGCCTCCAAATTGTGTTTGTAGCAAGGAACAGGAGAGTTTCTGTGCAACATTTTGCTTAATTAGAGGAGAATAGGAATATACAGTTATATCCATTCATTTTATCGATCATATTTATCTATATTTGTCTATGATCTATATTCTTAAACTTGTAAATAGAAACAATGGAAGACTTTTAAAAACTGGCTGTCTATAGGGCAAAATGAGGGAATAGGTTCAAGGAAACTGGACTTTTCTGAATATACCAGGGGTGCCAAAAAAAAGTACACAAGTGGACACTTTGGTCAAAGTTGCTCACACAGTAGTTCGGCATCATCAGAAATGTCTGCACACTGATGGTAACCACTCTGAGCACCTCTTATAATTGCAGAAGTCAAACGTGACTTGTATTCATATTTTCTTATTGGTATATATTGAGTATTATAATTTTAATAAGTTTTCCTTTCTTAAAATGCATATACATTTTTTGGCACCCTCTGTATATCTTATTTAATAAGTTTTAACTTATTAAGTATTTATTCAAATATTTTCTGTAATAAAAATTTCAATCAAAAGGTTAAAAAGGTAATACATAAAAACTAAAAACAAACTGTAACAATTGAAACAAACTGACAAAAAGTATATGATGGGAAACGAGCTAGAAAAATAAATTAATCAAAGGTTTCCAGTCCAAGATGGCAGTGCAGGGAAACTCTAAACTCACCTCCTCCCATGTCACATTAAATCTACACCTACAGATAGAGCAATCCCCCCTGAGGAAGAAGTGACAGCTAACTGAACAACTTCTGCACACAAACAAAAGAGAAACCACATAGAAACAGGTAGGAGAGACAGAGATATGGTACCATGGAAACCCCATTCCCAGCACACTGACCTGCGGCAGGAAGGGACCCTGAAGAGCCTATGTGCAGACTCACCACCCCAGGGTACAGCAAAAAGCAGTGGTTTAAAGAGCACCTAGATTATACAGGAAGGAAGTCCATTTACTAACACTAGAGCATCTGCTGAGTGGGAGGTGAACTGCAGGAGGAACTCTTGTGCTGGACAGTGGAAAGTGCAAGTCATTCATTGACCCTCGCCCTCTCCCTTGATCTCACGGGCATGAGCACAATGCAGATGCTCTAGCCAGCCCGTCTTGGTTGTCAGAGTGCATACCAGACCCCAGGCCCACACCAGCTCCGTGGCTTCTCCCCAGGACTCCCCACAGCCCACGCCCACTTCTGCTACAGCTCCAGACCCTTTACCCCAGGTCTCCTCGTGGCCCACTCCTGCTACAGCTTCATCTCCAGTTGAACAACTATAAACACACAGTACACATAGTCTACAAAGGGGAAGTTCATAAACAACGCTACCTCTTCAAGACTGTAAGAGATTGCTGTTTTACCTACTTCATAGAAACAAACACCGAGAAACAGCCAAAATAAGGAGACAGAGAAATATGTTCCAAATGAAGGAAAAGGGAAAAGAAAGAAAAAAAAAAAACAGAAAAAGAACTAAATAAAATGGAGATAAACAATTTAACAGATAAAGAGGATGCTCAATGAACTAGAGAGAAGAATAGATGAACTCAGTGAGAACTTCAACAAAGAGATAGGAAAATACTAAAAACAGACCAATCAGAACTGAAGAATACAATAATTGAGATGAAAAAATATTCTAGAGGCATAGTAGATTAGTTGATTCAGAAGAATGAGTCAGCAAACTGGGATACAAGGTAGTGGAAATCATTCAATCAGAATAGCAAAAATATATATTTTTTTAATTTTATTGGGGAATATTGGGGAACAGAGTGCTTCTCCAGGGCTCATCAGCTCCAAGTCATTGTCCTTCAATCTAGTTTTGGAGGGTGCAGCTCAGCTCCGAGTCCAGTTGCTGTTTTCAATCTTTAGTTGCAGGGGGCGCAGCCCACCATCCCATGCGGGAATTGAACCGGCAACCTTTTTGTTGAGAGCTCACGCTCTAACCAACTGAGCCAACCGGGCACCCTTCTGGGAGCTCAGCGGCAGCTCACTGTCTTCAATCTAGTTGTGGAGGGCGCAGCTCACTGGCCCATGTGGGAACTGAACCAGCAACCCTGTTGTTCAGAGCTCACGCTCTAACCAACTGAGCCATCTGGCTGCCCCAGATTTTTTTTTTTTTAATGAGGACAGTTTAAGGGACCTCTGGGACAAAATCAAGTGTACCAACATTCACGTCATAGGGGTCCCAGAAGGAGAAGAGCGAGAGAAAAAGGGACAGAAAACTTATTCAAAGAAATAATGAATGAAAACTTCCCCAACCTGGTGAAGAAAACAGACATCCAAGTCTGGGATGCACAGAGAGTCCCAAACAAGATAAACCAAAGAGGCCCACACCAAGATACATCATAATGAAAATGCTAAAAGTTGAAGATAAAGAGAGAATCTTAATGGTAGCAAGGAAAAGCAGCCAGTTATGTACAAAGGATCCGCTAGTTACATACAAAGGATCCTTCATAAGACTTTCAGCTGATTTTTCAGCAGAAACTTTGTAGGCAGGAAGGGAATGGCACAAAATATTCAAAGTGATGAAAGAAAACACCTACAACCAAGAATACTCTACCCAGCAAGGTTAACATTTAGAATAGAAGGAGAGATATAGAGCTTCCCAGGCAAAACCTAAAGGAGTTCATAACCACTAAATGAACATTAAAAGAAATGTTAAAGGGACTTCTTTAAGTGAAAAAAAAAAAAAAAAAGACCAAAATTAAAAATATGAAAATATAGAAAAGAAAAAAAATCTCACTGATAAAGGCAAACATTTGTAAATGTACTGGATCAAACAATTATAAAGCAGTGTGAAGAATAAAACACAAAAATAGTAAAAGCATGAGTAAATATAGTAATAAATTAAGGCAAACACACACAAAAATATAAAATATGATGTCAAAAACATAAATGTAGAGGGGTGAGTAAAATAATATAGTGCTCTTAGAATTCATTTGAGCTTAAATGACCATCAAATTAAAATACACTTCTATAAACATAGCTTGTTATATATGAATTATCTTATGGTAACCAGAAGCCAAAAACCTATAATAGATACATTTAAAAATAAAGAAAAAGGAACCCAAACAAAACAATAAAGAAAATTATCAATCTGCAAGAAAAGAGAGCAAGAGAAGAAGAAAGTAATAGAGAACTACAAAAGCAATCAAAACAATTAATAAAATGGCAATAGGTACATACACACTTATCAATAATTACTTTAAATGTAAATGGAATAAATTCTACAATCAAAATACAGGGTGACTGAATGGATTTAAAAACAAGACCTGTACATATGCTACCTACAAGAGACTCACTTCAGATCAAATGGAACATAAAGACTGAAAGTGAAGGGATGGAAAAACATATTTCATGAAAATGGAAATGAAAAGATAGCTGTGGTAGCAATACTTATACCAGATAAAATAGACTATTAAAAAAAAGACTATAACAAGAGACAAAGAAGGGCATTATGTAAGGATAAAGGGATCGATCCTACAAAAGGATATAAACTTGTAAAAATCTATGCCACAAACATAGAGTGCACCTAAATATTTAAAGCAAATATTCACATAAATAAAGGTAGAGACTGACAGTAACATAATAATACTAGGGGACTTTAACACTCCACACACATCAATGGGTAGATTATCCAGAAAGAAAATCAACCAGGAAAAAAAAATGGCCTTAAATGACAGGCCTTATTAGAACAGATGAACTTAATAGATACTTACAGAACATCCTGCCCAGAATCAGCAGAATATACATTCTTTTCAAGTGCTCATGGAAAATTTTCCAGGGTAGACCCCATGTTAGACCAAAAAACAAATCTCAGTAAATTTGAAAAGATTAAAATCATATAAAGCATCTTCTCTGATCACGAGGGTATGAAACTAGAAATCAATTACAAAAATAAAACTGGGGAAAAAACAAACACGTGGAGGCTAAACAACATGTTACTAAACAATCAATGGGTTAATGAAGAAATCAAGGAGTAAGTTTTTAAAAAATCTTGAGACAAATAAAATGGAAACAAAACAATCCAAAATCTTTGGGACACAACAAAAGCAGTTCTAAGAGGAAAATTCACAGCAATATAGGTCGACCTGAAGAAACGAGAAAACTCTCAAATAAAAAATCTAAACTTACACCTAAAATAACTAGAAAAAGAACAATAAACAAAGCCCAATGTGAGTAGAAGGAAGGAAATAATAAATATCAGAGTAGAAATAAATGAAATAGACACTAAAAAGATGATAGTAAAGATCAACAAAATTCAGAGCTGGTTCAGTGAAAAGATAACCAAAATAGATAAACTGCAGCCAAACTCATCAAGAAAAAAGAGAGAGGGCCCAAATAAATAAAATTAGAAATGAAAAAGAAGTGACAAGTGACACCATAGAAATACAAAGGATGATAAGAAAATACTACGAAAAATTATATGCAAAGAAATTGGACAACCTAGAAGAAATACATAAATACATAGAAACATATAATCTTCCTACTCTGAATCAGGAAGAAACAGAATATCAGAACAGACTGATAATTAGAAACAAAACTGAATCAGAAACACACACACACACACACACACACACACACACACACACACACACTCCCAGCAAACAAAAATCCACAGCCAGGTGGCTTCACAAGTGTATCCTACCAAGCATTCAAAGAGGAGCTGATACCTATCCTTCCCAAATTATTCCAAAAAATTCAAGCAAAGAGAAAGCCTCCAAACTAATTTTATGAGGACAGTATTATTCTGATACAAAAACCAGACAAAGACACTACCAAAAAGAAAAGAAAATTACATGCCCATATTCTGGATGAACATAGATGCAAAAATTCTCAGCAAAATATTAGTAAACTGAATTCAGCAATACACTGAAAAGATTATACACCACAATCAAGTGAAATTTATTCCTGGGATGCAAGGTTGGTTCGATATCCACAAATTAACATGATACACCACATTAAAAAAAAATCATATGGTCACATCAATAGATGTAGAAAAAAATTTGACAAGTCTAACATCCATTTATGATAAAAACTCTCAGAAAAAAAATAGGAATAGAGGGAACATACCACAACATAAGAAAGGCCATATGTGACAAACCCATAGCTCACATCCTAGTCAACAGGGAAAAGCCAAAATTGTTCTCCCTAAGATCATGAACAAGACAAGGATGCCCACTTTGCCACTTTTATTCAACGTAATATTGGAAATCCTAGCCACAGAAATCAGTCAAGAAAAAGAAATAAAAGGCATCCACATTGGAAAGGAAGAAGTAAAATTGTCACTATTCACAGATGACATTATACTCTATATAGAAAACACTAAAGACTCCATAAAAAGCTATTAGAATAAATAGTTGTAGGATACAAAATTAATATTCAGAAATCTGTTGTGTTTCTGTATACAAGTAACAAACTATCAAAAATAGAAATTAAGAAAACAATCCCCTTACCAAAATTTTTGTGATGCAGCAAAAGCAGTTTTAAGAGGGAAATTTATATCATTACAGGCCTATCTCAAGAAACAAGAAAACTCCCAAATAAATAACCTCATGTTACACCTTAAAGAACTAGAAAAAGAAGAACAAGTGAAACCCAAGGTTAGCAGAAGAAAGGAAATAACAAAAATCAGAGCAGAACTAAATGAAATAGAGAACAAAAAGACAATAGAAAAAATTAATGTGACAAAGAGCTGGTTCTTTGAAAGGATTAACAAAATTGACAAACCCTTGTCTAGACTCACTAAGAGAAAAAGAGAGAAGACACTAATTAACAAAATCAGAAACGAAAAAGGGGAAGTTATCACAGACACCACAGAAATACAAAGGATCATCCAAGAATACTAAGAAGGACTATATGCCACAAATTCAATAACCTAGAAGAAATGGACAAGTTCTTAGAAATATATAGCCTTCCAAGGCTGAACCATGAAGAACTGGAAAATCTAAACAGACCAATCACCGGTAAGGAAATTGAATCAGTCATCCAAAACCTTCCCAAAAGCAAAAGTCCAGGACCAGATGGCTTCCTAGTGAATTCTACCAAACCTTCAAAGAGGATCTAATACCAATCCTGCACAAACTCTTCCAAAAAATTGAAGAAGAGACAGTACTCCCTAACTCATTTTATGAGGCCAACATTACTCTGATACCAAAACCTGGTAAGGACAACACAAAAAAAGGAAACTACAGACCAATATCTCTGATGAATACAGATGCAAAAATCCTAAACAAAATTCTAGCAAATTGAATACAACAATGCATTAAAAAGATTATTCATCACGACCAAGTGGGGTTCATCCCTGGGACACAAGGATGGTTCAACATCCGCAAATCCATCAATGTGATACATCACATAAACAAAATAAAGGACAAAAATCATATGATTATATCAATTGATGCAAAAAAAGCATTTGACAAGATACAACATCCATTTATGGTTAAAACACTTAATAAAATAGGTATAGAAGGAAAATACCTTAACATAAAGGCCATATATGACAAGCCCTCAACTAATCTCATAATTAATGGTGAAAAACTGAAGCCCTTTGCTCTACGTTCAGGAACACGACAGGGCTGTCCCCTATCACCTCTGCTTTTCAACATAGTGTTGGAAGTCCTTGCCAGAGCAATCAGGCAAGAGAAAGAAATAAAAGGCATCCAAATTGGGAATGAAGAAGTTAAATTATCACTCTTTGCAGATGACATGATGCTATATATAGAAAACCCTAAAGACTCCACCAAAAAGCTATTAGAAACAATCAACAAATACAGTAAAGTCGCTGGCTACAAAATCAACATACAAAAGTCCATTGCATTCCTATATACTAACAATGAAATCTCAGAAAAAGAAATACAAAAAACAACTCCTTTTGCAATTGCAACAAAAATAATAAAATACCTAGGAATAAACTTAACCAAGGATGTGAAGGACCTATATGCTGTAAACTATAAGACATTTTTGAAAGAAATTGAAGAAGACACAAAGAAATGGAAAGACTTCCCATGCTCATGGATTGGAAGAATCAACATAGTTAAAATGGCCATATTACCCAAAGCAATATACAGATTTAATGCAATCCCCATCAAAATCCCAATGGCATTTTTTAAAGAAATAGAACAAAAAATCATCAGATTTGTTTGGAACCACAAAAGACCTCGAATTGCCAGAGCAATCTTAAGAAAAAAGAACAATGTTGGAGGTATCACACTCCCTGACTTTAGCTTGTACTACAGGGCTACAATAATCAAAACAGCATGGTATTGGCAGAAAAACAGACACATAAACCAATGAAATAGAATTGAGAACCCAGAAATAAAACCACATAAATATGGACAGATAATTATTGACAAAGAAGCTAAAAACATACAATGGAGCAAAGACAGCCTCTTCAATAAATGGTGCTGGGAGAATTGGATAGCCACGTGCAAAAGAATGAAACTGGACTGCTATTTGTCACCATGTACCAAAGTTAATTCAAAATGGGTCAAAGACTTATAAGACCTGACACAATAAACTGCATAGAAGAAAACATAGGTACTGAACTTATGGACCCTGGGTTCAAAGAGCATTTTATGAATTTGACTCCAAAGGCAATGGAAGGAAACGCTAAAATACACGAATGGGACTACATGAAACTTAAAAGCTTCTGCACAGCAAAAGAAACCATCGACAAAATAAAGAGGCAACCAACTGAATGGGAGAAGATTTTTGCAAACAGTGCCTCCGATAAGGGGCTAATATCCAAAATATACAAGGAACTCATGAAACTCAACAACAAAAAAACAAACAACACAATTGAAAAATGGGCAGAGGACTTGAAGAGACATTTCTCCAAAGAGGACATACAAATGGCAAATAGACATATGAAAAAATGCTCAACGTCAAAACCACAATGAGATATCACCTCACCCCAGTCAGAACGGCTATCATCAACAAGACAAATAGTAACAAGTGTTGGGGAGGCTGTGGAGAAAAAGGAACCCTCATACACTGTTAGTCTGAATGCAGACTGGTGCAGCCATTATGGAAGGCAGTGTGGAGGTTCCTCAAAAAAATTACGAATAGAATTACCATATGAACCAGCAATCCCTCTCCTGGGTATTTACCCCAAAAATCTGAAAACATTTATATATAAAGACACGTGTGCTCCAATGTTCACTGCAGCTTTGTGTACAGTGGCCAAGACATGGAAACAACCAAAATGTCCTTCGATAGATGAATGGATAAAGAAGTTGTGGTATATATACACAATGGAATACTATTCAGCGGTAAGAAAAGATGATATAGTACCATTTGCAACAACATGGATGGATCTTGAGAGTATAATGCTAAGCGAAATAAGTCAGACAGAAAAAGCAGTGAACCATATGATTTCACTGATGTGTGGTATATAAACCAAAAACAACAAAAGAACAAGACAAACAAATGAGAAACAGAAACTCATAGACACAGACAATAGTTTAGTGGTTACCAGAGGGGGGGGGCGGGGGGGAAATGAGGGTAAGGGGGATCAAATATATGGTGATGGAAGGAGAACTGACTCTGGGTGGTGAACACACAATGGGACTTATAGATGATGTAATACAGAATTGTACACCTGAAATCTATGTAATTTTACTAACAATTGTCACCCCAATAAATTAAAAAAAAAAAGAAAAGAAAATCCCATTTGCAATTACATCAAAAAGAATAAAATACCTATGAATAAATTTAACCAAGGAAGTAAAAGACCTGTACTCAGAAAACTTTGACTTGAGGAAAGAAATTGAACAAGATACAAATAAATAGAAGGATATACCATGCTTACGGATTGGAAGAATTAATATAGTTAAAATGTCCATACTATCCAAAGCAATCTATAGATTCAATGCAATCCCTATAAATTCCAATGACATTTTTCACAGAACTAAAACAAACAATACTAAAATTTATATGGAACTACAAAAGATCCCAAATAGGCAAAGATATCTTGAGAAAGATGAACAAAGTTAGTGGTACCGTGCTCCCTGATTTCAAATTATACTAAAAAGCTATGGTAATCAAAACAGTATGGCACAAAAAGAGACACATAGATCAATGGAACAGAATAAAGAGCCAAGAAATAAACCCATACTTATAAGGTCAAATAATCTACGATAAAGGAGGCAAGAATATACAATGTGGGAAAGACACTCTCTTCAATAAATGGTGTTGGGTAAACTGGACAGACACCTGAGGGAAAAAAAAAAGGAAACAAGATCACTTTCTTACACCATACGAGGTCAGACAATTAAGTTCCTGAACTCATTCTAGAAAAAGTGCTACATACCTCATTGCTGAAAATCACTATGGTCACCTTCAAAGTACTCCCTTTGGGAAGCTATACACCGATGCCGGTGCCCAGTCTACCCTTCAAAGCAATTTTGGAACTCTTTTTCTGGAATGGCCATCAGAGCTGTCGTCGTATTACATTTGATGTCCTGAATGTCATCAAAATGTCTTCCTTTCAATATTTCCTTTACCTTTGGGTAAAGAAAGAAGTCATTGGGGGCCAGATCAGGAGACTAGGGAGGGTGTTCCAATACAGTTATTTGTTTACTGGCTAAAAACTCCCTCACAGACAGTGCTGTGTGAGCTGGTGCATTGTCTAGAGAAGAATGTTCCAAAAAAATGAAGATAGTTCATGAGACCTCTGGAACAACATCAAGCATTAACAACATTTGCATCATAGGGGTACCAGAAGGAGAAGAGAGAAAGCAAGGGGTTGAGAACCTGTTTGAAGAAATAATGACCGAAAACTTTCCTAACCTGACAAAGGAAATAGACATGCAAGTTCAGGAAGCCCAGAGAGTCACAAACAAGATGAACCCAAACAGGCCCACACCAAGGCACATTATAATTAGAATGGCAAAGGTTAAAGACAAAGAGAGTGTGGGGACAGAGCCCCAGAAAGTAGTTTACAGGCTCTCGGCCTCACGTGGAGGGGTGCTGGCTCGGGTAGTAGATGGCCATCAGCTGTGGCTGATTGGCCGTCAGCTGTAGCCAGTTAGCCAATTAGCCGCTAATACAACTGCTGCGGCTACGAAGGAGAGTGGAGGAGAGTGGAGGAGAGTGAACGAGAGTCGTCGGTGGGTTGCAGACAAAACGGACAGCAGGTCGCACGTCCAGTGAACCCAGCCTCCAGTGAGACCGTAGTGGTATGACTCCCCTACCTATGGCTCCGTGGGTGTTTCTTTTTGGCCTCACCATATCCTGCGTTATGTGGGGAGCGGGAACAGAGACCCTGCAGGCCTCCCCGCACGACAGAGAGAATCCTAAAAGCAGCAAGAGAAAGGCAACTAGTAACTTATAAGGGAACTCCCATAAGATTGTCAGCTGATTTCTCAACAGATACTTTGCAGGCCAGAAGGGATTGGCCGGAACTATTCAATGTGATGAAAAACATGGACCTGCAACCAAGATTACTCTACCCAGCAAAGCTATCATTTAGAATTGAAGGACAGATAAAGTGCTTCCCAGACAAGAAAAAGCTAAAGGAGTTCATCACCACCAAACCAGTATTTCAGGGAATGTTAGAGGGACTTCTTTAAGATGAAAAAAAAAAAAAAAAAAAAGATCAAAATTATTGATAATAAAATGGCAATAGCTACATATCTATCAATAATTACTTTCAATGTAAATGTTTTAAGTGCTCCACACAAAAGACATAGGAGGGCTGAATGGATAAGAAAATAAAACCCTTACATATGCTGCCTACAAGAGAATCACTTCAGATTGAAAGACACACACAGATGGAAAGTAAAGGGATAGAAAAAGATATTTCAGGAAAATGGAAATGAAAAAGACAAAAAAAGCTGGGGTAACGATACTTATAACAGAAAAAATGGACTTTTAAACAAAGGTTATAATGAGACAAAGAAGGACCCAGTAATCCCAAAGCCTAATTCAAGGGGACATGTGCATCCATATATTAATTGCAGCATTGTTTACAATGGCCAAAATGTGAAGGCAGCCTGGGTGTCTGCCAACGGAAGAATGGGTAAAGAGAAAATGGTACATATATACAATGGAATATTGCTTAGAAGGGAATTGGTTCTTGCCATCTGCGGCAGCATGGATGGACCTGGAGGGTATTGTGCTGAGTGGAGTGTCGGATAGAGAAAGACAGGTGCAATGTGATTTCGCTTATATGTGGAAACTAAAGAACAAAATAAACAAACAAAACTGAAATAAGCTCATAGATACAGAGAACATTTTGATGGTTGCCAGATGGGAGAGAGGTTGGGGATAAGTGAAAAGGGGGAAGGGATTAAGGAGTACAAATTTGTTGTTACACAGTAATCATAGGATGTAAGATATAGCATAATGAATATAGTCAATAATATTATAATAACTGTGTATGGTGTCAGATGGGTACTCGATTTATTGAGGTCATAGATGGGAGGGGGGTTGGGGGACAGGGTATAAAAGATGAAGGGATTAAGTACAAATTGGTAGTTACAAAACAGTCATGGGGATGTAAAGTAAAGCATAAGGAATACAGTTAATACTATGGTAATAACTATGCATAGTGCCAGGTGGGTACTAGACTCGTCAGGGGGATCACTTCTTAAATTATACAAATGTTTAACCACAATCCTGTACACCTGATATTAATATAAAATAATAATGAATGTCAACTGTAATTGAAAAATTTAAAAGGGGGGAAAAGGTGAAAAGGAATAAGTGGTCCAAATTTCCAGCTATAAAACAAATAAGTCATGGGAATGTAATGTACAGCACAGGGAATATAGGCAATAATATTGTGTTAGCTGGTAAAGTGTCAGGTGGTTGCTGGACTTATCACGGTGATCACTTCTTTAGGTACATAAATGTTGAATAACCATGGTGTGCCCCTGAAACTAATATAATATTGTATGTTAGCTATATTTTAATCAAAATCTTTTTTAAAAAAGAAGTAAAGCATTACACATACAATTGAAATCCTTTGTGTGCTTTGCCCTCCTCCCTTGTGTAGCCCCTCCTCTCCCCCAAAGGCAGCCACTCTAAGTTGGTATCATTCCCATGCATGATTTCAAACATTTATTACCTACATGTGCATGCATAAGTAATATATAATGTTTGTACATATTTTTACATTTTTATAAATAGTATAAGACTTCCTGCAACTTGCTTTTTTTCAACCAACAGTATGTTTGTGCACTTTAATCCCTCTTGATAACGTGTGACATTAATTTTAACCACTGTTGAGAATTCCATTTCTGACTATCCCAGACTTTATCCTTTCTCTGGTTAGAAAATGCTGAGATCAGTGACAATGTTTTTTTTTCCCCCATAAAATGCTGCAGCTCTTGTTTCCTTGTTCACACTAGTGACATCACGTCTGGGGATTCACACGCCGTCGTGCAGTAGCTGGGTCACAGGGCACACTCGTCTTCCTGCTTACAAGGCACAGTGAAGCGCGCTCCTAAGTAGTGGCACCAAGACTGAGTGAGAGAGTTCCTTTTCCCACATCCTTTTTGTCAGTTCACGGGGTAGGAAACGGTCCTCTTTGTGGTTTCCGTGTGCACTTCCCTGCCCACCATGCTGGCTGTCACCGTGTCCCATCCAGGTTCTTCTGTAAGTGCCTTCGCCTATTCTCCTGAGCTGTCTGCCTTTTGAGCTGGGGTATGCTAATATACTTAAACCTTACTCATCTCTCAAGGTCAGACACAAGTGCCTCTCTTCCATGAAGGCTTTTCTCAGCATCCAGCCAGAAGCCCTGCCCAGCAGCAATGGGAGCTGAGGCCTGGCCGGAAGTGCTGTGGGAAATGAGCTGCGTGTTGGCTCTTCCCCAGGACGCAGTCCCGATGGAGCTGGAAAGCGGAAAGACAAAGGAAGCAAAGGCCTGTTAGGGAAGGGGAGCCCAACTGGGGCTCTGGACGCCACTGAACTGCACGAACTTGGGAGATAAGCAGGCACCTGCACTGACAGCAAAAGGGTGCCAGCTTTCTGCAGGCGTCTGCCAGGCTCTGGCCTGCCCAGGGTCGGGGAGACCCTTTAGACAGAGGGCAGAGAAGCCTCCTGGTACTGGGGTAGCAGCGCTGACGACTTCCTGCCAGGGCTTCTGCGCAGGCCCGGGCCTGCTGACCTGGGGGGGATGCTTGCCGGGCGCCCCCTCCTGCCCCACTGCCTCACATCCCCCCTTCTCACCAAGTCTAGAGAAGCATGTTCCAAAAGATATAGCTTATGGGAAAACTTCAGCTGAATCAATTAATGATAAAACCCTTGAGCAAACACAGTTACTTTTATCATTTTAGAATTTGTGAGTTGAGCGGCAAAAGAAATTAAATTAAAAACGCAGAGACTCGGGGTCAGAACCCCAGCTGCTCTCGCTGGTTTTTAATCTCCTGTTAAACGATCTATCTTCTGATGGCTTTTGTCAGCTTATTCAATGTAATAACCCAGGACACGTGGCCCGCTGACCCCCCCCCATTCCCTCCACATGGCTGGGGGACACAGGGTTCTGCTGGAAGCCCGTCAACTGACAAGCTTAAAATGGGGAAAGAAAAGGGGCCACACAGGGCTTTTCAGACATCACCAAAGCTGTGTAGGCAAAGGGCAGGGTTGTGAGGTACCCTGGGCCACTTATCTAACCCCTCACATTACAGATGGGGCCCCTGGAGCCCAAAAAGCAAAAGGTTTCCCATGTCGCACTGAGTCAATATTGAAATCCAGGTGCCCGACAGCTGGCCCCCCGCTCATTCTGTTGGACCACCCACACAGGTCATCCAGGAAGGGGACTGGGCTTGGTGCAGGCGGTGTGGTCCCCAGCTCCCCGCCTTCTCTCAGGGAGTATTGAGCTCAGCTGGGGCGCAGAGGTAGGAGTCCAGTCCCATCCTGGGGAGACCTTGGTCTGATGGGATAGGCAGTTCCCATGCTTGGGAACCTCCCAGTGTGAGGGTGAAGGCACAGCCCTACCCTCAGGAAACTCCCAGTCTGACTGGGACACAGGCCAATAAGATAGCCAAGCTTACAAGGAAATGGTTTTGGTGAGAACACATCATGACAAGAACGAATGGCTTGGAATTTGTGTTGGCTTCACCAAGGAAGGCTTCCTGAAGGAGGCTGAGATGTAAGGAGGAGTTGGTCTTACCATAGCTTAGGCAGAGGATCTGCGGCGAGCGGGAGAAGCTGGAGCTAGTGAGGGAGATGACGCACGGGGTAGGTTGCCTCCGTGAGTCGTCTGTACCCACACGGCACACTGATAAACATACGGGCCTGTTTGCACACACTCACGCCTATGCCTACATGCACATACTCACCCAGGCACGCTCATGACCACATGCTACCTGCCAGAGATAAGCACACACAAGCGTCCTCATACCGCCATGCACACACGGATGTGCACACATGCATTCGTGTACATACTCGTGCAATCATATACAGACCTACACTGAGGCCAGCTGGCTTTGTATATAGTTCAAATATGTTCTCCTCTGTACATAGGTAGGGAGGCCGGCACTGCCCCCAGTCACACTTGGGGGCCCCCCAGCAGCCGTATCACCTATCAAATGTCCCTGAGCCCCCTTGCCTGGGCTCCATCTGCATCCTCTGCCCCTGCCATGGTCCGTGTACCTGCTGCCTCCTCTGACAGTGGCTGGCAGGGGGCTGACCTGGAGGTTACTCCCAGGGGAGCCCTCTGGTGCTCCTTCCTGCCCAGAGGACCCACAGGCCGGGGAGGAGTCTCCAGAGGTTGTCTGGGCCACTCGCCAGCTTCAGAGCAGGACTCTCTAGCTCCCTGGGCAGCCATTAACTGCCTCCCTCTTGTTTACTCCAGGTCTCTGTGACAGGTCAGGCTCTTGTGAAACAGGCTCGGACACAGAGATTCGTATGCAGGTTTCCCGAGAAGAGCTAGCTCCTAGGAACAGCACCCACAGGGATGTGAAGGAGGCAAGCCTAGGCTGAGTGAGGAGCTGGGCTGCAATGCAGTCACAGAAAGGGCCTCAGCCACCGCCTGGAGCTGTGCAGCGGGATGGCCCTGCAGGTGGTCCCACATGGGCGAGGGGGTCTGTGTACGCTGTACAGCTACCAGTCACTGGATGTGGGCTGGCCCCAGGAAGGCGGCTAACCTTGAAAGAGGAGGTTCCCTTCAGTCAAGGCACTCACAAGGAGCTGTCAGCTGCCGAGACGCCCACCGCTGGGAGACCGAAGGCGGTACATGGCAGCAAGGCGATGCCCACTGTCGTGGGCACAGGACGAGATGCCCAGCTCCCTTCCTACTGCTGCTCTCACGTGAGTCCCTCTAGAGCAGTTGGATGCTCCTCTCTGGAGTGTTTCTGGGCCCTGCTCCCTTGTCTGTCCCTCCCACAGCATCCCATCGCGGCACTGGTGGTGACAGCTCCAGGTTGCAGGCTTCTGTTTTCCTCTCAGAAAGCGGAGAATGAGGTTCCCTGCAGCAGCCTCTCCCTCCTTTTCAGGAGGTTGAGACTATCTCTGAACTCAGGGGAGCTGAGTAATCAGGGGAGGGGTTAATGCCGTCCCCTCCCGCTTCCTAGTTCTCCAATGAGTGGCACAGGGCTGAGGCCACCCAGTTTGCCTGGGCTGACAAGAGAATGGGTGGGCTTGTGACTTTATTATTCTGCAGGCTCCGTAGGTGGGAGATTGCTTTCCACTTTGTGCTGACAGAATCCCCTTCCCCGCTTCCCCTAGTCCTCTGGTGATAGAATTACTGTCTCCGTCTCCTCACACAGTCAGCCCTGGCAGGAGTGGGAGCACGACTGTGGATCCAAGACAAACCTTCATTCCTTCCTTTCCAAGGAAGGCGTGAGCCAGAGAACTGCTGGCTCGGAGGGGTAGGGGCTGTTCCACCTGGACTGTGACTGTATTTCATCTAAGATGCACATTTGTTCTCACATTTTAATGTCCCTAAAATTGGGATATATCTAACAATCGGCAGTTTATCCTGATTTAATCAGCAGCAGTTTTTGGCCTGCATGTTACCTAAAATAACGTTTACTTTTATTTTTAAAAACACTTTTTTTATTGGGGAATATTGGGGGACGGTGTGTTTCTCCAGGGCCCATCAGCCCCAAGTCATTGTCCTTCCATCTAGTTCTGGAAGGCGCAGCTCAGCTCGAAGTCCAATTGTCGTTTTCAATCTTTAGTTGCAGGGGGCGCAGCCCACCATCCCATGCGGGAACTAAACCGGTAACCTTGCTGAGAGCTCACACTCTAACCAACTGAGCCATCCGGCTGCCCCTCTGGAAGCTCAGTGGCAGCTTTTTGTCTTCAATCTAGTTGTGGAGGACACAGCTCACTGGCCCATGTGGGAATCGAACCGGCAACCCTGTTGCTTAGAGCTCACACTCTAACCAACTGAGCCATCCAGCTGCCCCAATAATGATTACTTTTAAATGGAAGGTATTTTAGGTTTGATGAGATCAGTTCTTTGCATCCACCTGAGAGGAGATGTCCCCTCTCCACCTGGAGGTGGGGAAGGCTGGGGGGCACTGAAGCTGGACAACCTTCGAGCACCTCCTGCATCAGGTTCTCACAGCACAACTTCAGGATCTGGACCCTCCCAAGGCCTCCTGCAGGCAGATGAAGAGCAGAACCAAGTTTCGGAGCCAAACAGAAAAGTATCTTAAAGACTCAGGGCTGAGGTTTGCTTCCAGTGCTCTGCAGATTTCATTTGCCAGTGGCCAAAACCCTCCTTCTGAAGCCTAAATAAACGTAGCTATTATTCAGCCATTTGAAAAAAAGAAAAAAAAAACAAGAAAATCTTATCATTGCAACAACATGGATGGACCTCGAGGGCATGATTTCTAAGTGAACTAGGTCAGACAACAAAAGACAAATACTGAATGATCTCACTTATATGTCAAATCTAAAATAAAATAAAAACTCATAGAGAAAGATATCAGACTTCTTGTGGGGACAGAGCCCCAGAAAACAGTTTCCAGGCTCTCGGCCTCACATAGAAAGGTGCTGGTTCAGGTAGTAAATGGCCATCTACTGTGATTGGGTGGCCATCAGCTGTGGCTAGTTGGCTGTCAGCTGTAACCAGTGAGCCATTGGTCACTAATATAATTGCTGTGGCTATGCTAGCAGAAAATGGGGGCTAGCAAGAAGATGCTGGCTGGCAACATGGATTGCAATTAGCACGGCGGAGTGCGGGTTGCAGATTGCAGAGAAGTAGACAGCAGGTTGCAGACAGTGTGGCTCCTGCTTCCTGTGTCTCCAACCCAGTTGCCAGCGAGAATACAGTAGCATGACTCCCGTATCTATGGCTCCGTGGGTGTTCCTTTTTGGCCTAGCCACATCCTGCGTTCTTATGTGGGGAGCAGGAGCAGAGACCCCGCAGGCCGCCCCACAGGACACATGGCGCAGCAGGCAGGGTCTCTGTCGTGCGGGAGACCCTGCTCGCTGCGCCATTTGTCGTGCGGGGAGGCCTGCAGGGTCTCTGGTTCTGCTCCCCACATAAGAACACAGGATATGGTGAGGCCGAAAAGGAACACCCACGGAGCCATAGGTGGGGGAGTCATACCACTATGGTCTCACTGGAGGCTGGGTTCACCGGACGTGCGACCTGCCGTCCACCTTTCCGCCAACCGACCGACCGACGACTCTCCTCCACTCTCTCGACCCTGTTCCTCTCCTCTCTTCCGCTCTCTTCGGCTCTTCTCGGCTCCTCGGCAATCCTTCGTAGCCACAGCAGTTATACCAGCGGCCAATCGGCTAACCAGCCACAGCCGACGGCCGTCCACCACCCGAGCCAGCACCCTTCCACGTGAGGCCGAGAGCCTGTAAACTACTCTCTGGGGCTCTGTCCCCACAGTCTCCTGTACAACAAATGGCGCAGCGAGCAGGGTATGGTGTCGGCCAAAACCTACCGAAGCATGGTGGAATGGTTTGTTCGTGTGAGAGCCCAGCTTCGGGAGGCCCATGAGGAGCGACACCGGGAACGGGAGGCGCGGTCTGCCTGGGAGACTCAAGTCTCCAGCTGGCACACCACCTTCTTGGCCATAGAAGGCATTGTCCTCCTTTTGTTGATCTGCTGCGGCCTTAGGATCCGAGGGTGGTGGACATCTTACAAGGAGGCCTCCACCCAGACACCTGGCACGGTGAGCAAGATTCCGACCAGGTAGGAATGGTGTCTGACTCTGGGCAGGAGGACGTGTGGCCCCCACACAGTGTGTGGTGCCCAGTGGCCACTGTTCTCAGGAGTTGGACCCCCAAGGAGGGGTGGGAGGACATGGATGGCTCTCCGGCCAGTGTGGAGAGGGCCCTGCAGGCTCTGGCTGAGCGGTTGCCGGAGGAGGAGAAGGCTACAGCCGGCCGCGTGGGCTGGATGTTCCTCAAGGCCTTGAGTCTCAACACGGAAAATGCGCTTAATGAAATGGCCCAGGGGCCGAACCAGGTGTCCCGGTTGGAAGCGCTGGAAGCCCGGGTCCGCCTATTAGAACAGGGGCCCCACAGTGGAGACTCTGAGGCAGAGGCGGAGGAAGCGAGTGGAGACAATGTAGCTCCCAACCCCCACGCCTGGCCAATCTTGAAGCAGAGGGTAAAATGTGAGCAACCTTTGGGCCCCGGGGGCGTTGCTGCCTGCAACCCAGCTGTGACTGAGTTCACGACCTACACCCCATACACTCCCACTGAGTTGCAGGAGCTGGGGAGGTGGTACAGACAGCGCCCTGGAGAGCCAGTCTCGGCTTGGCTGTTACGTTTATGGGATGAGGGAGCAGACAGCATTCTCTGCTCCCCAGGCGAGATGGAAAAGCTAGCCTTCGTGACAGTGCATCCATCCCTGCGACAAAGGTTACAGAACTGCCATAGGTTGGCCCACGGCCAGGGCAACCATTCTCTAATGGCGTGGCTCACGGCTGTGGTACGCACAGTATGGGGACAGGCTGGCGAGCTGCCAGACACTGTGAGTCAATGGCAGTCATATACGGAACTTACTCAAATTATCCGTGAAATGGGTATGAGACATGCTATTTTTAACCTCAACATGCAGGGCCCAGATGACGAGCTTTTTACTGCCAGCATGAGAGATCTGGTTTTGGACACTGCACCTGTGAGTGCTTTTGGATCCTTGGTTGCTATTCTTACACCGTATGTAGGGCGACGGATCCATGAAGTTACAACTGCCATGGCCACCCTAGGGGATGTTGAAAGCCGGAGGCGAAGGAAGTTAAGACAGGAGGTCCGCGCAGTTGAGACCTGGAAGCCCAAACCAAAGGTAAAGGGGCGAGGTCTCGGGCCTCAGAGAGTAACACGCGCACAGATGTGGCGTGATCTCGTGGCAGCAGGGATCGATAGGAAGAAAATAGACCGACAACCCAATGCACTCCTGCTGGAACTTTGGAAACAGTTGCGTCCGGAACAACAATTCCGGAGAAACATAAAGGAGGAGTCTGGCAAAGCGCGACCCGTGTCCCTCCAGGACTTCATGCGGCCGCTTGAGGCCGACTCCTTCCAGCTTGATTAGGGGTGGGGCCAAGGTACCCGGTCAGAGGGGACGAGCAGGGACCGGAGGCCCCACGTGGAACTGTCCATACATTGGTCCCTTCTAATATGCAGACGGTTTTGGCCCTAGATGACACATGGCACAGCGAGCAGGGTCCCCCGCAGGACACTTCTGGTTATTAGAGGTGGAGGGTGGGGGAAGGGAAATGGAGAAAGGTGGTGAAAAGGTACAAACTCCCAGGTATAAGTACTAGAGATAAAATGTACAGGACGGTGACCAGAGCTAACACTGCTGTAGGCAGGATATATAGGAAAGCTGTTAGAGTAAATCCTAAGAGTTCTTATCACAAGGAGAAATGTTTTTCTTTTTTTTCCTTTCTTTTCTTTTCATTGTATCTGTATGAGGTGATAGATGTTAGCTGAACCTACTGTGATAATCATTTCACAATAGATATAAATCGAACCACCGTGCTGTACACCTTAAACTTCTACAGTGATGGATGTTGGTTATTTCTCAATAAACTGGGGCAGGGGAGGTAGCTGGGAGGGTGTCGAAGACGTAAAGGTGTGGACACTCTGGGGAAGAGGCCTGGGCTGCAGTGCCAGGTGAGGCCGTTGAAAGTGTTGACGTGGGCCTGGCCCTGTCTCCAGGTGATAGGATCAGCCCTGCGGAGGCCCAGGTGTAAAACACCTGGGAATTCAGAAGGAAAGTGCTGCCCTGGAGGAGCAGCAAGGCTGGGAGCCAGGGCTGCTGAGCTCACCGTGGAGGAGAAGCACATCTGGAACTTGCCTGAGCACAGGCGCTGGGAGATCTCCGAGTAGGCTCCCGAGGGACGGTCTCCCTGGACTGGGCTCACTCTGCACCAGGCACTCACTCTCGTTGATCCCCAGAGTCTTGGTGAACTTCCAAATGGCCACCTGAGCAGATTCCTTGTGGAGAAGATCACAGGAGGGGACATTGAGATCTGAACCTCGACAACAAGATGAGATGTCAACAAATAGCAGAGACCGGAGGAAGCCCTTCCAGGTGCAGGGGCAGGTGTGAGCGAGGCCCCAAGGGACATACTGGGTGCTGAAGAGCCTGGGGGACCAGTGGGCAGTGTGGCCTGGGAACCCCATATGCTCCCTCCTGTAACTGGAGCCAGAAGTCCACAGCAAGCGGCTCCGGGAAGTGTAGTCTGCAGGAGAAAGCACGAGGGCTCCAAAAGCGTGCTGGCAGCTCCCCAGGTCTGCAGGGCTCTGTGCCAGCCCAGGCAGCTCCTGTGCATTCTTCTCTCCACAAATATGTACTGAGTATCCACTACAGGCCCGACACTCAGCTGGGTGCTGGGGATTCAAGCAAACAGCAAAAATCCCTGTTCTCAAGGAGTCTGTGTTCTAGTCAGGAGAGAAAAATAATAAAATGAACATATAGAACGTCAGTGTTGAGTGCCATGGGGAAAGATCCTATAGCATGAGGGGGTTGGGGGTGCGGGCTAGGAATGCTGCTTCTATAGTGCAGTCAGGGAAGTCGCTCTGCAAAGATTTGACTAGAGACTGAAATGAAATGAGGGAGAATACCAGCAGACAGTGTGTTTCAGGCTCCCCAGCAGCAGGTGCAAAGGCCCCGGGGCAGGGGTGAACCTGGGATGGTCCAGAACTAACAAGAAGGCCAGTGGCTGGAGTACAGGGAGCCGAAGAGAGAGGAGGAGGACGTGGCGAGGACACGGAGGTAGGTGGCATCAGACCCTGCAGAATGGCCACGGAAAGGACCTTGGCGTTCATGCTAAGTAAATTGGGGAGCCGGTAGAGGTTGAGCAGAAGGGTATTATCTGCCTTGGGTTTTAGCAGGAGAACAGACTGGAGGCGGCAAGGAGCTGGAGGCGGCAAGGAGCTGGAGGCAGGAAGACCCATTAGGAGACCATCGTAATCTTCCAAAGCAAGAGATGATGGAGGTTGGGTTTGGGATATACTTAGACGCAGAGCTGACAGATTGGATTCAGGGTGTGTTCCAGTTACATACTGCTACATAACAAACCAACCCCTAATACCTGGTGGCTTACAACAACCACAGTCTGTTTTTGCTCCTTTGTCTATAATTGGCAGAACTCACCAGGAAGGGTCATCTGCTCCATGTGACATCGGCTGGGGCAGCTTGACTGGAGCTGCTGGAGCCACCTCCAAGATGGCGTCACAGCAAGTGTGTGTGACAGCAACTGAGCTTAGCCTGGGCTGGTGGCCGAGGTCTTACGTCCTCTTCAGACGCGCCTCTCCCGGGGCTCCTTGGGCCTCTCAGAACATGGCAGTGGGGTAACAAGAGCAAGAGGTCCAGGACACCAAGGTGGAAGCTGCCAGGCTCATGATGAAGCCTCAAGCCCCAGAATGGCGTTTCCACCACCTTCTACTGTCAGTGACTCTGCAAGGCTAGCCCTGATCAAGGGAGGGGATCAGGCGCCACGCTTACGTTTCAGTAGAACAGAGAATTCTCGGCCACAATAATCTGCCGCAGGGCATAAGAGAAAGAGGTGCGTGGAGGGTGACTCCAGGATTTGGGGGCTGAGCACTTACATGTTGATTGGGGATGCCATTTACACCCCAATTATCTTACCCTCCAGAGATAAAGCTGTGTGACCGTAGCCAAGTCCCTGCCCCTCTCTGGACCTGTTTCTTCCTGTCAAATGAATGGTTTGGATGAGAAGACAGCTGCCCCTTCCAGGCCTGGTACACTAGGCGCAGAGGCTGGGAGCAGCCTTTCCTGTGGGCTTCCCGGAGACAAGTGACCTCTCCTCCCAGGACTCTTCCCAGACCTCAGCTGGGGCCTGAGACTCAGGCTCGGGCAGCTGGACTTGGGAGGACCACAGAGCAGGATCCCAACTCTCAGCCGTCCCCCTGGCATCCCGCTTCTGCTTCCAGGCTGTGCTCAGATGCAGCCCTCCCCATCACAGTGGGCCTGGCCCAGGCCACAGCCGCCCCTGGAGGCCTGCCGTCAGGAAGGAGGTAGAAGGGCCCAGCCCGCTAATGCCAGTTTATGGTTTCCAGATATCTCCAGGCCCTTATTTATTGTGGCATAATCAACATCAGGGGACCCAGAGGCAATCAGCCAAGCCCTGCCCACTGCTGTCTGCTCTGGGCCAGGCAGCGCAGCGGGGACTCGGAAACGCTTTCCTGATGCAGAAGAGGGGCAGGAGGGGGCTACTGCAGAGGCTGTGAGCACACATCTTTGATGGCTGAGAGCTGTACAGTTCCCCCTCCTGGAGGCAAGCCTGAGGGATGAGGACCCGCCCCTGAAAGCACTCCAGCACAAGCTCTCATGTGCCCAGGAAGCTTCTGGGGAGATTGTTGAAACGCTGGCTGGATCTGATTCAAAAGGTCTAGGAGCGCCTGAGATTCTATGTCTGTAATCAGCTCCCAGGTGACAGCAGTGCTGCTGGTCCACAGAGCAAGGCTCTGGTCTGGCCAGACCTGTGACTTCCCGGTTGACACTGCAACACAGGCGGCGTAGCTGGAGGACCATCACCCAGGCCCGCTGCTGCAGACGACAGAAACCGTAGCACAGCGCACTGAGCACCTACAAAGTCACCGGTCATCCAGGGAGATGAGCTATGGGACCATGGGCAAGTTCTTTCTTTCTACATCTCTGTTTGCTCACCTGAAAAAGGGGGAGAGGCTTAGAAAGTGGGAGGGAGAAGGAGGAATTGAGGGAGGAGGGCAGGGGGGAATGGGGAGGAATGTAGCACAGAGAGAAGGGGAGGATTGAAAAGCAGAGGGGACGGGAAGCGAGGGCAGGGTGAAGGGACCTTGAAGACAAAATAATCTAGCAGGCGTCATAGCTGGAGGGTGGCACTGAGAAAGCCAGAGCGAAGAGGGGAATGAGGCGCTGAGAGGGCTGGTGGGGAGGGGACCAGCGTAGTGAGCAGGGGAGGGTGGCCTGAGGGGCAGCAGTGCCTCTCACCCATCCCAGCCTCTGAGGCACAAGGGAAAAACGAGATCCAGCTGCAACCCTCCTGGGAAACTTCTGCCCTTTCATGTATGAGGGAGACGCAGAAAACGACCAGGGGAGGTGTCACTGCTGTTTTTTTAAGCAATCGCAGCAAAAATGTCACCACTGGGAGCATAAAGCCCATCAGTATGGTTAAGTAATGGCCTGGCCGCCTTCATCTGGCTGGGCTGCCCACAGACTCCCCTGCCTTGGGCAGTATTTCAGTCCAGGGCCTGTGGCCAGACTTGCCTGTGGGCTCCAGGAGACAAATGGTCCAGGAAACCAAGGTGGGAGCTGCGAGGCGAGTGATGAAGCCTCAAGTCCTGTAACGAGCTGCAGGACGGCTGTAAATTACACACTACTGGTCATCTCACTGGCTAGGCGGCTCTTCTGATGCAAGACCCAGAACGTGCAAGGCCTAGGCTGCCTCATCCCACTTCCATAGCACAACTCCAAGCAGGGAAACTGAGGCAAGGGACTATTCCCCACCCCTTTCTGGACCACCAGACCTATTTATTGTACTGGCTACCCCCCCCCCCCATTCAGGGACCTGCAGGGGACCAGAGCTGTCCTTGGGCTCGTGGAATGAGCGTTTGGGGACCTCCTTGAAGAAAAGAGAAATGGATGGATATCTGTAACTTGCTGTAGCCCATCCCCCACCCCATGGAAACTTTCTCTGGACTTTTGCCGGAAATAGTTCTTTGTTGGGTGAAGCTGGCAGTGGGGAGGGAAGGAGAGGCCTCAGAGAAAACCAAAGAATGACATCATGCACTCTCCATGGTAGAGGTTGGTAGCAGGGCAGCAAGGGCTCGGCCTTTGTACGGGGTGTAATTAGCAAGGGCTCCGTGCTGGCAATGCCTGCCACACTCAGGTGGGGGCTGGGCTTTGAGTGGAAGGGGGGTCTGGGCCAGCCCATCCCCCCTGTACGGGACTGGGGTGGGTTGGCAGTCCCTGCCACATCTTGGCACACATCTTGGCCTGGAATGTCCTCTCCCTCCTGTACAGTTGTGAGTTACTCATCCATTAAGGCCCAACCTGGATGCCACCTCCTCTAGGAAGCCCACTCTGAACCCTCCAACCTACCAACTCCCGCCTTCCCTGACCTGCTCAGAGCCAGCTTATAAATGGAATCCTGTCCGAGGAAGAATCACATAGGGCCCCATGGCCAGTCTTGTCTCTTTCTCTAAACACACCAGAAGCCCTTCCAGGCAGAGCCTGGCACTTGCCCTGGCTCATGTGAAGAATGTTTGGAAAGGGGTCTCCAGACCCTGGCCTCCTGGCTGTGTCCTGAGACCTCTCTGCCAGGCCCACCCCGCCCTGCTTCATTCTTCTGCAGGGCCGTCCTCCCAGCCTGATACTCTGTATAGCTCAGTTCTTTACTTGTTGACTGTCTATTTCTCCCACTAGAATGTAAACTTCATCTGACCTGCTATTTTTGCCTGTTTTCTTCACTGCTGTACCCCGAGGTCTACACTAGTGCCTGGCACACAGTAGCTGCTGAATAAATGTTTTTCATATACCGTGCTTACAAAGAGTGAATTTGAGCAGTGGAGTTTTTCTTTGCTTTCATCTACAAACCCAGGTCACATGGGCAGCTGATTGGCAGTGGTGTTTTCTGCATTAAGTAAGCTCAGGGGAGAAGTAAGTCCTTCCATATCATTGTGGGGTCTTACCCCTTCCCGGTGAAAACGGAAACTGGTGGCATCTCCCCCATAAAATTCTTTTTATCTGGATCATAAGCCTCAGAGAGCTCAAAACACAGATTTTTGTTGTTATTATTTATGTATTTTGTTTGGACACATTGGAGAATATCTAGAAAACAACTGCCTTTTTAAGATGAGAGAAGGACAGTGACTTGCGTTAGGTCACACAGGAAAGTAGTGGCCCAGCCAGAGCTCCACCCTGACACCCCCACCCCCAGCCCCAGGGGAGGGCACTGGCCATCAGCCCACACTGCCTCTCTTCTGCCATCCACTGTGGCTGAAGGAGGCAAAAGGCAAGGAAATTAGCTGACTTTAGGGTTTTGCTCCAAAATAAAATGTGAAGGTCTGTGAGTGAGGTTATGCTTACCACACCTCCACTCCTGGCTGGACCAGGGACACCGGGTGGGGGGAGAGGGGCCCTGGGTCCAGGGGCTTCAGCACTAACCTACCGGTTCTCAGGCTGGGACTCCCGTGCTTCTTACCCAGGGGCCGTGCTGGGCCTGGGCCCTGGGCGGCAGATCCAGCAGGTCTGGCGTGGAATCAGAATCTACATTCCTGACCAAGGCTGCTGCTGCTGGGGGGGCGCCCACCTGGAGAACCAGGGCCTAGAGAGAACAGACCCGCTGTGCACAGGCTCTGCTGGGGAATTAGGTTGGGAGGGAGAGAAGGGCAGGCACTTTCACTTCTTATTTATTCACTTCCGTACGGTTATGCACGTTTAAAACCCACAAGGATTATTTTTGTACCAATTTTTAAAGTTTTAAAAGAGAATGAGCAAGTCATGCATGGTGTGAATGGCAATTATGTATTCAACCTAATAAGCATGTAGTATGTGCCTACTGTGTGCAGAGCAAAATCTTAAATGAATCAGACCCATTCACCATGGCCTGGACACTGAAGAGTCATGATGGGGAGTGAGACAGATAAAATAGCACTAATCGAAAGGAGGAGGGACCGCACTCGAGGTGTTGACAGGTACAATGGGAGCACAGGTGGCCATTAATTCCACCTGAGGAATCGGGGAAACCTGCCAGAGAGAAGGTGGCATTTTCGCTCAGCCTTGAAGGACCCCAGCCAAGGGGAACAGCATGAGTAAAGCCTGAAGAAAAGCAGTGCCTACATCTTTAAGGAACTGGACCAAAAGCCTGGGGTGTGGGGGGACCACCGGATGGGGAGATGGAAGGCACTGGAGTCAGGCCAAAAAAAGCAGGTGGTGAAAGTCCCTGTCTATGGAGCTAAGTGGCTGTGACTTCACAGGGAGCCCTCCAAGTTCTGAAGCAGAAAGATGAGACCCTCCTTCAGCTGTGCATTTCAGAAGGGCGTCTTATAGCAATGCAGGTGGACCAGATGGGACCAGGCCGAGAAGAGAGGCTGGAGATGAGGGAGGAGGCGGGTTGATCTTCAGTAAGAAGTGATGGTGTCCTGGGTTGGGGGACAGCGGGGCAGTGGGCATGGAGAATGCCCTTGTTGACACCTGGCCTCAGGAAGGGAGAGGGAGAGGGAGGGAGGGAAATGCTCAGAGGTTCCCGGCTTGGCCACAGGGCTCTAGTGGCACCACCATATCATGTGACCCCGCCCTATTTCTCCTGCCAGGGCCGATAGGTATACATCCAGTCACATGATTCACCTAGGTGCAGAGTTTGAAGAGGTAAGATTCTGCCAGTAACCTGCTCTGGAGGATTCCTCTGCAAAATATGTATAATTAAGGGCTCAACCCTGGTACCCCATACACACATTCCTGGCTACAGCACAGGACTGGGCACTCAGCATGGTATTCATTGAACAGGAGGGCAGAAAGAGCTGGTGCGATCAAAGAGGGCTTCCTGGAGGAGAAATTTGGGTTTGAATGGACAGAGGGGAGGGCAGAAGCCAAGGCAGGAGCACAGGACCTTAGAGGCCATCGCTCCCGCTGCAGCCCTCTCGGGGCAAGAGCCCTAGTGCAGCTCTGCACCTCGGAAAGAGCTCTGACTTCCCCACCCTCTTTGCCCCTCTGGCCTGGGGTCTCTGACAGCAGCACTGGCAGAAGTGTGGCCTCCCAGAAGCAGAGGAAATGAATCCAGGGAGAGCAGTGACTGGCCTGAGGTCCAACAATCAGTCAGTGGCCCTGCAGGACCCAAATGCAGGCCTCTCTCCTCTGCGGACAGGTCAGGGCTGGCCAGACTTCCACAGGGTGAAACCGCCCGGCCTGTATGGAACGCCGAGGGCTGGTCCTGCAATGCTGACTCAGAACTTGAACCTGAGGAAGCTCCGCAGGCCAGGTACAGGCCCGCCCAGAAACTCCTGTCCAGGCACAGGCCCCTGGAGGCTGGGAAAGGAGGCTGGGCCTGGAGGTGGGGGCTCCGGAGGCTAATAGTGCTGTGACCTCAGGAACCTCAGCCCCACACCTCCCTGCCCCCTCTTCTAGTGGCCACCCATCTAGCCTGGTGCTGTCTAAACCTTCCCTCCAGAGCTTCAGCCACAAGCTGCCAGACACGTGGGTAAGGGGGTGAGGGAGTGAAAAGAGGCCCTGCTGGTGCCAGGCTGAGTGCCCGTGGACCTCTCCTCAGTGGCAGGGAGCCGGATGAAGTGATAGCAGTGACAGGACAGCTGCCCAGCCCTGCAGGTCAGCCCATCAGGACATCAGGTGGATGTAAGTGTCCAGAAGTAGGATGCAGAAGCGTCTACCCAGGAGGCCCCCCAAATCAGGGTTAACCCCGCTCTGATGACCATTCTAGGTGGCAGCAGGAAACACTGCCAACTCCTTTGTTTTCTGCCTCCCTGTGTACCAAACTGTTCTCTCCCCAACCACACCCTCCATCCTTCTTTTTCTCCCCAAGCCTGCCTCCACCACACGCCACAGTCTCTGCATTCCTTCCCCTTCTCTCCTGTCTTCCTTCCTCCCCCAGGGAGGCTATCCCTGTGGGTTAAAGACTGCCCTCCTCCTGGCCTCTTTTTAAGTACCCCCGGGGAAGTTCTCAAGGAGTATCAGAACAGCCCTTGACAGCAGAAAGAGACCTTGGCGTGGCAGGCCCTGCATGGAGGAGAGGATGGGTGGGTGAAGAGCCTCTCCCCCGTCCTCAGCAGGACCCCCACCTGACCTCCTTGAACCCTGTGCATTGTGAACAGCAGCGATAGGAGAAGTGGACTAAGAAAGAGGAGGCTGGGAAAGCTGAGCGTGTCAGCCCTTGCCCACAGGGACGCTGGGTCAGGCAGGGAGAAAACTGGGCTGACCCAAGATTTCAACTCCACAAGCGCCCAGAGCCCCACCGTGACAGGGGCCGGGACCTGGGAGAATCGTGTCGTCAGCCTAATGTGATGCAGCCAGTGGAATGATGTCACAAGGTGCACATGAGGCCACCACATATCACACACAGTGGCAGGTTCTCTGCAGGGACTGGCCCAACAGCACTCCTGCTGCATCTCCAGGGAGGCCCCCAAACCCCCTGTGCCCGCGTCTGCCTCCTGGGGAGCCTCAGGTCGGTCACTGCTGTCCATTCCCCAAGGGGTGTCCCCAACTTGCATACCCCAGCCCTCAGGCAGCTTCCGAATTATGTCAAAGACTTCCTGCATCGCATGCCAGGCAAATGCAGTCTCCGAGTGAACACGTGGTCCCACACTTGCACTACCGTTTTTCACGTGTCTAAAGATGCTTCTGTGATGAATAAAACACAGATTCCTCCAAAGCGTCCCTGAATCCGTAGTGGATTGTCGTCATTGCGAGTTTCCTACATAGTGACAGATTACTAAAAGTGCAGTTGAAAGTTATTGTTTTCAAACAAAGTAGTGCTGTTGTTACACGTTTTTTGGTGTGTGTGGTTTTTTTTTCACTTTTTTTATTATGGAAAATTTCAAAAATACACAAAAAATACAGAGACTAGTCTAATGAAGCTCCATATGTCTGTCACGCGCATCAACTGTCATCAACTCATGGCCAACTCACCCCCCAATCACACCCCTTCCCCTGTTATTTTGAAGGAAGTCCAGCCATCAGACAGCTTTATCCATCATTATTTCACTATGTATTTCTACGAGATAAGAACACCTCATTTTTAAATAGAGTCAAAATACCATTATTACACTGAATGGTAATTTCTTTCATATCCATTCAGTGTTTAAAGCTGTTAGAAGTTTTTGTCAAACATGTATCCTTATACCTGAACAAGCGGGCGCCACTGGCTCTCTTGCCTGCCTCTCACGTGATTGTAACTGTGTACACCTCTAAGCCCCACCCCCATCCCCTCTCCAACATGGCACATGGGAGCAATCTCCGGCCAAAACCCTGAAAAAGTCTTCTTCTCTCCCCCATTCCCAAGGGGAAGCATGTTAGGACCACCACTCGTGGGCTCCATGGTGAGCACTCCATAAACATTTGTTCAGTTGCACTGAACTGCTCCCTTATGCTATAGACCTAAGGCCCCATAGCTCGGAGGGTGGTGGAAAACAGTGGACACCCCACCCCACCCACCAGCAGGAGCAGGCCCACCAGGAAAGCATCCAGGTCCAGACACTGTTTCGGGGTATGTAATGGGGGTCCCAATTCCCAGCCACTCTCCTGAAAGGCCTTGCCCAACTCCATCAGGACCCAGGAGAAGCTGTCCCTGAGCTCCCTACTCTTCACTCCATTTAAATGTGTCTCTTCCAGGGAGCCCTCATGGAGCCCACCTGCCACAGAAAGTCCACTGACCTTTGTCCATGCCTGTCCATCTCTATATCCCCCCCCTGTAGGCTCGCAATAACTGCTCACAGCTGAACAAATAGCAGACCATCTTTCTACCCTGAGATAGTCCTTCTTCCCACCCTTACTGATTCTCTCCACCCTTTGGCCATTTTCTTGCTTTTTAAACCAGGACTTCTAACCCACAAATCTATTTGTTTCACAAACTCTAAGTACCACTGTGTGCCAGGTGCAGGGTGAAGCCCTCGGGGAGCAGAGAGAGAAGGCAAGGTCATTCCACCCATGACAAGGTCCGCAGGGGTTCAGTGACATGGACAATATCATGCGTCTGTAGGCACGGCTGCAGGCAGCTTCTTGAAACCCTCCACACATGGATTGGGCCCTATGACCCCTCGGTTCACACAACTCCACGAGGCCCGGCTCTGCCCCACATCTAGGCCCTGGCAACTCAAATCTGAATCAGATACTCGGTCCTGTCCTTGGCAGAGATGACACTTAAGTTGGAAAAATATTTTCACGTTCACATCTCATTAAATCTCAGGCCAACCTGGAAGTAGAGCGGGGTTTGGTGGTATTGACAAGGCCAGCTAGCGGCTGATAAACGTGAGACACAGAGAGGTGGTGCTTTGCCCAAGGGGCACACAGCAAGGCAGGGAGGGAGAGAGCCTGGGCATGACCCCAGCTCTCTACGCCTTTCAGTGGTCCATAGAGGACATCCAGGGACCACACTGACCCACGACCTGGCCCCACACCCACTCTGCTTGGTCCGGCCCCTCCCATGCCCCTGTGTCGTCACCCAGAAAAGATTCCTTCCTCCCTGTCTCTGCATCCAGAGAGTTTGGAGAGTCATCCAGAACCCCCAGTAGGGCCTTCTTTTCCCCAACTCCTTATGTAACAATTGAACTAACTGAGCCAAGATGGGGAAAACGCCTCAGCACTTACCGAGGATCTACCATACACACCAGCCTAATTATCTATTTAATGCTCATAATGCCCAGCAAGGCAGACCTTATGATCCCCGTTATTCACATGAAAAGAGGCTCCAACCAAGCCAAGCCTCAATATTTCTGCAACCTCAATGGCCAGAAGGGGAACACACGTATATATCAAAGCTGTCAGCAATTCTCTGACCCATGTTGTGGAAGGAGAACTCTTTTGTTCTGGTAAAAATAATTTAGTGGCTTTTTCTGTGTAGAAGTGCAGCCAAACTCCTCTTCTTGACTAGAGAGGATGGATCTGATGAGAAACACATGATTTGGGGGCAGTGTGGTGCTGCCCCCCTCACCACCACCACCACCCCCTCACCCCCAGGCGCAGCAGAGGTTGGGGTCTGGGTCACAGGGCCACCGCCAGAGGCACTCTCATTAAGAGCGAGCAGGCCCATGGCATCAGGTCCAAGCTAAGGAAAGAGCCAAAGAGGGAGAAGGGGCTGGGGAGGTGCCTGTGGAAGTGCGGGCCCTTTAGACCCCAGGGTCGGGGCACCTGCTAACCCATTTTACTTTACCACTGACTAAGGCCCTAATGAAGCTTGCTTCAAGTCCAGAACCTAGTCTTAGCCAGGCTTCGTGAATTATGGGAGCTAGGCCTTTCTCCCATAATGAGAAGGAAGGAATTGACCTGAAAACGCCCAGTGACGAAGTGGCGGGCAGAGTCCAGGAGAAGCCGTCACCCAGAGTGAGATGCTGGCAGAGCCACTCCCGTGGGTTTGCAGACTGTACAAAAATTCCTTGGGGAGCCCCAGAACTACACGGAGGGGAACCTTGGCAAGACTGGACATCCTGCAGACAGCGGGAGGGGCTCAGAGTACTGTGTGTGCATGGAAGGAAGCCCAGTCCATAAAGACCTAAGAAGCAGGAGGCATCTGGTTACTACAGAGGAGAAAACTGAGGCCCTGAGAGGCTCCCCCAAAGCCCCAGCTCTCCAGACTGGAGCAAGAATGCAGCTCTCCGGCCTCAGCCTCCCGGGTCTTCACTCGAGCCAGAGTTCCCCCTCTGGGCTGAGTTCTCTTTAGTCACCATCTCCTTTCTCTCAATCTGAGGCTCTTCCACCTTGCAAAGGGACCAGGTTTCTTAGCGGGGTACTGTCCGCCCTGACACGTGTGTCTGACCTCCACCTCGGCTCTGATTGACTACTTTCCCGCCTGTCCAAGCCATAATTAGGGTCCCTTTTCCCACTTTCAGCAGCTGCTGTCATCACCACTTCACAGCTCTCCTAATCACGTTCCCCTCCTTCTCTTTATCCTGGAGGCAGGTTTCTGACAAGTCCACTGTTTCCATGTCTCTGAAAAGGACAGAGGGATGTTAGAGATGGAGTCTGAAGGTGACAAGGCGCTGGGGTGGCTTTCTTAGAATGTGAACAAGGCCAGTTCTGACTTCCAAGGTGAATCTGTCCTAAATGGAATAAAAGGTCATGTCCAGCCTCTCTGCAGGGAAACTAGAAGAGACCCCCAACTCTCCTGTCCCTGGTACCTGAATCTCCTCATCAGAGATTTATTCCTTTGAAATGACATGTTAAAAATACAAATATTCCTGGAGGGAGACTAGATAAACTGTCACAGTGATTTCCGGTAGACATCTGTGCTGACCCCTCATGCTTTGCCTAACTTCCCCTGCTCTGCTCTGTGTCACAGCAGTGCCCCCAGAAAACTACATTTCCCAGGCTCCTTGCCTGCTGGCTTTCTGTCAGCCAATGGGAGCCACTGGCTGGAGACTGGTGGGAGGGAGAAAAGGAGAAGCCACAGTAGTATTTCTTCACTCTCTGACTTACGGGGTCTCTGCCCGGGGCTGCTTATCTGCCAGCTTCCCAGTTGTCCCCTCCACAGTTGCAGGTCCAGCCTGGGAGGCCCCTCGGTCAGCTCCTTCTGCACATCCCAGCTCCCACAGGGCAGCCCCAGATCCTGGGCTGGTACCATTACCTCTTTCCCTTGTACCTCCGTGCTAGGGTAGGGCAGATTCCTACCATCGGCCACCTCTGGGTTGTTTCCCCATCTCCTGTTTTAGCTCTTCCAGCACCTCTGTAACTGGTTCTGCATGTTATGTTCCCTCTGTTTAACTACCTGGCAAAAGTTCTCTTTTCCGGCTTGGACCCTCACTGGCATAGCAGCTCACACTTAAAATGTTCAATAAGGAGCTACTGATTCTACCTCCCCCAACACTTCTCTTACCTCTTCGGTCTTCTCCAGCTCGGTCAATATCACCCCTGTCCACAGAGTCCTCAAGTCAGAAACCTAAACACTAGCCTTGATTCTTTTTTCCACGCAACCAATCTGTCCCCAAATCCATTTCCAAGTATGTATCTTGAATACTCGGTTTCCATCACCACCATCATCTCTCGCCTGGCCTGTCACCTCCCAACTCATGTCCCTGCTTCTTTTCTTGCTTCCCCACAATCCACTCTCTACACAGCAACCAGAATGGTCTTTAAAAAACAAAGCTCAGATCATGTGCTTTCATGCCATTTCTGGCTAGCTTAAGAAAAAAAAGGCTGTGCTGAAGGGCACAGAGGCCCCCAGAATTGGTAACAGGAGACTTTAGGGTGGGAAACAGGGAGGAAGCATCTTTTGTCAGGAATAGCTAGGACACAACACTCACGAGGCTGCCAGGCCCCATATTCCCCATCACAGCCCAGAGGGAGCCTGACTTTTCTTCCCATCTTTGGCTACTTGAGACTTAAATTCCAGGGCAGGAGGGAGCAGTTGGCCAAGCCAAGTTAAGTGCCATGTCCTAGCCAAATGAGAGAGAATCTGGCCCTTCTGCTTCCCTCTCTGCCACAAGAGAGAGAAGAGTAGATGCGGGACAGCCAAAACATGATAAATCTCCATGGGTGACCTTCAGGTGCTGTGTGATCCAGCTCCTGCCTCCTCCTCATCCCCAGCCCATCTGAATCACACCCCCAGCCCAGGTTCAGGCCACACCATGCTGACCTATCAGTTTCAAGAACACGATCAAGCCCTTTCCTGCCCCTACAATCTCAGTCAAGGGTGCCCCTCACAGAGGAACGGTGCCCCATGATCTAGCTTGCTTGCTCCACTTTCCCTGCTGGAGGAATGGGAGAGGTGAGGGACCTAATCCCGCGTCTGTTAGGTGCCCAGGCCATGCTCCAGTCAGCTGTGGTGTGTGACTCTAATTCAGCCTTCAGGGCCAGCACATTCGCAGAGCCTGGGTCTTATCTGAATGGCCCAGGGCCCCGGGCTGCTTCCCACAAGGGAGTACCCTCAGGTGCCAGCTGCACCCTCCCCCAGGCCAGGTGCCTTTCCCGTCCTCAGCTAGCACAGTCATCTTGTCCCTCTATGTCCCTTCTCCCAAAGGCACCTCTTTCTACCTTCCCCCACCTCGTTCCTTCCCACCAGCTGCAAAATTTCAGCGAGAGAATAAAAGACAGGTGCTTGTCTTTGGCTTTATTCTTTTAAGAAGAAAAACAACGAAGAGACAAACGCTAGGAAATCAAGTGGGAAAATAAAACCAACCCTGCGTTCTGGGGAAATGTTAAATCAGCGAATTGAAATGCCAGAGATGAAAGTGGGCCGGCCAGCCCGTGGAGCCTGTCACATCCGAGCTCTGACAATGACAGTGTAGAGATGATAAGGGGGACGCGGGCAGTGCCAGGTTGAGGCTTGACGTCAGCACCCCATTCTGCCGGCTCCTGAGTTTCCTCCCGCTGTGGCTCCCCCTGGACCCTGGGCCCTCCCTGTCTCCCCCTCCAGCTTAACAGTATGGGTTAGGGGAAGGTCCCTATCTCTACTGCTCCCCTCTACCAAATTGCACTGAAGTCCCCCCGCCCCGCCCCCCACCCATCCCTTAGGAGAGTGTCCCCTAGTGGTGGTGTGATGTTGCAATTTATAATAAGGTACCTGTTTAGTCTTCCACTTTCTGGCACAGAGCTCCTAAAACCCTTGGAATTTCCTAAGTGATAAGAGCCGTAGGAGCATCTTTTGTTATTATATTTGTTTTTTTGACCCTCTTCCTGAAACAGTTCCAAATCCATAAAGGTTTTCATAACAAGTTCCTTTCTACCACACTTCAGTGTGTTAATGAGATGACTTTTGGAAATGACCTAAGGATGGGGGCTGGTTGCCAGGAGAATCAACCATATGATTAGAGAGTTGGAACTTTCAGTCCCACCCCCTGACCTCCAGTGGGGCAGAAGGGCTGGAAATTGAGTTCAATTACCAATGGCCAACGATTTAATCAATCATGCCTATGTAATGAAGCCTCCAGTAAAAAACAAACAAACAAACAAACAAACAACAAAAAAAAACGACAGGGTTCAGAGAGCTTCTGGGCTGGTGAACGCATCCACATACCAGGAGGGTGGTGCACCTGAGCTCCGTGGGAACTGAAGCTCCTGAGCCTACGACCCTTCCAGACCCTGCCTCACGTACCTCTTTATCTGGCTGTTCATCTGTATCCATTATAACATTCCTTATAATAAATGGGTAAACATAAGTGAATGCTTTTCTGAGCTCTGTGAGCTGCTCTAACTAATTAATCAAACCTGAGGAAGGGGTTGTGGGAACCTCCAATTTATAGCCAGCCGGTCAGAAGTACAGGTGACCACCTGGACTTGCAACTGGCATCCGAAGTTGGGGAGAGGGAGAGTCTTGTGGGACTGAGCCCTTAACCTGTGGGGTCTGACACTCTCTCCAGGTAGATACTGTCAGATTGAGTTACATTGTAGGACACCCAGCTGCTGTCACAGAATTGTTTGGTGGTGTTAGAAAAACCACACAGGTGCTGAGCTGGCCTCAGCACGAGATTGTGGCCTTCTGGGCTCTCTAGAAACCCCCCCTTCAGGGCCGGGACCTCTTGGATGAGAAGCCGCCCTCTTGCCCTCCTCTGTCCCAGAGAGAGTTTAGCCCTCACACAGTTAGACTGCACTCCTGTTCCCAGGGCACCCACAGTCAGTCCCCTGATTGCTGACTAGGGCCATGGATCTACTGGACACAGGAGGGATTTAGTTCTCAGAAGGAAGGAGGAGAGAACAAGAGGTGCCTGACGTCTGTGTAGAGGGAGGCATCAGATGTAGCTATTCAACACTAGCCTGTGAGACAGGGTGTGAGGGAGGGAACAAAGACCGGAGACTAGAAACCCAGAGAAGCAGCCAGCGAGATGGGGCCAGTGGGGGAGTGGGGAGATGGGTCCCCCTCCCTGGAACCTGAGCTGGACGCAGGCCTGAAGGATTCGTGCAGAACCTTGGGCCGCAGCCTGTGAGTGGATGGGAAAGGCCCACTGCTCACCCCAAGCAGTTACCACCACACCCAGACTGTTTAATCCTCTAACGAGCCACCTTGTCCCCACACAGCATCTGTCAGAGTGGGTCTGTGGGGGCCTGGCATCACTAAGCAGCGATCTGTCCCTTAGGCCAAAGTGGGCCCTTCTCTTTAGCACAGTGCTGAGCCTGTCATCGTGAGCTTTGAGGGAAAATGATGAGCAGACATACTGGACCCCTTGGATGGACCTGTCAAGGCCAGAGGCTGAGAGAAGATGGGTTGGACATGGCTGCCAGGCCTGGCTCTTCATTTCAGGTCTCCTCTCCCTGGAGAACTAATAGCGGATGCCACCCACAGCAGGAAAGCCCCAGCGGAGCCTGCCCACATCCTCTCTCCATCCACCCAAATCTCATTCTCTGAGCTCCTGGCAGAGGCACCCAACCCCCTCACCGCTGAGTTCCTTTGAATGAGGGCTAATCATTCCAGAGACTCATCAGGGGAGGTTTTGCTGCCCTTAGGGGAAAGGGAAATATGTCCAAGTCAATCTATTTAAATTATTCATCCCGCCAAGTTCCAGGGGGTGGCTGGGGAGCCTGGTTAACTGGGGCGGCCTGGGACCGTCAGCACCACGGACAGCGCCCTGGGCCCCAGCAGGCAGCCCCAGCAGGCGCCTGCTGCTGGAGGCTGGGGAGAGGGTGGCGCTCAGCCAAAGAAAACCCCACTCTTGAGGTCCTGGGAGCATGTCCCTTTCATTGTAGCTTGAAGGGACATCGGATAAGGACTGTGACTACCAGGCCCAGTTGCCTGGTAATCAACCATTCTCAGTGCCTTGCATAGGAAGGCAATTAAGCAAGAATTAAAAAGTCATAGCGTCACTTAAAATCTTATAACACAGCTGGCCTAAAATGTGTCGTCAGCCTCTGGGGAAGGTGGAGGTGGGGTGTGGGGGAGGTGTTGAGGGCAGAGGGACGCAGCAACGAGGGAAGAGAGAGAAGCGGAAAGGGGGAAATGGTGGCACGGGAACCAAGGTTTCTAAGGCTTGCTTGCCTTCCCACCCCATAGCCAAAGTCGGCTCTCCCACCCCACCCCCCTCGGAAGCCCTCTGATGACTCGGCCTAAGGCAGTTCTCTCCTCTGGAGTCCTCCAGAGCTTACTACTATCTCTGTATGAAGTATTGCTTCCGGGCTGTTCAGCTGTCCTCGACTAGTGCATGAGCTGCTCCAGGGGTGGGCTGTGCTATGACACCAGTGTCCACCCCCCACACCAAGTGCGTAACACAGAGCAACACCGGGTAGGTGACTGTCAACTACTCATTGGCTAGTTCTTTGGCTGAAGCGTTTAACATAGTCCCACCCTGTCCCCCCATGACTGCCCACCACCCAGCAAAGCCGTCCCTAAAATGAAAGTCATAAGATCCTCATGAGCCTGTATGTTAAACACAAAGCACATCTGGCCATTTCCCCCGCTTTTGTTTCCAGTGTGTAAAAAGAACTCATGCACATTCCTTCATGTAAAAGCTCTGAATTTGCTTCTCACTTCTAAGAGACCCAGAGAATTTCTAATCTACTGAAATGATGTTAACCCTTTTCACATCAAATAAAGCCCTCCTGCAGGTAACCTTCCTGTCGCAAGCAGCCTGCCTTGATGTGACTTGGAAGTTGGTGAGAATACTTGGTTCCCTTTCATCTTCTAGCCTCCTTAGTAAAATCCTAAACCAGGAGGATTCAAGTTTGATTGGAGCCGTTCTTGTAATTTATGCCCCCTCTTCCTTGGGAGCTTACACATGTCTATTTTAAGTAAATTCCCTCTTTTTTCACTCCTTTTTACAAAGAACAACTGCAAATCTTCTCTGAGGATGGCTTTTCTTTGGGGTGGAATTCAGTTCTGACAGTCAAACGTTCATAAGACAGTTCCTGGGTGAATAATGATTAAATGAATTATCTGTGATTGGCTCTTGCCTGAGACCTGGTTGGGGGGAAGTAGGGGGTTCTCTCAAAGACCTGCAGTGTTTTTGGCTAAAGTTCCCCAATAACTTGGTTGCTCTTTCAGGAAAAATGTTATTCTAGGGAGTGGATAAGGAGTAAGAGAGATGGGTGCTGCCAGGGGAGGGGGAGGGTGAGCTCTAATGGCCCCATCTTCAGAGCTGCCCAAAGCTCTTCTTGTTTTAGACCTGGGTGAGCGTCTCCGAGGCTTGCCACTATCTTCACCGCTCTCTCCAAAGTCCTCTTGCCCGCATCCTGGATCCTGCAGTGTAAACATGAGCTTGCGCCTCTACTAGCTTACCCTCCTGTCCCGACTGGGGTTGTAGGACCTGCCCATTTGGCACACACGAGCGACCACAAGGACATAAGGAGCATGCTCACAGCGGTGGCAGACCCGGGCTCTGCTCAGCCAGACACCTATAAAGGGGCTGCAGCTGTGAATGGCCCGAGCACCAAGCCTGAGCAGCAAACAAAGCCCCCTCCATTCCTGGGTGAACTCCGTTGCCCCCACACTTGCCCAGACACCACCCCGTCATCCAGCCCTCCCCCTGGACCTCAAAGGAAACAGAATCTTCCTTCTTTCCCTGCCACTCACCTCCAGACGAGGTTGGTGGGAAGGAGGCCGGTGTACTGCCACCATGGTCAATGGCAGAGGCTGCAAGTGGCCCGCTGCTCCCACTACCAGCACCCAAGCAGATGTGGGGAAGTGGACAACCGAGGTTCGTTGGTGCAATGGAAGAGAAAGAGTTTGGACAGCTGCTTCCCTTCACCTGAATCTACCCTGGACTGGGCTGACATTTGAAACTACTTTGGCTCCCATCCACACAGAGGAAAATCTCCACCAAGACTTCTCCGCTTCTTAAACATGAAAGCACAAACTTTTCCCGACCACAGCCTTCCTACATCATTTATGAAAATGCGTCAGCTGCTCTTGCCTCCTTATTCTAGCACCTCGTGTCCTCAGATCAGGGAGGAGGTGAAGAGAAAGGACAGACTCTGGCTTATAAGGGGCCAACCTTTCTTTATAATTAATTCGTCACTTCAAAAGCCATCTGCTTTCTCTTCACATACATCCACCATCTCCATAAAAATATAAGTGCATATATTTAAAATTTAATTAAAAGGAGAGCCCGTGTCACCAGTTCAATTCACAGAAAGAGCAGAAAAAACAAATCCCACTGAAGTCCAGCCACAGACCCAGCACTTAGCACCCACATCCTGTCCCTGGAAAAAAAGTTATGTGACCTCTTCTGGAAGTTTTATAGCAGCAGCTTTAATGATAAACCCCCATAAATACAAAGGGAACCCAGAAGCAAGTTGGTGACTGGGACATTTCTGGGAGTATATTAACCACCCGGGGAAGTATTGACCGGGAAGTCGGCAGGAATGCTATTGTAAAACTCAGCCAAGTCCCCAAGTTCTGTGCACACTGTCAATAGTCCATGAGGCTGAAAAGAAAAGGAGAGCATTTTATTGGATTGTTGCGGGTCCAGGTTGCCGGTGAGCATTGAATGTACTCAACAGGAAATCGGAGATGCAGGAATGTCAATTCGAGTAGCAGCTGTAACACACAAACAAGAAGCTCAACTAATTGGAAATTAGTGCTGGGTGGACCCTCTCTGCGTTTGTGTGTTTTTCCTTTCTACTTGCACTATTCCCATACCAGGGGCTCTTGGGGCATGACAGTTTCTGCTGTATCACTTCTTAATTAGTCACCTGTGAATTCTGGAAAAAGACCCTGAGCCACAGAAGGAAAAGAATAAAAATACCTCACAGGTCCCCAAGCCTGTGTCCCCTGGGCCAGGACACAGTTGTTGCCTAAAATACATCTCAGTGCTTTGCTTGCCCTAGTTTTAAATGCCGTCACCATCACCTAATATTTTTGCTCCTGAGCCCAGTTGCATGCCTCTAGCTCTATGAGATACACCAAGGGCTTGAAACCATAGGCAGAGCAACAGCTCTCCGCCCCTCCCCCACTGCTCTGCACTTGAGAAGCTGGGTTCTTTGCCTCTCCTTGGCCTTTGCTTAACGTCAGCGATGTGCATTTAATTCTTAACCAGAGTTCTGGGCAAGCCGACCTTTTGAAATCTTTCATTTTTCATTTTTACACCTTAAGCTTTGACACGCCTGGCAATCCCTGAGCTCTTTCATCTCATCTGAATGTTGTCTTCCTCTCGCCACCATGGTCTGTCTCTCGGAGGGAGCCATGTGGAAAATAGTGTGGGAGCCATGGGGCCTCCCCACCAGGTGCCCACAGTTGCGCTTTCCTTCCTGCTGGCCCCCGTCTGCCACCCACATCCTCTATCCCGTGTCCTCCGGGCCTTGGCGACACCTGTCCAGCAGCTCACCTGGGCCGTGTCCGGTTGGTAGTTCGAAGCTCCCGTGTCTGCTTGCATTAGGTCTCTGTCCTGCCTGATGTTTGCTACATCTCCCAATTTAGTATCATCTGCAAATTTGATTAACACGCCTTTGCCTCCCTGTTCCAGGCCATTAATGAAGATGTTATGGCCAGCAAACAATATTTTCAAGGTCACGAGGAGAGCTCAGCTGCTAATAGCTTGGCCCGTCATGGGGTAAGAGGCATTCAAGTGCCCACATGTGGTCTGAGTCGTGTCCTCTGAGTTTTGTAAACTTCCTTTCCCAGACTTGGGTTAGGTCTTATGCCTCCCTGCTGCCTCAGCCACTGCACACCGCGGATAATGAAGAACATCAGATGATGCCTCCCTTTTACTCTTTTGTCCAATTTCTAGCGGGAGAAATACCCACTAATTGAGCATGTGTACGGAAAGATGGTGTGCCCGGTAAAGACAAAGTAGTGGTGATTAGGCTTCTTAGCCACCGTCTCTCCATTTCTGAAGCACTAACCGTGGCCATGGAAAATACACATTGAGGACCAGGACACCTGACAGACGGGGAGAGAAGACACGCCCCTGGTGAGACGGGTCCTGAAGGGCCGACCCACAAGACTTGCAGCCAAGAAGGTCACAAAGGAGAGGCCGCTCCATCCCTGCTGCCGCCGTCTGTGACCCCACGGCAGACGGCGAGCCCCGTTAGCCTGCAGTCCCCGGCATTACCAGGAGTAGCCCATTGTGAACGCTGATCTGCCTGCCTTCTGCACCAAACTGCAGCCGTCATACCGCAATACTGCAAAGTGCCCGGATCGGGAGTGCCGAATCACAGGACAGAGCCAGGATAATGTTATTCGTGCCCAGAAAATTGATCTCAGGTTATTTACTGTTTCCAGCACTTCCCTTCTCTCATGCCTCATGGCAGGCCTGTCTCCTAGTCATTTCTCAGACAGTGTCTTTGAAGGTGTCTCTGGACCAGAGCCCAGGCTGGCCCAGCAGTCAGGGCATGCACATCAGAGCGCTGGCTGGGAGGGGTGGCAGGTAGCAGCCGAATTTCCCCCTGTGCTTGGCGGGTGGTCTGGCCCTGCCCTCTGCAGTCCTCCCGGCTCCAGGTCTGGACTCCCCAAACCTAAGAACACATGAGAACAACCGTGTTTGTCCAGTTGGTCAGCTCAGACACATCATGCTCAGATACCTTACCAGGGAATGGCTTAGGGAGTGTGGCAGGTTTGTAGAATTTGTACCAGGCCATGTTAAGGGCCTTCTCCAGCAGAGACATCCAGGCACTCACTCATCAAAGGCTGGAAGGCAAAACAGCACAGTGGATCCTAAAGCCAGACTCCTGAGTTTGAAAGAAATGGCCAGTCCATTTTAAAAGCCATGTGACCTAGAGCCAGTTGTTTCACCTCAGTTTTCCCACCTGTAAAATGGGATAATAGCCACACCAACCTCATAGGGTTGTTGTGAGACTTTAAAATATGTGTGATATGTGTCATGTCTGGCTATTATTTATTATATCTCAAGTACCTTCCACTCTGCAGACACTGTGAAGATGAGGGGTCAGCAAACTTTTTCTATAAAGTCCTGACAATAAATATTTTCAGCTCTGTGGGGCTTCATGTCTCTGTCACAACTCTTCAATTCTGCTGTTGTAGCCCAAAAGCAGCCATAGACAATGCACAAATGAATGAGAGTATTCTAATAAAGCCTTATTTATTTATGGACACAGAAATTTGAATTTCATCTAAATTCACATGTCATTAAATAGTATTCTTCTTTTGATATTTTGAATTATATAAAAAATGTAAAAACTACTCCAAGCTCACAAGCTATATAAAGATGGTGCTGAGCTGGATTTCGTTTATGTGTCCCGACGAAGGAGCCCGTGGTGCAGACCAAGCCTTCCATGTCCAGCCTTGAGCCTTGTATGAAGAGACTTTGCTGTGGGTCACAGAGGAGCGATTTAATTGGGCCTCAGTCTCCTTATCTGTAAAATGGGGGGAAACAAGAGCACACACCTCATGGGGTTGCTTAGATTTAATTAGAACGTGAATGTCAAGCCTTCCCTGAGTGGTGCTGGAGGTCCCACTGGACATGGTACCGGCCAGCAAGCCCCGTCGGACTCCACAGCGCATTCACCTCGTCCCTCTTTGCAGCTTTAAATTTACCATTTATACAATTACCACGAAACGGTTCCTGCTTATGTGTCCTGTCTCCCCACGTAGGCTACAGACCTATAAACCTTCCATACGACACACCTTCCACCTTTCCTTGGCTCCCACAGAGCCTCTGGTGCTCCCCAGCCCTGAATCTGGGCTGTCATTTTCTTTTCATTAATCGATTGAAACGCTGCCATGCACTCCTGAGCATTTCTTTCATGAGGAGCTTCGGGGGAAGACTGAAGACGAGTTATCTTCCTAATACAGCACTCTGACAGGCTGACAGAGAATCTGATCACTGAGCCGGCCTGGAGATACTCAACAACATCATACATTTAAGTAACAAAAAAGAAAGTGTTTTCATTAAAATGACCCTCTGAGCGGCAGCTGAGTTCTAAGTGGACAGGAGTCGGGGTGGGGGGCTGGCCGCCACCAAACCCTGTCTGTCGCATGAGGAAGAGGCTTTCCAGGAAAGCCCCAGAAAGTCCATAGCATTGCAGGCCCAGCCCATTGTTTCCACGAGCTCCAAGAATTCAGACTCCCCAGCCAGAGCCCCCAAAGGTGTGGCCAAAGCTTAATGGGCTCCAAAGGGAAGACCACAGGTATATAAGGGCCTGTCAGAGCAGCCAGACACCAGAGGACAAGCAGAGAGAGACTCTGCCAGGCCCACGCAGACCACGGTCACGCTGTGAGTAGCCATAGAAGAAAGCGGGTGGGAAAGGTGGTCAGCATGGAGCCCCAAGGCAGAGTGGTTTGGTGTGAGCTGACTGGCTCAGATGTCCCTCTGTCATCGTCAAATACTCAGCTGTGCTTCCAAGGGCCCCAGGCTGATCCCCAGAAGAGCAGGCTAAAGCCACTCATAGTAAGCAGCTACAGGGCTTCCCTGAGGTGTGGAGGCTGTGGGGGCAGCAGGTGAGTGCAATGGCTGGCAACAGAGAGGCTGTTTGGATGGGCGGTGCCATCGACTGCAGGCCAGAAACCCAAGCCAGAGCTCAGCAGGGACCCCACTTGGCATGCAAGCTTTGCTCTGGAAAGTTAAGGCGAAAAGCTGGTCCCTAGGGAGATTACATAGCTCAGCAAGATCCCCCAGGCTTGGCACTCTCCGAGCTGGAGCCCGTCCCCAGTGATAGAACGGGAAGTTAGCACCTCACCACATTGTGAGAAGCTCTCTCCCACTCTGAGCTCCCCGGAACGCAAATGAATGTAGGTGATATGTTGACTGCCAGTTGGATCAAGAAAATGAGCAGCAATTGGCTTTTGCCTTTTTTTATTTCAAGTTTTATTGATTCTTATGGAGTGAATTAAATGCCAACACCAGAATGCAAAGGGATCCATAGCGACTCCGTGAAGGAAATGGGATGTCATAAATGTGACACATGTGTCTCCACTGGGAGGGAAAGTGGGGCCCCAGGGGAAGGACAGGAACAGAGGGGAGGAGCAGTGATTCAGAGCTTCCCACCCCCACCCGCTCTCTGACCCCTCAAGATCCTTCCAGGAACTCTGTACAGGACCTCGGCGTCCAAGAGGTGGTTTTCTGTGAGTGGACAGTCCTTCCCACCCCCCTGGAATTTGTGTGCAGCTGGATGGGAGCTGTCTGAGCTCTCATGCTCTTGTTTGTGAAGTTTTATCAAGATGGGGAGAAAAAGTAGGATGGGGCCACAGGAAAGCAAGAAGGCAGAGGGTACTGTTGAGTAGAGGTGGCTTCAGATGACAGAGACAGGTCCTGGCAGAGAAGCAGGACACAGCCTTGGCAGATTCTCTCCAAAGTGAGCGTCAGGGCCGGACCTGCAGAGAACGGGGAGGCCCGCTTAGGCAGGACCCTCTCCTATGCAACTGGATCCTGTGGGAGGCTCAAGTTGACCCCGGATGCTCTTTATCTGAACCCCTGTAACAACCCCATGCCTGCTACAGGAGAGGCTACCCCTGGTCCCTCCCTGCTCTGGGGGCCTGGCCCCTGGGCTCAGCAGCCCACCCAGCATAGGAATGTTGGTGCCCGAGATACACTGAGCAGGCCTGCCCCCTGCGATGCCCTTCACCGCCTCGTGTGGCCGGCGGCAACATATGGTGGGGTATTGGGAAAAGCACAGCCACCTCTGCCTGTGAATGAGTCCCTCCCCCCCTCCCCGGATCACACCTGCTCCCAGGGGCATGAGGATCCTGTGGGAGGGGACTCGGAATGGGACACTGGGCACTAGTGTAAGGAATCAACCGAGGCTGGCACCCAGCAGGCCACGCCCTCCTCCCCATCCTGACCCCTTCTCACGTCTCTGCACTCCTGCTGTCACCGTGCCCACTGCTTCCTGTCAGGTCTCTGCAGCCCACCTTCCTGCCCGCCATTCCAGACATACCCACTTCCTGGGATGCAGAGGGCCAGCACTCATGGCATGGTGAGGTGGGAGGGGGGGGCTTGCAGGGACGAGGTGCCCCTGTTGTTTCTGCATGGCAGCTAACAGGCCACTAGATTTGCTGGAGATGGGGAGGGGTTTGTTCCAGAGCCAGTGCTGGCCCCAGAGCACTGGGGACCCCACTCCCAGGTCTTGGACGCTGCTCCACACTGAAGTTTGCCTTCTGGCTCTGTCTCCACATGGGCAGAGGGTCTCAGTCCTTTTCCCTCTAGACCCAGGGTCTTAGCCTGGTGCTCCCAAGTAGAGTCAGGGTCTTCTGGGCCTAGGTCCATCCCTTTCAACATCCTAATTGGCTCAGGGAGCAGGGCAGGCTCCCTGGATCTTGGGGCATAGTTCTGTTGATAATCTAGGAGTTTTTCTCTGATACATGAGGTCCCTCCCACTTCGAGCCCAGCTGACCTCAGCAGAACTCACCTATAACAAAGAGGAGAGCTAATAAGTGGAATGATTCTTCCCTGGTGTGTGGCAGGGGGCCGGGCGGCCTCTCCCAGGTGCTGGGTCAGCTCTCATGGCTCTGGGGTAGAATGGGGTCTCTGAGCTCATCCAGTAAAGCCCCATACCAGGTCCACGTCCAGAGAGGCTAAGGAGCTTGCTCAAGATCACACAGCCACAAGTGGAGCATGGACCAGAGCTGAGGGCTCCTGCCTCCCATGCAGCGATCCATCCCTGTGCCCTAAACTTCAGGACAGGAACTCTCTGTCTTTGTCCAGCTCCAAGATGGTGTCCCGCAAAGCCGTGGCTACCCTGCTGCTGGTTCATGTCGCCACGATGCTGGCCTCCCAGACAGAAGCCTTCGTTCCCATTTTCACCTACAGCGAATTCCAGAGGATGCAGGTAAGAAATCTGCTGCCCACCTCCCCAGGGTGGCCCAGGTGACTCAGAGCCCTGCTCAGCACTGAAGTGGTGTGAGTTTTTCTAAGGCACAAGTGTCACTTCTATAAACCTACGTTTAATCAACTATGCCAGTGACACTGAGAACGGCATGAAGGACCTGGACCCAAGATGACCTCAGACTTCAGCTGTCTTCGTGGCCACCTCCACCATTTCATGAGTGCCACTCAAAGTTGTCAGTGGAGTGATATCTTTGCCCACCTTTGCCCATCCTTCAGAGGAAATTTTCAATTAACAAGTCAATAAATATTTGCTGAGCATCTGAGTGAGAAGCCAGACATACAAGGAAATTTAAGAACCTCCCGTCTTCAAGGAGCAGGCTCGGGAGTCAAGACACAAACATATGAAAAATTCACTAACAATAAAAGACAAAAGGGAGATGTCACAAGGCAGGGAATGATTAATTGCACAATAAGTGATGCTGATGGTAAGCGCTGAGTTCAGAGGAGGGAGCAGTCACTGTGGGCTGGCACCTGTTCGGGAGCCTACAGGGAAAAGGTGAAGCCTGAGCTGGGGCCTTGAGAGAGCAGGAGAGAGGGAGGCACGGGTGGGAGCAGACGTCCAGGGTGGGAGAGAAGGGGGCTTTCCGTGTAGCAGCGGCCAAAGCCTCCTTCTCTTTAGAGCCCAGGAGGAAATAAGGCAGGCTGAACCGAACCAGGCAGCGGGGCCTGAGGAAAACTGGACTCCCTGTGACTTTTTAGATGCCAGGGGTTCTGAGTGTCTGTGCTAACACTGGTTTCTCTCTTTTACGTGGGGAGATGAAGAAATGGAGTTCCATGTCCCACCAGTCCGAGGGCAAGTCTCTAATAGGGGCAGTTCTCTGGGAGGTCATATGACTCTGCGGTCTGGCTTCTGTGTCTACACCCTCTGTCCAGGGCAAGCATCCATATACCCACTAAACAGTGTCCCTTGCAAAGGCAAGGCTGGACCCAGCTCCCCTTCCTCAGGGACAGACATGCTAACAGATGGAGAAGAAGCAGCAGGCCCCCTAAACATACCTTCCTCCATCACTGGCTCTCTCTCCAGAAAAGACAATCAGTTGTTCTAGAATCACCACACCTCAGGGCAGGCCCAGAGCTGAATCCCAAGAGTGTCATTGAAGAAACTAAAGGAAAGTGGTGTATCTGATCTCAGTGCTGGGGGAACTGGCAAGCAGAATGCCAGGCAAGATTTGGGACGGGACAGAAATAGGCAAACTCAGTAGAGTATAAACTAGCAAAATGGCAGTCGAAGGACATTTTGCATTAATCTGCTCTATGGTTTTGCTCCCTGTAATTGCCAGGCTCCGGGGTTTTTATAAAGAAGCTGCAAACTCCTTCCTCCATAATTCATCTCCCTGTCTTGCCTTTTATAAATCACCTCCCAAGCACTCCAGTTTCCAGGCCACTCCACATGGCACCCTTGCAAGCTAGAGTGTCTTGTCACCTTTCTTATAGGCTCTCTGCTAAGAAAAACACATTTTCACACTTAATATGCATGAAAAAGGCCATTATTTTCAGCATTTTAACTTAATTAACAGTAACAATCTGGGTGCAACGTTTGAACTTCAAAGGAACAGATTCCTCTTTAAGTTAAGCTGTGTGTGGGCTACTCCGAGGACCATTAGGCCACTGGGTGGCTACGACTCCTGGACTCCTCGTGCAGGAGGCACCTGGGGAGAAGGGGCTCTTGTGGCCTGTGGGGAGCTCAGGCCAGTTGGCATCCTGGGCAGAAACAGGCCAGGGGCATCTGGGTGAGTTGAGGGAAGCCAGGTTTTGTGCAATTTTATGCTCTGCCCCTAGGAAAAGGAGCGGAACAAAGGACAAAAGAAATCCCTGAGTGAACAGCAGAGGTCTGAAGAGGTGGGTTCTCTGGACCCCGCAGAGCCCACAGAGGAGGGAGAAAACCTAGTTATCAAGGTAAGCAAAGGGGGGCACAGTGCAAAGAAACCTAATGCAGGTTCCCCGAGCCAGCCAGAGAATGTGCCTGGGTGCAGCAGTGAGCCAGCCATTCAGGCAACAAACTCCACCCTAGGAGGGAGAGATAGACCTACCAACAATGAGACAATAAACCATTTTAGTACCAAATAGGGAGGTTTGATAGAAAGTGATGGGCTGGGATTTGGGGGCACTGCTTTGGGTGGGGGAGGGGTCAGGGAAGGCCTCTTGGAGGAGGTGACATTTGCTGAAACCTGAATGATGAGGAGGAGCCCTTCCTTCAGGTGATGAATACTCACTGGGCCCTGCTATGTATGTGGCACAGTTGCAGGCCCTGGAGATAGAGTGGTGAACAAAACCGACAAATCCTCTGCCCTCCTGGTGCTCACATTCCAGCGGGGGAACCACAAACAAGATACTGGAAGGATGGGCAACACATGAAAAACAGGATAAATAAGCAAACTTTGTAGTATAGCAGGTAGTGATAGGTGCTGTGGAGGAAAATAAAGCAGGGAAAGCAGATGGGGTTGGTTGCGATTTTAAATAGGGTGATTAGAGCTTCATGAGTAGATGGTATTAGTGCAACGAGCTGAAGAGAATGAGAGAGTGAACCATAAGAATGTTTTTGGGAAGAGCATTCCAGGCAGAAGGAATAGCCAGTGCAAAGGCCCTGAGACAGGAGTGGGCCTGGTGTATTCAGGGAACAGTGAGGAGGCCAGAGGGGCTGGAGCAGAGGGATTAAGGGGAGAGAGTGGGAGGTGAGGCAGGAATGTGGACTTCATAGGCCATCGTTTGGACTTGGCTTTCACTCTGTTGACTGGGGCCTTTGGGGGCTTTGAGCAGAGGAAGGACATGATCTGGTTTACATTTAAAAGAGTCTCCCCAGCTTCTGTGTTGAGAACAGGTTGAAGGGGCAAAGGCAGAATTAGGGAGACCACTGCGGAGGCTGCTGGTGTGTGTGTGTGTGTGTGTGTGTGTGTGTGTGTGTGTGTGAGAGAGAGAGAGAGAGAGACAGACAGAGACAGAGAGAGACACAGAGAGAGACACAGAGAGAGACAGAGAGACTCAGCCCAGGTGGCCATGGTGGAGTGTGGGGACAGAGTCAGGAGGGCAGTTTCCAGGCTCTCGGCCTCACGTGGAAAGGTGCTTACTCGGGTAGTAAGTGGCCATCAACTGTGATTGGATGGCCATCAGCTGTGGCTAGTTGGCCGTCAGCTGTAACCAGTCAGCCATTGGCCACTAACATAACTGCCGTGGCTACGCTAGCAGAAAATGGGGGCTAGCAAGAAAGTGGTGGCTGAGCTAGCAAGCTCAGATTGCAGTTAGCATGGCGGATTGCAGCTAGCAAGTGAGGTTGGTTGGCAGAGAGAAAGAAGTGGACGGCAGGTTGCGGATCGTGTGGCTCCTGCCTCCTGTGTCTCCAACCAAGCCTCCAATGAGACTGTAGTGGTATGACTCCCCTATCTATGGCTCCGTGGGTGTTCCTTTCTGGCCTCACCATGTCCTGCGTTCTTATGTGGGGAGCGGGAGCTGAGACCCCACATGACACCCGGCATGACATGGAGGCAGAGCAAATTGGTAGGATTCTAGAAATATTTTGGCGGTAGAAGACCACAGGACTTTCTGAAAGAACGGATATAGGATGTGAATAGAGAAAAGTACAAGCTGACTGTGAGGCTTTTGGCCGAAACCCTGGGAGGATGACTGGCTACTTCCTGAGACGGTGAAGCCTGTGGTGGCTGCAGGTTGACAAGAGGACAATCAGGAGGTGAGGCTGGAACTGCAGACGGTGAGGTGCCTGCTGGGCATCCAGGCGGAGACCTTGCAAAGGCAGGTGGACACACAAGTCTGGACTTCAGGAGAAGTTAGGGCTGGACACAAATGTGGGAGTCATCAGCAATCAGATGGAATTTCAAGCCAAGATAGGGTGAGATCATCCAGCGGGCGGGTAGAGACAGAAGGGAGAGGCCTCAGGCTGAGCGTGAGGCACTTCCTGTCAGGGGCCTGGGGGGGGCACTGATATCTAGAGAGTGAGGACCTTGCCAAGGTCACACCGAGGTCAGGGTAGCACCGAGCTGGACTCCGTGCCTCCTGCCTTCCACGGGACACGGCCAGCGATCTTGCCACATCCTCAGGTTGCCGCAGCACGCTGCCCATAGCAGTGAGGTCGGACGTGTGAGAGAGAATGATCCTGCTTCTGTGACCACACTGGGTGGGGGTTCCTTCCCTCCCACATGCTACCCTGGCTCTTGAGAAGAGAGCTGGGAGTGAGCCTCCAGCTGGCAAAGGGGGAGCTGGCTCAGAACTGCCCTATACATGCCCCTGAGGCAGAGATTAAGGCCCTGCTTGCACGTTTCATCCAAGGTAACATCTCGGAAGGCTTAGGGTGTGGCACCTCTCATCCCCTCTCCATCTCCCTAGAACCATGCTATGCAGGCCAAGAGGAAACTGAGGCCTAGAGAAAGGCATAGCCACAGCAATGGAATGGCACAGGCCAGGCTGAGACCCGGACCCCACAGAAGCACACCTAAGGTTGCCCTTCAGGCATCTAGAGCCCATTTTCCACTGACAGGGCGCCTGGTGGGAAGTAGGGAGCAGGCCTGGGAGAAGGCCATCAGGCCTAGCCTACCTGTAACAAAACCACTGAACCAGGAAGCTCCCAGGAAGTGAGACCAATCAGTGCCCCTGGCTCTGCTGCAACGTCTTTTGGTGGCGACCCTCCAGACAGGTCCTCTAGGGTCTCACTTATAGCCTGAGACCCTACAGTGTAGCCTGGTGGTCTCTGACACAGACCCTGGAGACAGGCCCCCTGGGTGTACCTTTTTTTCCTCTCTTACTTAGTATCTGTGTGGCCTTCAGCAAGTTATTTAACCACTTTGTCCTCAGTTTCCTCATCTGCAAAATGGAAACACTAATAGTCTCTACATCATAGGGCTATTGAGAGGCTTAATACACTAAAGCATTTAGGATGACACCTGGAGTGTGCTGAGGCTCCGCAGTGTTAGCTATCATTATTCAGGACAAGGGGGCAGTGAGAAAAGCCAGGGGGGTTCCACCAACCTCACCCCTCCCATCCCACCTTCCCCACCAGAGGAGGTTTTTTGGTCCTCCTCCCAGCAGGTCTCAGGGACTTCCAGGATCCAGCCCCCTGGTTAGAACTGGGGGGGGGGGGGGGGGGGACGGGTGTTGTGCCAGAATTCCCATCTGGCCCTAGAAGCCCAGAGGATCCCAGAGGAGCAGGGAATGTGGAGCCAGCAGAGTGTGTTGTTCCCAGCCACCTGTGGGGCACCCAGGGGTTAATGGCACTCGGTGCCTCTCCCCTCTTGTTAACTCTGCCTTATTTCACAGCTGACTGCTCCTGTGGAAATTGGAATGAGGATGAACTCCAGGCAGCTGGAAAAGTACCGGGCCGCCCTGGAAGGGCTGCTGAGTGACGTGCTGTTGTCCACCCAGAACGGTAAGGGGAGGGCAGGTGTCACTGCAGCTGGGGCCTGGCCTCCACCCACTGCAGTGTTAATATTCCAGGAGCGAATCCGTCCGAGCAGGGTTTGGGAACGGCAATTTGTTTTTCTGCTTTGCACTTGAGAAAATGTCTTCTCCTGCAAGAGTGTCTCCCACCCCACGTCCCACCCCCTGCCCTAGGTCTCTGAGCCTAATCACAGACAGGCTGGCTTGCATGGGTGCTGGTGCCCAAGGCACCCCGTTCCCCAGCCAGGGGCATCTCAAGGCCCTGCTTGGATGGCTCAGGCCTGTTTTTCAAACACCTTTCTGGCAGAGGGCTAAAATGAATGACCCTCCCAAAACACCACTGAAGGAAACCCTGGGGCAGTGGGGCCACAAAGGCTGCATTTTTTCATCATTCTGCACGTTGAAGTCCTTAGCCCCACTTGGCCTTGCCCAGTTCAAGGTCTGTCCGAGTTACTTGTGCAAAGGTAGGTCTTGGATGACAAACAGCCACTAATTACTTCTCACAGTCAGTCCCCAGGAGGAGAGAAGGGCAGGGAGGAAGTGCTGGAGGTGGAGAAACTGGGAGGTTAAATGACTTGCCCCAGGCTACAGAGAAAGCTAGAGGTAAAGTTTCCAGAAACCTGGTAAAACCTGCCCCTGCTGGGTGCCCCTCCTCCCTCGGACCTGCAGGCAGTTTTAGAAGGTGGTTTCATAAGCTCCTAAGCGGACCTGCTGACACTACTGAGCTGCAAATCTCTGCTTTTCTCCAGCAGCCAAGTGACAGCCCACTCCTGGAAGAAGGTGCCAGAACTGGGAGCCCCCTCCCACTCGTGGAAGCCCCGAAGTCTGCATGGCCCATCAGCTGGGCTTGGAAGGAAGACACCCTCTCCTAAGCAAATCCCCCTCCAGCAAATAAAATGTAAAATATATAGCAATGACTCTTTTATTTAATATCTTAATTTCCAAAGGTCAAACTCAGGTCATGCCATAAAGGGGGGAAAAATACAGCTCAGAGGGAGTTTGGCCATAAGTGGTGCATACGTTAGCCAACTGTGTACGTTTTGTAAATTCTATGTTCAAATATTCGGACCCACAGAATTGGAAGATTTGCACTGGCCCTTCTGTCATTGGTGAGGAAACTGAGGCAGCATAGTTTTGTCCACACTCAATGGCAGAGCGAGGACTGAAGTCAGGTCTCCTGAATCCTGGTCCATTTGCAGTCTACCAGTGCGCTTGAGGTCTAATGGGCCAGAGCGTTTTAAGGCCTCTGCTCTCAACCCCTTGCTGAGCAACTGCCAGCTAGCCCTTTAACCTCAATGAACCCTTGCAAAAGCAAGGTGGTAATATCCGCCTTGAAATGTGGGGACAAAGGCACCAGCAAAGAGCAAATTATCATCACCTTATAACTACGTGCTCCAGTATCTGCAGCAAAATTACACAGCCAACTCACTTATTTCTGCCTTCTAAACAAAACTGGATGGGAATTTTCAGTTTTTAATTTAACTTTACATTAATGAATGTTCATTTATTTATAAGCTAGGGCCGTATAGGAACCATAGGTTACCAGCAATTAGACACAGTGCCCGTTCCATGTTTCCACCCATCCAACCACCGCGGGGGCTTAACTGCAGATAGCTACCGGAAAAGAAGAGCCCACCCCTTAAAAAGGACCCTCCTTTGGGGTGCTCTGAAAGCTGAGGAACCCCCAAGCCTTCCATAGCACCCAGGTCCCACTCACATGCTGCACTTTCAGTTTCCAATGCACGTACTAATCAACCCAAGCACAGCTGCAGGTGCCCGGGAAATGCTGCCAAGACGCCCAGTAATAAATGGAGAGAGGGCTGCGTGGGGCGTGCAGGAGAGAAAGGAGGAAAAGACACCGGGATCTATAAAGCATGCGACTGGGAGAAATTGAATCCAGGACTCCTGGTCCTTCCCAGTTCCCCCCATGCCTGTCACGCCATTATCTGTAATACACTCCAAGAAGCAGAAAAACAAAATGCTGTTTCCATGTGGAAGACAGATTTAATTTCTTTTCCCCACTCTGCTCTGACCTGCCCCTACAGTGAGACCACCTTCACCCGTCACCAGCAGGGGGTGCCCATTTCTGGGGCAGGGGTCCCAGCACCCTTTGGGGAATTTTCTTTAGAATCCTGGGTTTATAGAGCAGTGTTGAAATAGGTGCCATGCAGGGAAATGAGACCCCTAAGCGAATTCGCCCCAGGTGGTCTCCATCTTTTTTAATGGGAATTGGCTCAGCAACCACAGCTCCTGGAAAGTGTGAGGGTGCTGCCTGTTCTGCAGAACAGCCCTGTTCAAAGCTCAGTGCTGCAGCCGGCTTGTCCCGACCCTCGCCCCGTGGCCTCTGATGTGTTTCTCAGTAATGAGCCACAACAGGGACCCAGCCACCACCGGCATCTGTATGCACAGTGCCCCGGGCCCGGTTTAGATGTGTCGGCTCCTTTCTTCTCTCCTTTTCCTCCTTCTGCCACTGTTCGATTTCTCACAATCAGCTCAAATAATTCTTTTCCTCCAACGAGCTCCTCCGGTTTCTAGGACAGCAGACTCTATTGCTTACAGGACCTGTACAGCCCTGGAAGAAATTAAAATTGGGGGAAGGTTGCAGAGGATTCTGTGAGCTGAGCCAAGAGAAAATGACCAGGTTTTCACAAAACAGAAGAAAGACGAGACACACACATTCTTGCTTAAAGTCACAGAATGCCTGGGCCACGACCCAGCCAGGGTCAGAGATGGGGAGGGCCCAGGGGACCCAGTCCGATGAGGATGGGCTCTTCCTCACCGCGCTGAGGTTTATCCAGCAAAATCTGCAAGAATCTCTCCAGATACCTGGCAATTACGGAGAGTTATAGATTACCCGTCTTCATTTGGAATGTACTTTACACTTACCAGGACCACAGGTAATTATAGGGCAACCTAGCCGCACAAGATGGAGAGGATGAGGCATATTCTCAGTAGCCACATTCGTGTGATTTTATAATTACTGAGCTATGTGGATTTGCCATGAAATTGAATAGTTAAAAGCAAATACTAATTGCCTGATATCTGTACTCTGTAATTTAGTATAATCTAATCATGGACAATGTCCAAAAGAAAGTGCTCTGAAAGCATTACATTTTTCTTCATACACAATTCGATATTGACATTGGGGGATGTATTCCATGCCTCTTAAGGAACTCTTACCCACAGACATCAAAGTGTGTGAGTGGCCAAGAGAGTGAGAGTTTTGTTTCATTTTCTGTTGATTCTGAAAAGCAGGTGACAAAACTGCCCATTAAGCCCGTTCTAGCATTTTGCTGTGACTCTCTTTGCCCCTTCATTGACCTAGAGCGATGGGAAGGGTGACCCTTCTCTTCCACGACACAAAAATGACGCAACAAGATGTTGGGCAGTGCTGGGGCCATTGCAATCAAAATCTGAGCCCAAAATGGCACCCATATTGTCCCCCCTTTCCAGCCACACTCTCCCAGTGCCCCCGCCCCACAGTGTGACGCCAGGCATGACATGGTTTGAAGGAAGCCCAGAATAGCTGAGGGACCCACGAGGCTGGTGACGAGGTGGATCAAGGACAAGTCCATGGTCCCTGAGCGTCTTTAAGGACCTGACAAATGTGTGCAGGGCTTTGCAGCAGGAGGAGGAGAATGGAACCCACTGAAAGATTTATGGCTGTTATTATTATAAGGCTCTTCTGAGACAGCGAGAGGTCAACAGGACGGCAGGCAGCGTGGCAGCCCTCTGGGAAGCCAGAGCGTCCTCCGAGCAGCCCCTCACCTCTGCTAAATGTGTGGATGTGGTTACTAAGTAGATTTAGACACTGGAGCTTGTTTTTCCTCTTTTGTCTTTAATAAATCAGGAAGCCCGACCGCAGCCTGAGCTGCTCACCTTAACAAAAAAAATCACAACACAGCGATGAGAAACGAGAGTGGTCAGGGTGGATGTTGACTTTGCAATGTTGCCCTTTTCTCTAAAATATGGGTTCTCCTCCTGAACAGGCCTGGTTGAAGAACCAGAATGAGGACACAGAAAGGCAGACTCTGAGAAGGGCCTCAAGGGCCTCATGCACAGCCCCCCTTCCCCATGGGGCAGTGGTGGCAAAGAAGCACTGAGGCCCGGGTTGGGAGAACACAAGGGTCAGCGAAGGAAGTATGGCGACGGCTAGATGGAGGAAAGCGAACAGCAACAAGCCGATTGCACTAAAGCAAGTGAAATGGCTTTGGGGACAGAGGCTGTTGATGGAGGACCCAGAGAGGTTAGTCATCCAGGGAGGGGGCGGGACTGGAGCAGGAAGTTCAGAAGGAACATGGGAAGGCCGAGACCTGGGAGGAAAGACTGATATGTGAGGTTTTTTTCTGACTTTCTCAATCAGATTGTGAGGTTTCTTCTTGGAGGGAGTGGGGAAGGAAAGCACTGAGCAGCAAACCTGCTCTAAGTGGTGGCACACCACACCAAAAGCCTGCTGGACACAGCAGACAAGCCACCGGGGAGGCAGAAGGGTGGACCATGGGGGTCGGGGTGACGGTTCCGGGCCACAGGGAAGACACAGGGAGGGGTGGGAGGAAGGTCATTTGGCCCTAGGTGTGTGTGGCAGCCGCAGCGACCCCAAACACAGCAAAGGCTGACAAAACTGACAAAGCCCACTCTGGGGACCACTAACTGGGGTGGTTCCAGTTCAGTACGTATTTTTAAATCACCCTGAGATCCATTGTGATGAAACGACCATAACTCTGCGAAAGGCTGTGACTTTTAACTTTGTTTAAGCATCAGTTTCAAGCCCTCTTAGAACACACAGGGCCAGTATTGATGCCGAAAGGCTCATTCTTTATATATTGAACTGCACAGCTGCAAGGAGTTGCACAAATGTTACCAACTCATTTGTCATGCAAACAGTGCTTCAGAAAGAAATAAAATACTATTATGTGGTATATGTGTTAGGCAATCACTATATCAAATCCATGGCATTCCGTGCAAACACAGGCAGAGGAAAGGAAAACAACACTTGGTGAGAGAAATCGCACCACATGGGAGCAGCTAAGTCGGGGACATGGGGAGGCTAACAACAGAAGCTGACCAAGCCGAGGCTGTAATTTTTCCAGCAATTGTGGCCAGTGTTGAATGTCCCTGTGGTAGAGCAAGCGGCAGGAATGCAAACTACTGGCAGAGGGGCCTTACCTGCTGACCCCCAGGAAAGGGGCACGGGGGTGGGGTGGGGGGGCGGGTGGGTGATGGGACTGTAGGGGAGAAGGGGAGAACCGAACTGAAGAGGTAGGAATGGAATGGAACCCAGGAGGCCTGCGATCAATGTTTGGGAAAGGCAGTTGATGGGGGATGTGGAAGGAATACAAAGAGGGAGAGGGAGGCTGAAGGAAGACAATGAACCATAGCTCTATTTCCATTTGCCACCACTCCCCAGGCTTCCCTTAGGGCTTTCTCCCTAAGAGCTGTCTCTTAATCAAACAGCGAGCCCTCTGGGAGGTTCTACACAGTAATGCTGCTGCAGGGATATAAGTATAAACACTTAGGAGCATATGCAGGGCTCTGTCCTAAGCGCCTTACACAAATCACCTCTTCTCATCCTCCCAAAACCCCAGGAGGTTTACTAACCAACAGGCTAGCAATGTTAATTAGATATGATCACACATCTAATAGTGGTGGAGTTGGGATTCGAGAACCCCCAACATAAATCCACCCCCTACCCATCTCTCCTTATGAAAATCCCACCATCCAGCCACACAGCCTCCTCCCAGAGCCTGAACTGCGCACTCGAGCCCAAAGGCGTTTGGCTCTTCTGCCCCCTCCGTGGATGTGAAGCGGCGCCCCCTTCAGCAGGAGATCCCGCCAGGCCTGCTTCCAGCTGGGGCCAGGCCTGCAGGCCCTTGGTGCCGCCGGAAACACAGGCCTGCGAGCCACAGAGCATGCCTGAGGTCTACTCCACAACCCAAACGAAGCCCTTCCCTGAGCGCAGAAGGGATCAACATGGTCCTCAAACACCGAGAGGGGCAGTTTCCGTCTCCCTACTCTAGTAGTGGCTTGCCTTTCACCCTTAAGCAATTCATGCATTAAATCAACAGGATTTTGTGAGTGTCTGCCACGTGCGAGGGACTGCGCAAGGGGCAGAAGATTCAGAAATAAACACCGATCGGTCTTACGGGCGAGGCAAAGGAACTGAACTGGGAGAGGAAGGAAAAAAGGAAGAAAACATAAAAAACACCCCTCTAACCTCCCCAATATGGCGGCCATAATGGCTGAGTCTGACCTCCTCATCATGGCGGGGCGGCCGCCTGGCTCCGACCATCTCAACATGGCGGTCGTGAATGACCTTCCCATCATGGCGTAGGGCCCCGCCCGCTCCGCCGCGGCCGCGGGCGGGAGCAGTTCCGGGTACAGTTCGCGCCGGGGTGGGCTGGGGGCGGCGTCCTGGCCATGGCTGGCCTGTCGGACCTGGAGCTGCGGCGGGAGCTGCAGGCCCTGGGCTTCCAGCCAGGACCCATCACCGATACCACCCGGGACCTGTACCGCAACAAGCTGCGCCGCCTGCGGGGAGCAGTCCGGCAGCGGGAGGAGGCCCGGCCACGGGGCGAGGAGCGGTTGCGGGAGGAGGCCCGGCTGCGCGAGGAGGCGCCGCTGCGCGCCCGGCCCGCCGCGGCCTCTGTGCGATCGGAGCCCTGGCTCTCCCCGCTCGCCTCGAGCTCGACCTACGCGACCTCTGGGGCCTTCGGCGATCTCGGGGCGCCCGCGGCTTCCTGGTCCGGGAGCCGCGGCCTCGCCTACCCCGCCCGCCCTGCGCCGCTCAGGCGCCGAGCCTCGGTCCGGGGCAGCTCCGAGGAGGACGAGGACGCTCGGCCACTCCACAGGGCCACGCCGGGTCTCGGGGCCCGTCGCTTGTGGACCGCGTCTCCGACGCGGCTGCCCTCCTCCCTCCATGACCCGGTGCCGCGGCCTGGCCTGCGGGGGACGCGAGCGGGCCCAGCGGGCACGGCGCGGGCCCGGCCCGAGGGGGGGCGGCGGCTGGAGCGCTACCTGTCCCGGTTCCTGCTCTGGGCTAGCCTGGTGTTGCTGCTCGTCTTCCTGATCATCCTCTGGGTGAAAATAGGCAAATCCTCGGAGCCACAGGAGGCGGAGGACAACAGTACGTCCCGGGCCGGCGCAGGGGAGGGCCCTGGGCGCGCGTGTGTCCACCCGAACGACCACCTGTTCCTCTCAACGCCAGGCTGCCCGTTCCCCGCCTTGGTCAGGTGCCTCTGGCTGTCTGCTTATCTCCAGACCTGACTTCCCTTCCTCCAGCTGTGGGAGAGAGGGCCGGGATTCCTGCATCAGCAATAATTCCCGTCTTCACTTTCTCCTGTTCTCGTTTTCTGCCCGAGCCCTCCCTACTAATCTCCCCTTCAACCATGTGCTGGAAGCAATCCTCATTTGTAGTTACTTTCACCCCAAACTCTGGTTTTCCCTTTCTAAAAAAGCTACACCCCCCTCTCACAGACAAGCCTACCCCCACTCCCTTTTAGTTCTTTCTTCCCTTTTTGATCTCTCGCTCAAGCACACATTAGTGCCCATCTGAAGGCACCCCAGGTTTCAGTGCACACAGATGGGATCTGGTTGGAGTCCCAGCTTTGCAGCACCAAAGAGGCCATTTGCTCCATCCACTTTGGACCACAGGGCCCTCATTTGTCAAAGGGAGATTTTACTAACTGTGCCTATGAGACAGGTGTGGAAGAACCTTTTAAAGGGTTTAAATTGATATAAATGATATAAAGGCAAGCATTTATCATTGCTTGCAGTGCTCATCATAGAGTGTGTTAGCAAAGCTTCTGTAATTCAAGGACACTCCCAGCCGTGCTTCTGTCCACACTTAGTGACATGATTAGACATGCCAATAAGTGGCTTGCAGGAGACAGTATGTTTCCTGAATAGTTGAAGATTTGTGTTTCCTAAAAGGCACATTTGCCTCTCGGGTAAGGAAACAACAGAGAGATCTTATCTTTATAAATTTAAGTGTAAACTGATACTAGTTCACCAACTTTTCATATTCTTTGCAAAGCATGCATGTGCTTAATACTACTCTCAGACTTGAGCCAAGGCCACATCTTTCCACGCCTAGCAGGGACAGCCCAAATGCAGGAGAAAGCTAAAGCAGAGGGATGTTTGGGTGTAATAAACAAGTCTGTGGGCATGGGGATCCCAGACTCATGCACGTACCCAATTAATTTCTTGACTATGAGATCAGTTTATCCACCCACTAGAGAAATTCAGCAAACCCGGGAGTGCGTGGTACCGTACTGGTACTATAGCCACTCTGGTGCTGTCAAACAGTCATACTGACTGCCGAGATGCTCGAAGAACCGCTCTGGGAGACACACTGGCATTTACCTGGAGTTCCCCTCCCATGATGGTGTTAATCCCTGTTTAACATCATTGTTTGTAATTTATGAAACTCACGTGTGTTGTCTTGTTTGGAGTTGACCTCCCTGAGTGAAGCAGGGAAGGCTTTATTGATCTGCTTTATGAGGAACAGAGGGTCAGGGTGGTTGGGTGGCCAGGTCCCATGGCTAGTCACTTTCAGCTAGCATTAGGACCCAGCTGCCCTAATTCCTAATCCAGGCCTGGTAAACCCTCACATTTTACTATCTGCATTTTCAAAGTGCCTCATTTAGATGATACCTTTCTAATCCCACCCTTATGTTGGTAATGTTTTGCGTGGTCCCTTTTTGTACTCTTCCTCAACCCACACTTTTAATTTCCTCTGTTTCTTTTCTTGGTCTCAGTGAAATTATTGCCAGTGGACTGTGAGAAAAAAACAGATGAGGTGAGTTTGCGTTTCTCTAGCTTTTATTCCTCCCAAGGATGTTAGCCTCCATCAGGAGGTAAACTTCCCCCAGAAAAAGATCATAATAGGATCATTTTCAGGAGTGCTTCCTGTAATGTACCAGAGTCACAGTGCGTTCTGTTATGTTTGTGCCAGACTCAATTGTGGCAGTGAAGGAGTACTTGAAACGGAGAATTGCACTCCCAGATCTAACCCTGGGCTTGTTAAGGAAGCTCTTCCATCAATCTTAGCGTCGGGGACTTTGATCTTCTGCCCAAGTCGATCTAGGGGAAGGCAGTCAGTTGTGGTTGAAGGACCTCAAGCTCCCTGCTTGGGGAGGAAGGGCTGGCAGTTTTTAAGCGACAGGAGACCATGTTCTGCATTCTCCTCTCCAGTAGTACATCTGTGGCTCTGAAAATGCTGTTCTAATTTGAAAGTCATGGGGGGGTAGGGGGTGTTAAACACATCGGAAGTGGAATTGGCCCATTTAGTCTATAAATTTGTTTTATGAAGCTTTAATGTTCCCTACAAATAATATTTGGGAAGGTGAGCAGCGCCATCCACTTCTGAGTCGTGAGAGGAGCATTAGTGAGGAGCTGGGATGCTGGCAGTCTGGGGAAAACATGAGGCAGTCAATTTTCGGATCCTAAATCCTACCAGGAGGAGCTTGTGCCGCCCGAGGGCATGACTTAGTAGTCTGATTACTAAGTGTGCAGTGCCCGGCCTCCTGGGCTCTCAGTATCCATCCAGCAGCCCGACGGCTGGGAAGGAAATGACACCTGGTCATCTCGAGGCCCCTGCGTTGACTCTGTTACCCACATTAATCAAGGGGCCTCCTGGTACAGGTACCGGTTTTATTTCCCTTGGACTTCAGCAGTGTTGTACCCTGTTTCCCCAAAAATAAGACCGGGTCTTACATTCATTTTTGCTGCATTAGGGCTTGTTTTCAGGGGATGTCTTATTTTTTCATGTGCGACAATCAACATTTATTCAGATACAGTCATGTCATCTGGAACATCATTATAATGTACTTAATGCATCCGTCTGGCCGAGATCTTAACTGGGGCTTATTTTTGAGGTAGGTCTTATTTTCGGGGAAACACGGTATTTGGGGGTGTTTTATTACATTCATTTATTGAACTCACCCACCAAGTATCTTTGCTTTCCAATTGTTCTATAAAAGTAGTTTCATAATAAGTTTCATCTGCCTTCCATCATCAAAACTGCAATTGATGTTTAAAGGAAGTGGCCCAGAAACGCAGGCAGCAGCCAGATGGGAAACTAGAATTTTGAAGACTGAAAACAAAAAGAGGAAAAAAAATAACTTTCTGTAAGGCTTTTCTGGTGATGCTACTTTTTTGGTCTTTTAATTAGAAAAAGGCTCCCTGGTTTCTGTTTCTTTGCCCTTCACAGCTCAATGTAGCAGATCCACGATTGAATGAAAGCTTTGTTCCCTGGCCCTCCTCTGAGCTGGACGTGCTTATGCCCTACTCGAATGAGCCCAGACAAGCACAGGCCAGGTCCTTGTAAAGGTGCTCAGTGAGCAGACTGGGTATTGTAACATCAGCATGGAAAGGCAGGGTCTGGGCCATCATAGGCTCCGAGAAGCTGTGATTTCATGGGGCACCAGGCAGGATGGGAGGCACGTCGGGCTTTGCTGAGGTTCTTGCTGAAAGTGGTCTTCTTTGGGTGGCTCCGGCTCACCCAGAACCCTGCTGGGCATTTGAAACTTTTTCCCTTCTAAGCTGTCTCTGACATTTTGTGTTATTCCTCCTGCCTTTGTGCCACTGAAACGTGGGGACAGGCTGGGAGTAGGAGTGTTGTCTTAATCAGGCTGCCTTGTTGTCTGGTACCTTCTGTCCTGTTTCCTTTAGGTTGTATCAGCCCTGCTCTGCCTGAATGTTGGGGAGTTTGGAACAGTGTTAATTGTTACTGCCTTTTTTCTGGTTGTGACAGTAATAGATGTTTAGTGTAGAAAACTTGGAAAATGTGGCAAAGAAAAATCACCCATGATTCTGCCACCTAGAGATAATCACCATTAACGTTTTGGGGACATTTCGTTCCCATCTTATCTCTGTGTATGTATTTTATAGAACCGGGATCTCAATGTATATTCAATGATGTTTAACACTGTCAACATTTCCCATACCATTAAACATTCTTTAAAAGTAGTTGGGGTACCTAACTCTACTGATAGACACGTGAGTCGTTTCTGCACATTTATGGTCATGTGTACAAATCTTGGTTACATCGTTTTGTATCTTGTGAAGGCTTTGGGGTCTTTAGGCAACATAAGGGGACAGATCTTGGCCTCTGAGTGTTAGAAACCAAGCCCTCACTTTTCAGATGAGGACAACAGATGAGCCCTGAGGAGGAAAACAACTTTGGTTCCTTCTGTAGTTGCAGAGCCAGTCTCAGAGCCACTGAAAACCCAGGCTCTTGGCTTCCGGTCCAGGGCTTTGTCCAGTGACACCCCAAAGGAGGCCCGAAGTGTGTGTGACTGGGGGAGACGGGGGGAGTGGGCTTGGAGTTGACTGGCCTGACTCCACTTACAGGCTGTGGGATCTTGGTGGCTTAACTAAGGCCTCTAAACCTCGGGCTCCCCACCTGAGAAATTGGGGTACAGTAAGGATTGTGAGGATTCAGTACACACCTATAAACCACTCAGCACAGTACCTGGCACTTCGTCTACTCTCAGGGAAGAGCAGCCGTTTAGTGTTCTAGATCCTAAGTCTAGCAGAACGGCGGGAGTTCTGTTAACAGGCGCTGGAGGTCCAGGTATGCTTCTATCCCTAGCCCTGTTTGCTCATACAGATGGCTTTCCCTCCAACAGTTTCACGATTTCTAGAAATGTTACTTTTCTAGGGGAATCCCGTCTAAAACATCTGCAAGCAGATAGTCCACAAAGCAGGCAACCCACAGGCAGATGATAGACATTTGACTCCAAAACACATGCGGGAATAGCCCAGGGTGGGGATAAGATACAGCAGAGCAGCGCTTGCTTTCCCTCTGAGGAAGGGAACCACTTAGTGCATTTCCCCACGTGGCCTCTGCACCACACCCCCACGTAATGGCCTTGATTCCCATGGAACCAGGGGGCCGCCACCGGGGAGCCTCCAGGGCGGCAGACCCTTAGTTACTGTGTCTGCTTTCAGCTCTGCTTCGGCTTTCCCCGAGTTCCTTTCCAGTCAGTTAGCTCCATGTTTACCGACCCTGTCCTTGGGCCCAGCATTTTGCAGAATTTGTTTTTATTTTTTAAAAGTACGAGGTGTTCCTTGCTGCGTAGTACTTAATAGTGTGGCTGACGAAGTAGAAACAGACAGACTCCCCTCTGCGCCCCGTCTTTGCTGACCACTTGTCCTGTGCCCTTTCAGTTCTGTCAGGCCAAGCAGAAGGCGGCTTTGCTGGAGGTGCTGCACGAACTGTACAACTTCCTGGCCATCCAAGCGGGTGAGTCGGTCCCCGAGGCCTGAGGGACCTGGTGGGCGGGTGTGGGCCACTGCCCCGGCCAGCGAGGCGGAGGCTGGCCGGGGGGGCCGAGATGCTCTGTGGTTGTCGCTTAGAAGACACATTCAGAACATGTCTCCCCTTCTCTTCTCCACTCTGACACATTGTTTTAAAGCCTTGCATTTGGGCAAAACACATTTGGTTCTCACATCCTGTTTAAGGGGTCCTGGCAGGTGTACAGGCCTCTCAGCAGATGTGCTCCCTTCTCCAGATGCCCCCACCAACTGTTTGGGGGGTCCCTGTTGCCCTGGAGGGTGCGAGGGCCCAGGTCTCAGTCTGCGTGCTCCAACCTGGGGGACCTCCCTACTCCAGGTGGAGGCCTGTGCGGGTGGCAGGGGTCTGCAGGGTGGGCTGAGTACCTTCAGGCCCTTCCAGCCCTCCAGGGCCTGGTGTCACATCTGGTCCTGATGGCCCCGTTGGGCTGCAGGACCCTGGGCGAGGCCCTGATAGTCTCAGGAGTTCCGTCTCCCTGTTACTCAGTGATCCTGGATCTGTCTTTTTTTTTCTTTTACAAAATTGAAGTCAAGTGTTGTGCTCTGGAGGAAGGTAATCTCAGCAACCCCAGGAAAGACCCCTGAAAACGCATCCATCCAGAAGGCTCCCCTATTGTTTTATTTGGTAAACACGTTCCTTGAGGCCAGAGGGCACTTGCATTATTGGGTCCTTTCTCACACCTGGCAGCCAGGAGTCTCCTAGAATCACTGGCTGATGACACAGGCGAATGCCAAGGGCGTGTGCCCTGTGTGAAATACACTTGGCACAAGAACCAGGTGGAGCTGTCTCATGGGCTGTTTACCTTATTGATGTGGCACCTCTTACCTACGGGCCAACCTTATCTAAGGTTAGGACCCCTGATGGGTCCTCAGTGCTCAGAACCAGCCTTGTGGGCCTCCGCCACCTCCTCCCACCCTCCCCGCTGACTGTGGGAGACGAGGTGGTCAGGGAGGCATCTAGAACTCCACAGAGGAAAGGCAGGAGGTGGGGCTCACAGCATCATGGTCGTCATGGGCATTTTTCTTTGGTCCAGGTGCTTGGGATATAAATGCAGGCCTAAGGGTGTTCTAAACCTTTGTGACTCAATTGTGGTCCAGGGACCTGCAGCGTCACCTGGGAGCTTATTGAAAATGCAGACTGTCAGGTCCCTCACAAACCTACTAAATCAAAGTCTGCATTTTAAACGGTGGATCGTAATAGACATTTCTCCTCCATCCTGCCCCCCTATGTGGTCCTAGTTTATGCCATCAAGAGGCCTGATTCTTGCTGTCCTCCAACAATCGTAGCAGGGGCAATCCTGAGGGTATGCGTCTCACTGAGACGTTGCCAGGGAGTGTGGGCGCTCTGCTCAGCCATACTCCCTTCCGCCTGCCTCCTGGTGGAGACAGCTATGGGCAGGGCATCGTGCTGGCCTCTGTAGGATACAAGATGGCTCAGCCCGGCTCCTGCCCAAAGACTGCCTGTGGTCTAGTAGAAGAGACAGGCCACCTACCTCCCTGATCACTGGGTGATATAAGATGTCATTGGATGAGAACCGAGAGGCTGGAAGTCCCAAGAGGTGTGATGCCTTTCAGCTAGAGTAGTCAGGAAAGTGTCACAGGGGAGGTGGCGTCTGTGCCAGGCCGCGAAGCCCAGGTAGGATTGGTTATATATATGTGAAGGGAAAGGTGGAGCCAAAGAGGCAGGAAATTACAGCGTCTGGGGTGGAAGCAATTGTTTTCATGGGGGAAGGAGAAACAGGAAATGGAGTTTGGAAAAGTTGCTTGGGCCCCACTGTGGATAGCCATGGATGCCAGGGCACTAGGGCTTGGTCCTGCAGGCAGTGAGGGCCAGGGAGGCTTCTGAGCAGGGGAGAGGCATGCTGAGAGCCAGGTGGCAGGAAGGCAAATGTGGCAGCAGCTTACGTGGGGTAGTGTCATTTAAGTAGAATTATTTTAAAGCTTTGTTGACCAATAACATGTGGATGAGAAAGAGGAGAGGAGGAAACCAGTCAAGAGGCCGTGGCAATGGTCCAGGCGGCCCTCGCAGGACAGGGAGGTCTGGGTGGGAGCAGGAGGATGCGAGAAGCCAACCTGGTGTCATAGGACCCAGACGGGCAAGGTCAACTTTGAGGTTGGAGGGACAGGCTCCAGTTCACTCTCAAGATTTTTAATATTACCTTCAGCAGCTCCCTCCCCATCAAACAGACACACATAGATTGGCCACCCAAAGCCCCAGACTGCCAAGTCAAGGGCAGTCAGACCACGTGTGATGGTAAAGGATCTCTACGTGCCCAGGCCTGCACAGGCCCTGCTCTCAAGGGGTCTGGCAGTGCAGCGGCTCATGGTGAGTGAACCATGGCAGGTGATCAAAAGCCAAGGGCTATGGCAGGCCCCCAAGTTCAGAGCAATCTGGCTAAACAAGAAGCCCCCACAGGCTGGGGCCTTCCAGAGGAGGTGGCTTTTGCTCTGGACCCACAAGCTGGCAGGACTAGGGGAGGCTCCCAGCTCCATCCTAGGTGGGAGCTGGCCCCCCAGAGTGCTCAGAAGGGAGCTTTGGAGCACTGTTGAGGCCCTGCTCACTGTCCAGATGCAGACGCCCTGTCATGCAGGGTCTCTGGTCCCGCTCCCCGCATCAGAATGCGAGATATGGTGGGGCCAAAAAGGAACACCCACAGAGCCATAGGTAGGGGAGTCATATCACTATATTCTCGCTGGCGGCTGGGTTGGAGACACAGGAAGCAGAAGCCACACGATGCACAATTTGCCGTCCACTTCTCTTCCATCCAACCAACCCCCTAGCGTAGCCACGGCAGTTACATTAGTGGCTAATGGCTAACCGGCAACAGCTGATGGCCATCTAATAACCGAGCCAACACCTTTCCACGTGAGGCCAAGAGCCTGGAAACTGCTCTCTGTCCCCACACTCCACTTGTCGTGCGGGAGACCCTGCTCGCTGCGCAATTTGTCGTGCGCGGAGGCCTGATTGTCGTGCCATTTTTCAGGCGGGGCAGCCTGCGGGGTCTCTGCTCCCGCTCCCCACACAAGAACGCAGGATATGGTGAGGCCAAAAAGGAACACCCACGGAGCCATAGGTAGGGGAGTCATACCACTATGGTCTCACTGGAGGCTGGGTTCACTGGACGCGTGACCTGCCATCCACCTTTCTGCCAACCGACCGACCGACGACTCTCCTCCACTCTCTTGACCCTGTTCCTCTCCTCTCTTCCGCTCTCTTTGGCTCTCCTCTTCCACTCTCCTCGGCTCTGCTCGGCTCTTCGGCAATCCTCGGCAGTCCTCGGCTCTCCTCCGTAGCCGCAGCAGTTATACCAGCGGCCAATCAGCTAACCGGCCACAGCCGACAGCCAATCAGCCACAGCTGAGCCAGCACCTTTCCACGTGAGGCCGAGAGCCTGGAAACTGCTCTCTGTCCCTACACTCCACCCCTACAGGGTTTCGCCTCACAATCTACACAAGCGTCTTCTGCAAGAGGCCCCGTGTCAGGAACCCAGCTCACAAGTTTCAGTCCAGTTCAAGTAATGTCCCAGGGGGTTTCCCTCTATGTCCACCCACTTTCTGGGCACAGCCAGGGTTTCCCAGGGCACCACCAGTCCTTCTGGGCACAGTCAGACCTCCTGGGCATAGCTAGGGTTCCCCAGGGCACTATGCTGGAACAACAGTGGCTCACAGCCAAGGGGCCCATGTACTCTCACTGGCGGCCAGGTGAGGCGCAGGAAGCAAACATCCGCCGGTTCCACTGCATGGTGGTACGTTCCCAAGCAAACAGTCAAGCGGTCCATCAAATCAGAGATGGAAGGCAATTCCCCATAGTCCACAGTCATTCGCCAGGGCTGTGCGTTAGTGTGGGGACAAAGCCCCAGAGAGCAGTTTCCAGGCTCTCGGCCTCACGTGGAAAGGTGCTGGCTCGGGTAGTAGATGGCCGTCAGCTCTAGCCGGTTAGCCAGTTGGCTACTGACATAACTGCCGTGGCTGCACTGGTTGGTGAGTCAAGTCGAGTGGAGTCGGTTGATTGGCAGAAAAGCGGGCAGCAGGTCACACGTTGTGTGAATCCAGCCTCCAGTGAGACTATAGTGGTATGACTCCCCTACCTATGGCTCCGTGGGTGTTCCTTTTTGGCCTCACCATATCCTGCGTTCTGATGTGGGGAGCGGGAGCTGAGACCCTGCAGGCCGCCCTGCACGACAGTAGGCCTCACAATGTGTGCCCTCCCCCCAGGGCGAGGGCTCCAAGTCCTCCCCAACCTGGGGGTGAGGGATGACCTCGACCTCCCCTGCAGCCTCCACCGAGGACTCAGCAAGCGTTTTCTCCTGGGACTACGAGTCCCTCACCTGGGCCGCCTTAGCAAGCACCTCCCAGCCCCCACAGTCACAACAACCTTCGCTTTCTCCGGTTGTGCTGGTTGGAGAACCATCCATGTCCTCCCACCCCTCCACGGGGATCTAACTCCTGAGAATAGTGGCTACCGGGTACCACACACTGTGTGGGGGCCACATGTCCTCCTGCCCAGAGTCAGGCACCATTCCTACCTGGCCAGAATCCTGCTCTCCGTGCCCGGTGTCCGAGTGGGTGGTGGCCCTGGTATAAATTGTCCACAACAGTAGGAGCCCACGGCAGCAGCAGCAGACCACCAAAAAGCAGGCAACGCCTGCTATGGCCAACAGGGCGGCGTGCCATCCAGGAGCTTGAGAGGACCACCGTTCACTGAGGGGTCATGTTTCTACCAAGCAGATTGCGTCTCCTGCTCCTGGTGCCGCTCCTCACAGGTCTCCCGAAACAGCTTTCATACATATAAACTGCTCCGTTTCCCCCTTGGGAAGTCTGGCCGGAACCATACCTTGCTCACTGTGCCATGTGTAATGCAGGGACTTAGCTCCCACTCCCCGCAAACGACCGCAGGACATGGTGAGGCCAAAAAGGAACACCCAGGGAGCCATAGACAGGGAAGTCACACCACTATAGTCTTGCTGGCGGCTGGGTTAGAGACACAGAAAACAGGAACCACACGATCCGCAATCCGCTTCTCTGCCAACCAACCAACCCCTTCACGGAGCGGAGCCCCGGCAGTTGTATTAGTGGCTAATGGCTAACTGGCAACAGCTGATGGCCATCTGATAACAGCCAGCACCTTTCTACGTGCGGCCGAGAGCCTGGAAACTGCTGTCTGGCACTCTGTCCCCACAGGCCCCCTTTCTCCATGGGACATTTTGGACATTCCTCCCAGGACCCCTCGAAACAGTGGGCCTGGCGTTGCAGGTCTCCTGCCTCTATTGTGCGTCAGAGTCCCTGCAGCACCTATGGCCTCCGTGCCTTTCTCTTTCTCAGGCTGTGTTTATTTATAGTGCCGTTCCAGTACCTTCCAAAGCTATCTGTCTGATCCTTTTAGGGATCAATTGCAAACAGACCTTGGTATTGGGCAGCTTTTTAGTCATTTAATGCAAATCGCTGCACTGCTTTGCAGGTCAGGTTTTAATGATCTGGAATCGATCCAAGCTAAGTGGCTTTTGATCTTGCTGCAGAGTGAAGATGTCCCACAGAAGCCTGAGGGCCAGGCCACATGCTCCCTAGCAGAGCTGATGGCTTGATTCTGGCTGCATTTTTTTCGTGTTTCAGAGTAATTTTTTTTCACCTCTTGTTTGTGTTTGAATGTGTGTTTTTTCTCTCCTAGGTAATTTTGAATGTGGAAATCCAGAGAAGCTCAAAAGCAAATGTATTCCTGTAACAGAAGCCCAGGAATACTTAGCCGTGAGTAGGCTGGGGTGCTCGCACATCCTCGGGAGGGCCTGGTGCTTTTGTATTGATCTTTCAAACCCCTCGTTTGTTTTTTTGTTTCCCTTTTCATTTTGTGTTTGGGTTTTTGGCTTTCTTGCTTTCCCCAATTTTTTTTTCTTTTAACTTAGTCGAGTGCTAGGGTACCTTAAGGCAGCAGTGGGGGTGACTGGGCCCAAGGTGACAGCTCACTGCTGACCAGGGGTGCAGGCCGCCGCAGGCCACCCCTTCTGAAATGGTTCTGTCACCTGCTCCTCCTTTGGTTTGCTTTTCTCCCCTTCTCAGCAGATTTAAGGACTATATTTCACCTGTCCATTCTCTCCCCTTAAGTACTGTGTGGATTGTTCAGAGTCCATTTGATTTTCTTCAAGTCTTCAGGATGATAGAATTTTCGATATTTGGAGCTGGCAGAAATCTCAGTCACCTTGTCCAGTTTTCATGTCAGAGATGAGGAAACTAAGGCCCAGAGAGGGGCAGAGACTTGCCCAGGGTCACACAGCTAGGACTGGCCATGAGGCCTGACAACCTGCACACTTTTTTTTCATTTTACCCAAGAGGAGTTGCCACCTCTCTGGCCTAATTTTTTATTCCTTAAGAAAATTGTCTTCTTTCGGCTGCCTCAAACCCACATTGTTTTCCTGTGTGTGCTTTCGCCACCTCCTCCAGTTACAGCCTCTTCCTTGGCTCTCATCAGCCCCAGATTTCCTTCATGCAGAACAGGGCTTTGGGGGTGTGCGGAGGACATAGGAGAGGCTTCCTTAGGCCAATGGCAGCTAATGCTCTGGTCACCCCGCCCAGACGCAGAACTAACCTTCTCCCGCCCCTCCCACAGAACGTGACTGGCAGCTCCTCTGCCAAGTTTGAAGCTGCACTGGCCTGGATACTGAGCAGTAACAAAGACGTAGGCATCTGGTGAGTGTGGGTGGGGCATGATGAGGTGGCAGCCCAGCTGTGCGTCCCTGCGGCCACTGTCCGCGCCCACCCGCTGACTCCTCACTCCAGCGCTCCAACAGAAGTGTCTGCAACAGAGGGTCTCAGGTCTGAAGGTTAGAGGGCCTGTCTCCCAGCTGCGTGCTTGTAGGTTAGGCTTAGAGCTGGCCATGGACAGAAGACACAGTAGGAATGCAGTATAAGGAGCAATTTCAAGATGGGACACAAAACCCAGGGGTCAGGATGTTAGCTCGGTGTCTTAGCTAGACCTGCTTCAAGTAACTCAGTCTGTACCTTTTTAATTCACCGGCTCTGCATGGTTTTCTGGAGAAAGCATTTTTCTACACATCCTTTCCTCGGGTGCTAGTTTTCATTTGTAGATGAAATGATTCTATATGTTGGTTTCACTCAGTATGGAAATTGCAAAAGGAGAGACTGGATTTTATTCTGACTGGGGAGTTCCGCCTCATTTCTCTCTCTGGTGAGCAGTTAGCAGAGATAGTGCGCCCTTTCGCCTTCCTGAAAGGCCCCGTCTGGCTGCTCAGCCCTGGGGGGGCGGAAGAGGGAGGGGACCAGTCTATGGCCAGACAGCCAGCATTTCCCTGCTGGGAAAGCACGGCCTGTCACCCTGCTCCCATTCCTCAGGATTTGTCAGGGTCTCTGCTCAGGTTACAGCTCCTGATACTAAAACAGACTCTAGGGTTTTGTTCTCTTCCTCTCTAATCCCCCCAAATTACTAATTCCATCAGCAGTGCATCCAGCAGAAGCCCCTAGGGCAGCTCAGCCTAAAGCTTGATAACTGGATGCATGGCACAATTAAAATTCATTGGCTTAAAAAAAAAATAAAGCTTCCCTGAGTGGCTGAATTTCCTGTGTTAGAAAAGGCGGAGGAGAATATGCAGCTGCTAGACAGGAGAATGATACTCACCTTTTCACACTGGGGTGGCAGCCTGGCGGGTGGCTGAGCCCAGCTCAGACGACCAGTGCTCAAAGTGTGTGGTGAGAAATCAGGACACCAGGTACCAGCCATTCTCGTGTGCCGTCAAGGGCATGGGCTTGTCACCTAGCTGCAAGATGGGGTGGGTGTCCTGGGTCCTGACACCTTGCTGGGGCCAGGGCGGAGGCGCTGTGGCTGGGACCTGGTCTCTGAGAGCCTGGCAGTTTTCGTGCCAAGCCTTGCGGCACCCCAGGATCTTACACTTAAACAGCTTATGTGCCTCCTTGTCACCAAGGAAAAGCACATTCGCCCAGATTCTTTCAGTTCTTACCATGCAGTGCAAAGCCAGCGATTCAGTAAACATTTCCATTTCTCTATGCTGGGAGGTGGGAATCCAATTTACAGTTTAATCTTCCGCACGCTGAGAGGGGCTGTCAAAGACCCAACAAGGGGGACGTCACTTTAGCAATAGGGGTTCAAGCCTGCTGCCTCTTTAAAGCTTTATTCTTTCTAAGTAGCCAACATGGGAAATTTCTGGAAAGAGTGTAACCAGGATACTAAGTCCATTTTATAAGCAAGTAGAGGCCTCAAAGCCCCTCCTTCCTTCTCTTCCTTTTTAAAGTGGGGCTTAGACTGCGGCTCCTCAGAGCTTTTGGACACACTTACAACCCCGTGTCCTGTGTCAGGTTGAAAGGGGAAGACCCGTCGGAATTGGTGACTGCCGTGGACCAGGTGGTCTGCTTAGAATCCGCCCGCCCCCGGATGGGCGTGAGCTGCCGCCTGAGCCGGGCCCTCCTCACCGCTGTCACCCACGTGCTCATCTTCTTCTGGTGTAAGTCCTGGGCCCCCTTCCCACCCCTACCCCCCAGGACTCCTCACACTCAATGCCTCCAGGGGACCCGAGGCAGGAACGATGAGTTACAGAAACCCCGCCCTTGAGAGTTCATTTGTGTAATAAAACAGAGGACGTGAACGAGTCAGCCTCTGCCCTGGGTCGTCTTTACCTGTGGAGATTGGTGGCGGGAGCATGAGGATAACTCGAAAATGTCCTTGACTGTCTGTGTGCCTGAGAGGGGGCCTGGCCCAGGCCGGAGGGCGTCCCTTCCAGGACCCCACAGGGCCGGCGGCTGTGAGGGGCGAGATGGGGGAGACGCAATAGGAGCCTGGCCTAATTTTACTCCCTGAACAATGTAAACATCTCCTGGGTAGCTACAGATGCCTAATGAAAGCGGGAAGGACACAGGGTGTGAGCTGAAAAGCAGCACAGGCCTGTCTCCCGACAGCCGGGCCGCCTTTGAGCAGAGACCTCAGGGAGTCTGAGGGCGAGAGCCCGAGTCATAGGAGCTGCCGGCTCTGCCGAGGTAGTCGAGTTACAGATCACAGGCATGTGGGCGTGCGCATGGCGCCCTCGCCCATGCTGTGGGCACAGACGTCATTATCGGCAGCAGCATCTCGGAATACAGAGGGCCCGGCGTGGATGGATGGATGTGTGAAGCCCCGGGTTCTCACAGGGAGGGATTGAGAGCCCCAGGATGAGGCTGGGCGGAGCCAGTGCTGGGCGGCTGGAGACACCTGTGTGGTGACAGCAGCTGGGGGGACGATGACCACTTCATAATCTGTTCTCCCTTGGCATTGCTTCGTCCCTTGTCGCTGCATGCTAGCCCGGGGCCCGGCACGTAGTAGGTACTCAGAACACACGTGCAGCTCACCCACAGCCTCCAGCCGGCCGCTCGCCTGTGTGAGATTCAGCGAGGGCTGAGCAGCCGGACGCGGTGTGAGTGGTTAATGGTGCGCTCTTCCTTCCTGCACAGGCCTGGCCTTTTTGTGGGGGCTCCTGATCCTCCTGAAATACCGGTGGCGCAAGCTGGAAGAGGAGGAGCAGGCCATGTACGAGATGGTGAAGAAGATCATAGGTGTGTGGCCCCTGGGGAAAGGGCGCTGGCCCCCCGGGAGCTCCTCGCCCTAAGCGTGCCCTCTGCCCTGCAGATGTGGTGCAGGACCACTACGTGGACTGGGAGCAGGACATGGAGCGCTACCCGTACGTGGGCATCCTGCACGTGCGCGACAGCCTCATCCCCCCACAGAGCCGGTGAGTCCTGGCACTCCCCGCACACCACGGGAGGCCACAGCCTCCCGCTGGGCCCGCGTCACAGGTAGGGCCGTGTCACAGATGGGGCCGCGTCACAGGTGGGGCCGTCCACGCCCAGACGGGCAGTACGGAGCGGGGCTGTGTCGGTAGAGGGAGCAGCAGCAGCACTGGGTACTGATTCGGAGCTTTGAGCAGCAAGTGCTGGAACCACCTCCCTCCCCCAGGGGCTCGAGCAGGGAAGCGCCTGGTGGCTTCCCATGAGTGGAAGCCCACAGTCACGTGGGTGCTGGGCACAGACAGTCAGGTCTGGTTCCGTCTCCTCTGCCTCGTCACAGCCAGCAGGGGGAGGTGGGCTTACTGTTGTTCCCACGAGCGAGAGAAAACCTTCCCAGTGCCGCCCGTGACGCACTGCGTGAGGCCCCACTAAGGCCAGAGTTGCTCACTTACCTACTCTCGAATCAGTCACAGGCAAGGAGGAGACTGGTTTTGAAACGTTTTTAGCCATGACCCACAGTCAGAAACATGTATTACCTAAAATATCCTGGTGCATCTCCCACACACACATACATACATACATGTAGTTGAAAGAGTTTCACAGCGGCCAGGAGAGTCAGCCTCCAGCGCACACGGCAGGCGTGTCACGCTGGACTCCAGGGCCACCTTCCACATGGGCTGCAGGTGCTGGGTGGGTCCCTGAGAGAAGCAGGGGCAGCCAGCAGGGCCTGCTAGGAGATCCTGCTGCAGTCTCTGGCCTGAAGGCGTCCTCTCAGTGGTGCTAAGCCCTCGCGCATGCTCAGTGCTGGCTGTGTGCTGAGCCCTGGAGGCGCACACGTACTCGCTCACTCACTCGACCCTCCCCATGGCCCTGGAAGGGGAGAACAGTGAGTACCCCGTGTTACAGGTGAGGAGGTGAGGCACAGGGAAGTTAGGAAACATGCTCAGAGGCCCACGGGGTGGCATTTCTGTGCCCCCTGCCAGGCTCTGTGGTCAGGTCATCCCTTTCTGCTCAACCCAAGAGGAATTGGAAGAGTTGAACATTTAAGGGCCACTTTTAAATGTGAAGATGCTTGCTAATTGTCACGCCCACCCCACCCCCTGGAAAGGTGCGGGCAGGAAGCTTAGAGAGAGCAGACTGAGGTGTGGGGCTTGTACTTGTCCCCGGCATGAGGCAGCCACATGGCCCTCTAGCTTCCAGGGAGAGGCCACTTGGTGTATTCAGACACCACCTAATTCCTGCCAGGAGTCATGGGGCCACGGGTAACGACCTCCCTAAGCCAGTTTCATCATCCATAAAACAGAGATAATACCACTACTGTGCAGAGGGCTGAGGTGAAGAGAGGCTGTCATTCGTTCACTGAGCAAGTGTTTGTTGCGTACCTACTATATGCCATGCTACACTGGGTCATGGGGAGGCGGTGCAGAGGGGAAGAAGCAAATTCCCTGCCTGCTAGAGCATTGGTTCTAAGGAGGAAGACACAGGAGAAGATGCATAAGGAAAATGTGTACCAACAGATAGTGACAAGTGCTAAGGAAAAGGGGGGCAGGGTGTCGGGGAGATGGCCTCGCAGCTCGCTAAGTCGTGGATCGCCTAGCACTTGAGCATTCGTTCGAGAGCAGCCGCTATTGCTCGGGCTTTAATTATATGCAACATGTTCGGTTAAACGAGAGCAGGAAGTGGCGTGGCAGCTTGTCATGGGGCTGAGCCGCCAGGCCTCAGCTCCCTGCATCAGCAGAGATTGTAGGCAGTCACCCTGCAGGGTCTGAGTGACCCCCGGGAAGCTCACGCCCTGCCATTCTCAGCCTGATTCACCTCCGAGCTGCCCATCTGTGCAGCCTAGCTCTGGACTCAAGGACACGAGCTCCTGCCGGGCCTGCATGGGCACACTCGGATGTGCCCTGTGGATGAGCGCCTGCTCCCGAGAGATGGAAAGAGATGTGAGGAAAGCAGGCAGCGGAGGAGAGCAGCTGCTCAGCGGCTTGTTCATTATCTGTTAACAGGCAGTCTGAGAAGGACGGCCCACACGGCGCAGGCTGCCTCCCCCTCAGGGCGTGACAGGCTCAGTCCTCAGGCATGTGTGGCCTTCGCCAGTCCAGCACCTGGGCCTGCTAACCTGCTGTGGGATTTGGTCAGTGGCAGGACCTAGACCCAGGGAAGCAAGCCTTGACACCCCTCTGCCTCCTGACTCACGGGCCACGCCAGGAGCTTCCTGCCTTTGTCCCCCCCAGCCTGGGCCTTCCTGCTCCCGTCCACTTGTTGGTTCATGGAGAGGTGGTCTGCAGTGCTGACAAAAAGCAGGGGCTCATCAAAGGGTGGGCATCCAATAACCCTCCCTGGCCTCACAGAGGCCCTGGAGTCTTCCCATGCAGTCTGGAGGTGGGAGAGGAATACAGGGCTCTGAGGGGGTGCGAGGCCCTGAGGACCCAGCAGAGGGGGGCCTCTGGCTACGGGGCTGAGCCCAAGGCCGGCCAGCCGGAAGGGGCCCTGCCCGGGCAGGGGCTCTGCTTCCAGGGGCAGCCACAGCTTCTTGGCCGCCCTGTTAGATGCTTAGCTCCTCCCCACCCCCTGAAGTGCTGCAGAGTTGGGCTCAGCAGCCCAGCAGCCACTCTAATTAGCTCACATGAGGCATTAAGATGGAGGCTGCACTGGTTGGGAGCCGCCTGGCCAGGTAGCTGCAAAAACAGGCCCGGTGAGCACAGCCCCTTCCCACCTGGACACCCAGGCCTGCTCTGGATACCTCTGGACCCTCTCCGCTCCCTTTAATTGAATGCTTTTGGAACAGTAATGGTCGGGGAGTCATTTTTCCAGGGCCCAAGAAATTGCTTCCTTTTGCAGGAGTCTGTTAGTACCTAATGGCTGGTCCTCCCATAGATAAGTTCTGTGTGGTATCTCGGAGCTTTGTCCCCCTTTATACACAGGGGCTCCACAGACCAGCTGGCCTCCCTTGGCAGTGCGGGGCAGAGCAGCCAAGCCCCAGCGCGCCTGCTGAGCCTGGCCCCTCTCTTTGCAGGAGACGCATGAAGCGGGTCTGGGACCGGGCCGTGGAGTTCCTGGCCTCCAACGAATCCCGGATCCAGACAGAGTCCCACCGCGTGGCTGGAGAAGACATGCTGGTGTGGAGATGGACTAAGCCCTCCTCCTTCTCCGACTCCGAGCGATAAACCCCTGCAGGGGCTAGTCAGCCTGTCCCAGCCAGTACCCTCGGGGGCTCGAGAGGGCCACCAGGCCTGCCGGTGCTGAATCCACACTTGCCTTGACTTCCACCTCCTGACCCTGGGTCCAGAGGGCTCTGTAAGACTCGCGAGAGGTTAGCTCAGTAGGGAAGTGCGAGTGCTCTTGAAGGGCGAGGAGAGAAGCCAGAGGCCAGGTGGGTAGCTTGTCCTCTGCATTGGTCCGATCCTCTCTGGCCTCTTGCTGGCAGAAAAGGGGACAAGGGTTTGTTTTTCTTGAATAGAAAAGATAAAAGAGCAGCTGCTATGAGACCCTGCAGAGCAAGTGTGGGTTGGGTGGGCTGGAGCTGTCCACTGCAGTGACCGCTCGGCGGGGAGGTGGCATCGTGCCTGTGGGAGGTGGGCGGGCAGCGGGTCTGGGAGCAGCTTGTCCATGTGCCTTCAGGGGGTGTTACCTGGGAGCTCTAAGGTGACGGGAGAAAACCTGTCCTCTAGCTGGATCGGGCCTCTTTTATCCTGAATGGGGGAAGGTGCTAGAAATTAGAACAAGTCCTAGAGAATAACCTAGAAATGCCTGGCCCTGGCACTCAGGCTCTCATGTCAGATGTGAGCTGTTGGCGTGGCCTCCTGGGAGGAACCTGGGGTAGTCACAGAGCCTGAGAGCAGAGAGGAGTGTGGGGACTGCCGCCAGTCACCATCCGCTGGGCCCCCGCAGAAGCAGCCACCAGGGGTGGACCTTTCCTGTGGTGCTTCTCACAGAACATGTGGTTTTAGACCAGACCTGCAGCCAGGGCACTGCCTCAGGCCAAGCATGCCGATTCCAGGAACCTGGGAGCTTTGCACTGTCAGTGTGGGAAGATCACCTTGTTTACAGCGACCACAGTCTCCCCATCTGGGGCTGTTGAACCAGAACTTCCAACCCACGTGGTGTCTGTGCTGGGATGAGGCGCAACGGCTGCACTGCTGCCCCCTGCTGGCCACCCGAGAGCCTGCCCGCGGCCGCCTCGGACTTTCCTAGCCAGCCTGGCAGGGGGGCAGTCTCCAGAAACAGGCCAGCAGGGGGCCTTATTAGTTAAGTGCCAGAGCCTCTCCATCCGAGTCTCATCCCCATGTGCTCTCATCCGCAGCAGGCAGGAGAGGGGGCAAGCAGGGGAGACACAGCAGCTGCCTCAAAGGCGTCAACCACCCCTTTCTGATCTTATTGGTATTTTTTGTTTTTGTAATAAAGCGCCAGTCTCCCTCATTTGAGCAATACTCATTTCCTCTGAGGCTGGGATCTGAGCTCGGGCCCCAGCCCCATGGCAATGGAACAGTCTCATAATCAGACTCCAGCCAGAGACTAAGAAACGAACAGGCTTCATTCACTATCAGGGTTGAAAGTTGGATAAATAAATGATTTATTAAAAATGAATGTGCTTCTCATCCGTGGTTCTTTCCCTTTACCCCAAAGCGATGTCAGGAATGGCACCCTGCGGTTCTTAGCACTGGCTCTGGGAGAGATCGTCTGGAAGAGGCTGCGGGAGTGGGCTGAGCAGGATTCCTCCCTCTGGGCTCAGCGGCTCAGGGACGGGGTCCTTGGGCAAGCTGCAGAACCTCGCAGAACCTCAGTCCCACATTTAGGACACGGTATGACAACCCCTCACCCTTGAGGGTGAACTCACAAGAGGCCAGCCTGGTCCCAGCAGGCGGCAAGGAGTGGGGGTCCATAAAGCCTCTTTCCTTGGGCCCCATTTATGTCTCCACTCAAGGCCCCAGGTGCTCATGCAGCCCTGGAAGAGGAGGAAGAGCAGTGTGAGGGAGGGTAATACTGGCAGCAGACGTGTAGCTCCTCTGGGCCCTCACCACTGGGGAGAACAGTGTGGCCTGGGGCCGCACCTGCAGAGGTGGGCCTGACCACAGGCCGAAGTTTGCCTAGTGTGCTTCAGGGTCCTCCGCACTCCACCTCTACCTTGGGGGTGCCGCAGGTGTGGGGGAAAGCTGCAGGTGTTTGGGGTTGGTGCCAAGATCCTGAGGGACCTTTTCTCAGCCTGGAAGGAAGGCAGCCTCTGAGCTGCCGCAGCTCGCACCACCCTGCTGTCCCCATCCACACCCGCCCCACTTGTGGCTGTGACTGGTATGTGAGCGTCATCCTTCAGTCCTCCCATCAACTAGAAATTTGGTGGGTAAATTGATAATCAAAGGACCCAGAATAAAATGAGCCCGTCTTTCCCTTTTCTGTTTTTCAGTGAAAGATTTTCCCTCTGCTGTGTTTTGTCTTAAGCCGAGAAGGGAACCAATGCAGGGCTCTTTTTCTGTGAAGCTGTTTGGAGAGCAGGAGCGAGATCAAAATAAACGGAATAACAAAAGGCCCCCGCCAGCCGGCCCTTCTTTTATGGTACACAGAGCACTGGGCACAAAAGCCCCAAGGTGTGTCCTCAGTGCTGCAGCCGGCTCAGACCCGGCTCTGCAGCCTGTCTCGGCTTTGAAGGGCCACGGCTCCCTTTAAAGCATCTATTATTTCACAAGGGACAGCGCAGGGTGGTGGCATCTACCCGAGGAGGGATCCTAGGGCGACTTTGGATGGGAGCCCTTGTGGAGACATTCCCATTGCTCCACCCAGCCCCTTCCACGCACCTTCCCGGCCATAGACCTGTCTTTCCCAGTGACAAATAGCCTCTAGGCTCCGTGGGCTCTGATAAAGAAGCTGGGGGTGAGGGAGGGAAAAGCTGTACCCACAAATCTTGGTGGACGTCCACACAGAAGCTCCAGGCCACCTTCCAGAGTCTCTGCTCAAAAAAAGGTAAACATGGCCATTTGTCACTGACTTATCATAAGAACTGCAGTAGCAGCTGTTCCCCCTTAATTAATACACCATTGACTTTGAGCCTCAAAACAAAAATATCCCTTTATTGAGGCAGGTGTGTGGACTCAAATCCATTATCTTGTCGCCTCCCCAAAGGGAAGGGAGCGGTTATGCCATAAGTCAACCCAACTCTTCCAAAGCAGCCCTTGCGGGACAGCCCACCCGCCCCCAGAGAAAGCTCTGGAGACATGGAGAGAGTCTGGCCAGAGGGTTCAACAATGCGCCAGGGACAGGAGAGGCAGAGGGGGTGGGTGGGGGCACCAGCTGCCTGGTGCTGCCGTTGCAGGGCGCGGCACTGCACTGGGGCTGTGTGGAGTTGGGACTCAGCATCCCCAGCACTGGCTCTGCCCATTATTGGCTGGGACCTCAGGCTAATCGCTTTACCCCTGTAGCAGGGGAGGTTATTAAGAAAGACATGATAAAATTAGCCAACACATGATAGCATTACAGCACACCATAGTGAGCTATAGCCCACAGAATTCTCACGACCACCCCATGCGGTAGGTGTGTTGTTATCCCCTCTACAGAGGGGGAAACTGAGGCACAGGGCGGTTGGGTTGGTGGCGGAGCCGGGGCTTGAACTCAGACAGCCTGGCTCTGGGATCTGTTCTCAGCCCTGCTCTCTTCCCCTCTCCAATGAAAGGAAGGGGGAGCCACTCAGGTTTGTTGTGCGGCTGTGGCTTTGCCGAAACGGGATGAAACCACCTTGGTCCAGAGGAAGAGCCAGGACCTCACAGAGGCTCTGGGAGGCTGCTCTCTCTGCTCAGGCCACACCTTGCTGCCCTTGCCCTCACCAGTCCCACTGCTGCCTCTGAGCACTGCACTGCTGTTCCACCCACTCTGCTGTTCCCACCTCCCTTCTCTCCAGACCACATCCCCGTGGAGCTGGAGCTGTACCCAACCCCTCCCAGCCTCTAGGCCCAGCCCTCCTTTATTTCTCTCCTATCACCAGATGTGCTACCTATTTCACTTACTTGTACCTCCCCCTTGCAGGTTACCAGCCTGTTACCTTCACCCTGCAGGGTCCATACCCCCTGCCCAGGGAGACATGGGCCACAGCAGGAATCAGGCTGGACTGTCTGAGGTAGGGAAGGGCTGTCAGGCAGAGAAACAGAGAGGGAAGCAGCCTTCCCAGACCGGAGGGTGTGCGTTTGCCGGGTTTCCTCACGTGGGACACTGGAGGGCCTGCCAGCCCTCAGCATTACTTGACAACAGGCGCCGTGGTGAAGATGGTCTGGGGGCCAAGCCCCCTCCCATCTGCCAGGCACCAACCAGATGAGCCCTAAGCTTTGTACAATGCGCTGGTCAGGGACGCCCTCCACCTAAAATGTGACTTCTCTGCAGCCCTGGTGAGGTGAGCAAGGACTGAGTGGGTTTCATGTGGTTTCTAAAAGAAGAGATGGATGGTTCTTCCTGCCAAGAGTGTGGACCAGTCCGTGGCTAAGGCCATGAAGTCGAGGGCAATCCTCTCAACCTCACAGGGGTGTGCTGAGACTCAAGCAAACCACGGAAGGTCTGCCCCCCTCGGTGCCAGGATGGGTACCTGGCCAGGTAGGTGAGTGGGAAGAGTCGGGCAGAGTCTCGAGCAGGGAAGAGCTATACAGGCTCTGAGAAGAAAGGGTAGAGAGGTGTCACTCGGGATTACAACCCAATTTCTAAGTGGCTTCTGTGTAGTGAGGAGACAGGGGAAAGTACAGTAATTTTCTTCAATGAAAACAGGCAACAGAATTCCCTTTGCCTCGTTCCCCTTGCAATTAAGCCCTTCTCTACAAATGAAGTGATTTGGTTTTCATAGGGACTAATTTCAGCACACTGGAAGGGCCGCTGAACTTTCCGATTGCAAACCCCAGCACGTGCAAAGCAGAATCCCACACAGCAATGCCAGGGTAGGGAGGTGGGCCCCGCCGTGAGCAGGGCTTCAGGGCCTGTGCTGGGAAGAGTCCGGCTGGGAGTCCAGCTCTGCCCCTGAGTCCACGTGTGGACTCTTTGTGTGGCCGACCCTCTTCTCCCCTCCAGCCGCCATCCCCACATCCCGACTGTGGAGATTGGACTCAACTCCGGGAGGCAGATTCAGAAGCCTCTGACCGTTTGGTGACGGCATTGAGTTAAAATATGCCACAGGCTGTCTGCCCTTCTTTTCATCAAGAGGTGGAGTCTGTTTCCTCTCCCTTGAAGCTGGACCAGCCCTGTGACTGCTTTGACCAATGGAATGGGGCCAGAGGGACACCAGTCACGTCCAGCCCAAGGTCTCGGAGGCCTTGTCATTTCTGCTTTCACCTTCTTGGGCCCTGAAGCACCAGGTGAAAAGGAAACAGTTGCCCCGCTGGAAAGACCTTGTGGGGAGACACCCACCAGCCACCACGTATTCCAGCATCCCCGCCGGCACACCAGAGGTGGGTGTGAAGCCACGTGTCCCAGCCTCGTGTGAACAGACGTAACCTGTCCCCACCCAGCCCTGCCCAAGTGACAGAATCATGAGTAAACACAGGGTGGTTGTCTTAAGCCACTAAGTGCATATAATTATTATAGCTTTTTAATTTGAAACAGTTTACGACTCACAGAAGATGCAAAAATAGTACAGAAATTACTTGTGTACCCTTCACCCAGCTCCCCTGAATGACCACACCCCACATAACCATGGCATATTGTCAAAACCAGGAAATCAACCCTGATACAATATTAACTCAGGCACAGACCTTATTTAGGTTTTACCAATTTTACATGCACTTGGTAGTGTGTGTGTGTGTGTGTGTGTGTAGTTCTATGAAATTTTATCACACGAAGCCACCAAATTTCAGGGTGGTCTGTTACTCATAATCGATGACGGGTGCGGAATCGCTGCGATCCCCAGGAGTGTATTACTTAGCATTCCTCTGTTGAAAGTGACAGAAATGCAGCTCAAGGAGCCTGCACTGGCTCACATAAATCAAAGAACTGAGAGGCAGGGGCAGGTGGGCCTGGAACAGCCCATCCAGGGGCAGAGGAAGCAGCAGGGCCTGGGTTCCGGCCCCTCTTCTCAGAGGGCTCCTGCATCTGGCTGCACCGGGCTGAGGGCATCCAAGGAAAGAAAGAGACGAGACAGGGGCCCACCTGCAGGCTAGTCACTGGGGATAGAGCAGGTTTGTCAGAACTGACCCGGGGCCTCCCTGGGTCAGGGCACATCTGTACTGAAGGTAGGAGGTGGGAGAAGCACCTCTCAAAGGAAGGGGCAGAGCCCCGAAACAGGGAAAAGAAAGATGTGCACTGGGGCAAAGCAGGTGAGACGTGAGGGCAAAAGCCTGGGTACATGGACCCCAGGGAGGGAAGGGGAAGAACATTCTATGCTGGACTCAGAGACAAGCAGCCAAGTGGTGTGCTGGGAACTCGGTGGCTCTGAGGGACAGGGACAGCTCATGTGCAGAGCAGCCACTGAGGCCACTTGCCAAAATTCCTGGTACAAGAAAAGATTAGACTTCCCCACTCCCTTTGAAGTTGGGCATGGCCCTAAGACTGGCTCTCCCCAGTGAAATGTGTTGGAAGTGACAAATGACATTTGGAGGCAGAAACGTGAAGAGCTCGTGTGCCACCTGCCTCTTTTCCTCTGCTGTGGTGTGATGCTGCAGTGGGGGCTGCCGCCTCAGCCAGGATCCCAGAGCAACTATGGCTGGGACCAGAACACCCAATGACCCACAATGCTGTGGTGTGAGCAAGAACTCCATGTATGTTGATAAAAGCCACCAAGAATCTGGGGATGTTTGTTACTGGCATCAGCTGACTGACACAGGCAACTGGCTTTTGCCACCTTCCCTGAGGGAAGACCAAACAGCTCGCAGTGAGGTAGGGGAGGTGTCAGAACATGGCCGAGTCTTCCACACTCCAGCGTCCAGTCCTAGAGGCTGGGAACAGACTAGAAAACTCTGGAAGTTCTGCCCAGGCCCGGGGATCTTTTCGTTCCGTTATGGCAGTGTCCAGTGGGCTCTGCAGTGAGGATCTGGATCTTTCCCTGCTACGCAATTACTGCAAAGACAAGGTCTGGGGTTCCCTGAAGAGAAGGATCAGAGAAACGCAGCAGCAGCCACGTGAGCAAGGCGTCTTCACCCCGTGCAGCCGTCCTGGCTCCGCTCCGGCAGCCACGGCCACAGCCAAGAGGCAAATGCACTGTGCGTTCAGGTGCTGCATCCAGCGTGTTTGGAGTGGAGGGAGGGTCACATGGCTGTCAGGGGAGCCCAGGCCCCGGCAGGCTGGCCGGCCTCACCCCGGGCTTGGTGGAAGAGGCCTGTGGGGCACGACCAGGTCAAAGGCTGTTTAAATGGCAGCCAGTAGAGGTGAGGAGTGTGGAGTCCCCAAAGTGTCTCGTCCCCCACAGGGACACAAGTGCACAATGAGTGGCTGCTGAGCCCCAGGCCCTCTGTGGGGGGCAGGGTCCCAGGATCAGCACCAGGATGTTGAAGGTGGCCGGACAGAACGGACGAGCCTCAGCCAGACAGACAGCAGTGTGTGCGTGTGTGTGTGTGTGTGTGTGTGCGTGTGTGTGCGTGTGTCTGCACACCTGTGCTCCAGCCATCCATGAGGGGAGGGGGCTTTCTCTGAGACGAACACGCTCCATGTACTTTATCAAATTTGCAGATGCCACGCAGCTGGGGGCACGATAGCAAATATGCCAGATGACAGAGCTGGGATCTAAAGAGAAGTTGACAGGCTGAAGTGATGGGGTGGATCTAATGAGATGAAACTTAACAGGGACAAACGTGTTTATTTCGTTTTATTTATTTATTTGTGTCCTGCTTCCACGTGTGGAGGAAGGGGGAGGGACCCGTGGCTCACAGAAGGAAGGGAGTGTAACACCTGCATCGGGGCCACAGATCTAAGTGCACAGACCTGGGGCCTGGGGCTGAGCTCCAGCATGGGCTTGGGGGTTTCGGGATGATGGTTGGTTCTGTGAGCAGCAATGGGAGGTGGGTCTGTCGCTGCATCAATAAAGGTGTAGTAAGGGCCCGCCGGTGGCTCAGGCGGTTAGAGCTCCATGCTCCTAATGCTGAAGGCTGCCGGTTCGATCCCCACATGGGCCAGTGGGCTGTCAACCACAGGTTGCTAGTTTGATCTACTCCCTCAAAGGATGGTGGGCTGCACCCCCTGCAACTAAGATTGAACACGGCACCTTGAGCTGAGCTGCCGCTGACCTCCCGGATGGCTCAGTTGGTTAGAGCACCTCCTCTCAACCACAAGGTTGCCAGTTCAACTCCCGCAAGGGATGGTGGGCTGTGCCCCCTGCAACTAGCAACGGCAACTGGACCTGGAGCTGAGCTGCGCCCTCCACAACTAAGATTGAAAGGACAACAACTTGACTTGGAAAAGTCCTGGAAGTATACACTGTTCCCCAATAAAGTCCTGTTCCCCTTCCCCAATAAAATCTTTTAAAAAATAAAAAAATAAATAACTAAATAAAGGTGTAGCAAAAATTAAATATAAAATAAATAAATGGAGGTGCAGCACCCAGGTTGAGGAGGGTTTCGGGAGTCAGAGCACTGGAATCTGAAGCCCCGTACTGTCATGTTGTCCTGTTGGGCAGGGGACTTTCAGACATAAAAGCCTGGCCCCCCTCCACGTTGTCCACCTGGGAATCAGGCCCCCATTCCTGTTTCTCCTCTCCCATAGCCAGGGTATCCCCAGGCAGCCTCTCCCATTAAACATGTCCCAGCAAGAGTCAGGCCTTGGCCTCCAAGATGTCCCCAAAGTGGGGGTGGGGGGGAACAGGTCAGTTCCACCGGGAACTCTCTCTCTGCTCTCCACCCCAAAGCTCACAGGGCTGGGCTCAGAATTTCAGCAGCTCAGCTAAGGGCTGGGAGTGAGATATCTCTCTCCCCTGACAGGCTCCTCACAGTTTCACTGAGAAGGTCTGTCACTAGCCCCTTCTCTTGGCTTTGGCTGGGGAGAAGTTTCAGCAGGAAGATGGTCACTTGCTCCAAACGTCATAAGGGAAAGGGTTAGGCTGGTTCTGAGGACCCCTGAGGGGGCAGCACTGTGCCTTATGAGAAAAGCCCCAGGCAGATAAACCTCAGCTCTGCAGGAGAAGGAAGGCCCTCACTGTTTTGAGCTTTGGGCTACCTTGATAGGTAATGAGCCTCCCGTCACTTGAGGTATGTAAGCAGAGACTACATGGGCACTCAGCACAGATGCTAGCATGGAATGGATGAATAGAGCTAGATGACTTTGGAAATCTTGCCCTCCACTGAAATGATGCAACACTAGGCAAGCTTTGGGTTAAAACTTCACCATGTTTTTTTACCCATGGGAACCCTGTATGTGGTGCCTCTCCCTGGGGCCTCAGTAATTAGACTGGGGACTATAGAATGGGAAATGGAAGGAACTTGAGGTGGCAGCCAGGGGTAAGTGTGCATGAGCATGTCCGAGCGCACTGTGGCCATGGAGTGTGGCCTAGGGTCGTCCAAGGACGGGGGAGATTCCAGACCCCCAGTAACTAGTGTCCTGCATCCCACCCCTCACACACCCACACAGCTGCTCTGCCTGCATGTGAGCTGGTGCTCCAGCGGAAGGCTCAATCCAGGAAGCCTCTCCATGCCTTTCGCTGCTCCTTGTCCTTCAAGGGGCAATGAAGTCTGCACCCCCAGCTTTGCCGCCTCAGCCCTGCTGAGACGCCAGCAAAACCTGGTGTACATGGGGCTGGGCCCAGTCACAGGCCTGCAAGAGGATGTCACCCCCACTGCCAAAGGCCCTGCCACCCTGCCAAGGGTCAGTGTGAGCAGGCCCAGGCGGGCCTCTCAAATGCTGACTCCTGGGGCTCTGCCAGGGAAGTGGGGGCATTAGCTCCTTGACCAAAGCCTGGTCTGGAGGGGACAGGAGCAGCAGGAACAAACCCTCCCCACTATGTCACCACAGACTCACCCACATCATAGATGTGGCCCCGTAATCCTCTCCCCTCCTTTCCTCTCCCTATTAGAAGATAGCAGGGAAGAAGGAAGGCTTCCTCCCTACCCCTTGGCTGTGACAAAAAGGCTTCCTGGAGGAGGAGTTAATCACCTGCAGGGTCTGGGGAAGAAGGTATGTGTTTATGTGCAGCAGCAGAGCCTGGCAGGGAAGTAAGAGCAAGCTGGAGAAGGGAGCCAGGTGGAGGGTGGGGGTGGGACGGCACATCTCTAGCTGGCAAGAGTGTGGGTTCTGGACCGGAATCCCAGGTTCTGCGACTCCCTGCCTGTGTGACTCACTAGGTGACACTCTTGCTCTGGACCTCAGATTTCCCATCTATAGAGTGGGGGTCACACAGGTATCACCCTCGCAGGTGTTGAAAGGATTAAATGACATAATGCGCTGTGCCTGATACATAAATAGTGATGCTGACAATGATGATGATGGAGGACGAGAAGAAGAGGAAGATGAAGAACAAAATGTGTGACTCCAGAAGGTATGACTATGAATAAACAGATGGAAGTGACCGTGGTCACACTTCAGTTAATTTCAAAGAACTTTTCTAAGAGGCAGAAGCTTCTGTGCCTGGAGCAGGCTGTTGCATGAGGTGGTGAGCCGCATGTCCCCAGAAGCATTCAAGCACCTATGGAGGGATGCCTGTGGAGGGTGTGTGTGGATGGCCAGTAGGGGTCAGCAGCACAACAGGAGTGAAGGGAGGTGGCCAGCCAACCTGGCCACCAGCTCTGGGGCCAGTAGTGACTCTGGGCCGGGCTCCTTGCTGCAGGGCAGACAGGATCCCCGGCCACAGGCTCTGGCCCCGGCTGAGGCGTGTCTTGCAGGGTGAGGCCAGAGTCCTGACACCTGCGGGCTGGGCTGCGTGATGGGAAAAGCAGGGCTCTGGGGCTTCCAGTGAGGAGCCACAAGGCTGAACACAGTGGGCCTGAGGGGCTCTGGGCAGACGGGGGATGCCAGTCATAGGTGCTGGCCCCCCAGGAGGTGAAGCTCCAGGTACAGGCCCCCAGGTAGCCAGAGATGGCTGAGGATAAGGAGACTGGACCCAGGGAGAGCCAGGGACTCAGCCAGGTCCCCAGACACGCATCCCAGCTGGCACAACCAACCAGAGAACCCCAAAGATGACCTTCTCTCTCTTCACCCTCCAGGACTGAAGAGCATGGAGCCTGCAATTGGGCTGCTCTGGGAGAGAAGGGATGTGGTGGGGCAGGGGGCAGGGCACACTGGGGAGAGCCTGATGTGTCCCCTGTAGTCTGCTCTGGGGCACAAAACCCCTGGTTGGCTGTTGGGGGCACCCACCTGGGGCTGAGGGGCTCACTCCTCTACTCAGAGAGAGTAGGTGCAGCCCCAAACTGAGGTGGGGGAGATAGGTCCAGGTAAGAGCTGACGTGTCACAGCTATCGAGCCAGACTCACATGTGTCACAGGTGTCCTCTGCCCAGCCCGGCCCTGCAGGAGGGGCTGCAGGTCACTCCTGGCCCCAGAGTGCCCCTACCTCCCTCTGGGAAGGGTGTGCTTAGACAGGGCAGGTTAGGAGGGAAAGGGGCAGAGAGTGGACCCGCCCTGTCTGGGGGCCCATTTTGGCATCAGATAAAGCTAATGGCCCCACCCCCACCCCAGGAAATGCTCTGGCAGCTGTGGGGGAGCAACATGGCCAACAGTGTCCAGGAGGGAGCTGGGCCTTCAGGGTGGCTTCAGGGACATAGGGAAGCTGCCCTGACAAAACCAAACCCGAGCCAAACAAAGAAAACCTCTTCTAAGAGGAAGAGGCCTGAAATTCCACCATTAAATATTCATTCCTTTAGCTTAATACTTTATCCTTTTTAAAAATGCAACCCCATCAAAGCCTCGCCCAGGAGTAGATTTGTCAAACGAAAGAAGAGAGAGAATGCCTAGCATTCTGGTGAAGAGATACAAGAGGAGGTCAAGTTGGGGGTGGGGTGGGGGGGTCCCCAGGATTTATGTCACTGGCCACAAAGCTTTGGCCAAGGGCCAGCTCTAAAGACATGTGAGGGGGAAGGAAGCTATTCTGTGTGCAGGGAGCAAGACTGGACAGGACAGACCTACGCCCTCCATTCACAATGCATACTCCCCACATACCATGTTTCCCCGAAAATAAGACCTAGCCGGACAATCAGCTCTAATGCGTCTTTTGGAGCAAAAATTAATGTAAGACCCGGTCTTGTCTTACTATAATATAAGACCAGGTACAATATAATATAATATAATATAATATAATATAATATAATATAATATAATATAATATAATATAATATAATATAATATAATATAATATAATATAATATAGTATAATATAATACCAGGTCTTACATCTATAATATAAAACCGGGTCTTATATTAATTTTTGCTCCAAAAGATGCATTAGAGCTGATTGTCCGGCTAGGTCTTATTTTCGGGGAAACACGGTATGTGTGAACATGTGCACACCTGTGCACACGTGCTCACATGAGAAACTACACATACAAACATGTACGCACCAGCACTCACCCTCCAGCTGCTGCACAACACAGAATTCAGGAAACAAAAGAGTCTGGGCCCAACTGACCAGAGGAGAAGGCAGAGGGAGTGGTCCCTACTGCTCCTCTCCAGCTGGTTGTCCTGAGTGACACCCCAGCAGGAAGATGCACAAGAGCCCTGATGGCATCTGGGAGGTGGAGAATGAACCCATTAGCAAGGATTAGTTTTCGGTTTTTCTCATTAACACCCGCCTCCAACCTCCCACCGTGTCCCTCAGCCTCTGTGTCCTCTGCCCACTCCCCCTCCACGGATCCAGCCGCACCATGTACTTTTCTGTGGGCGTCAGCTGGGTGCATTGGGCCAACACACTGGAAGCCTTTTCTTTTCCTTTCCTTCTTTGTTCTTTTAAAACTGTGGTAAACTACCCTCCCCTCCTTTTTAGGTAAGTTTCATTTTTAATAAAGTAATACATGGAGATAATTTTTAAAACCAAATAGTATTTCATGGCTGATAAAGAAAGAGCAGCTGTCCCCTGCCCCATCCCCAGGTCTATTTTCACCTCCGTGGCCATTTTCTGCTCCCTGTCTCATTTCTGCATAGCACGCATATACCAGCAATTTGTGATTTTTCCATTTTAGGTTTTACATACTGACTTCTTATTGTAGAAGATTAGAATTTAACTTCCCATTAAGATTTCACTACCCACCACCATTTCCTCTCCCCCATCCTGCCTGTATCTTTATATTACAATTTTCGTGAAATCCGTATTCCATGTTTACATTACTGTAGATGTTATTCCAGCTGAGTCCTGTAGTATCCCAGGATTACATTTCTTTCCTATGAAATTTTCTGTTTCCTGAAGTTAATCAATTTGCGTTTTGGTGCTTGTCTCCTGAGATTTCTATATACCTGTCATAAATCTATCCCCATTTTCTCTGCAGACTTTAAACCTCCTCTGGAGGAGGTCACACCCCCCTGGTGACCTCACCAGTCCTAGAGGGCTGACCAGGCCTGCAGCACTTTGAATGCTGGGCCACCCCTCCCGCGCCCTCCAGCACCGGAGTCCCTGCTTGCCGGGGTTCCATTGGTATCACTCTCTTGAGGTTTATGTCCTCATTTTGGTGGAAGCCGTCCTTTGAGAGCTTACTGACTCAGGCTGCCTGAGAATTAGATCTCTTAGCACCTTTTTGGTGGACTGCTGGTGGCCACCAAAACCCACTCTCCCTCCTTCCACGCACTAGCGTGGCTGCCTCACTGGGCTGTATTTCTCACCTTCCTCCACAGCTAAGAGTGGCATGGGACAAGAGCCTGTCCCTGGAATACGCATGAAGGTGATGATTGCCTCTTCTGGACTTGGCCTCACGATCCTGGGCCTACCTCCGGCGCTCCCTCCTTCTGTCTGTGGGCGCATGAGCTAGCCTTGACCCTGCAGGCAGCGCCCTATCTGGTGCCCAGATGTAGAAACAGGACACTGCCTGCCCAGAGTCAGGCGGGGGAGAGGATGTGGGGCTCACCCTCCATCAGATGTGCTTTGCCTCATTTCAGACACCTTCCACCTGGTTTCTCACGGAATCCCTGACGCAGGCCCTCCCCAAAGCGGAGAAAGATAGGCGTTGGTTGGTTACCACTTGTTCGTCTCTTCCCATCTCCCAAAGCTGAGTGTCTTGCCTGCAATCCTCTCCTCCATTCTCCCTGTCCTGTGGGCACACTTTTTATCCCTTTGCTATCATCTAGTGGGATCTCAGCAGTGTTTACTCCACCGTGTGGATTAACTGGAAGCACATCTCTGATTCATTTTTATAAATCCCGTGAGACCCAGCCCAGTGCCTGGTGGGCGGCAGGTCCCTCATGGATAAATGAATGAATGAAAGACAAGGAGACACAATCCTCTCCCCTCAGAGAGCTCACAGCCCAGGTGGGCGGCGGCTGCAGGTTGGAGAGAAGACAAAGCAAAGATACAAATACCTGCATGAGAACTCAGAATGGGAAGAGACTGACGGTAGCTGGGCAGCCAACATGTCACAGGAACCGGCGGCCAGGGCGAGCACGCCACTACAGCCTGGGCGAGAGGAGGTCTGTGCCTTAGGAAGGCCAGGTGCGCAGAGGGTGAGGGAGTCTCCATGTGAGAGGTGAGGGCTGATACCAGCGTGGGGGTGGAAGGGCAGGGGTGGCGGTTCAGGCCAGCACGGGGATGAGGCAGTGGTCAGAGGGGCCTGGCAGCTGGTAAGAGCCGTGCAGTTAGAACCAGGAAAGAGAAGTTAGGACAGGAGGCCTGCAGCAGGTTTCAGATACAACAGCTCCAGACACCAGTGGCCCAGTGCTGGGGCCGTGCAGCCAGCAAGATTCTATGGTGCCCTGCAGTGGGCTGTGGGGCTGCAGATCAAGATGGTGCTGTGGGCGGAGCAGGGGACCCGCCTTTGACTGGGTTCTCCTCCTGGCTTGACCACTAACTGGCTGTGTAGTCTTGGGCTACTTACTTACAGTCCCTGAGACTCAGTTTCCCCATCTATAAAATGGGGATATTGGCCACCTGTCTCCATCTCCACTGTCTACACCCCTGTCACCTCCAGCCTGACGACTGCGAAACCTCCTCACTGGCCCCTGCTTCCACCTTGGACTCCACGCCTGGCTTTGTGGACGCACATTCTGTGCATCAGTTGCACAGCGTCCCACGCTCAGAAGGGCCCTGCACTTGGTTTAATATTCGGCCATCACCATCTGGAAATTCTTAAGAATTCTTGAACAAGGGTCCCACTGTTTCATTTTGCACTGGGCTCTGCAAATTAGGTCACCGGTCCTGTCCCCAGCATTCAGTTCTCCACTCAGTAACAAAAGTTATCTTGGTAAAACCGAAGTCAGACCACATCCGTCCCGGGATTAGGATTGGCTCCCATTCACCCAAAGTAGAAGCCAGTGTCTGTCTGTCTGTCTCTCTCTCTTTCTCTGTCTTACACACACACACACACACACACACACACACACACACACTTTTGACCACCTTTCCTCCCACTCGCCCCTCTTCCCTCTGCTCAGCCTCCTCCTTCTTGCCCCATGGCCTTTGCACTGGCATCCTCTTCCCCTGATTTCCACACATTAGCATTCTCACCTCCTCAAGTCTCTGCTCAAAGACACCTTGTCAGCGAGGCCTCCCCTGACCTCCTTGTCTAAAATTGGAACTCCCAATACACCACACCTCTCCCCTGCTCTATTTTTTTTCCCTAGCACTCACCATCTACCCTCTGCTTGTTTTACTCATTTTAACTGTTTGTCTCCCACTGAACATGAGGGATTTTTGTCATTTTGGGGTCTGTGCCTGACATCAAGACGGAACTTGCTCGTAACCTTGTGTGGAATGAACAACTGGATAATATCCCCATGGGCTCCCTGTGAGCCTTCAGTGGGATGACAGACCGATCACTTAGAGCTCAGGAAACAGGAGCGCCTCTTGATGCCTCTCCAGCTCCTCACTGCAGGGCACCAGTGACTATGGCAGGGAGCGTTACCATCCTGTGTGACAGGCATGAGACTGAGGCCAGAGCCACAGGCAGGGCACATAAAATGCAGGAAGCCAAGGAAGGGCCTGAGCCCACCTGCAGTTTGGCTCTAGACCCAGCCCCACCTCTGCTCTGGCCCCTCCAGTCAGCAGGGCTTGCCCTTCCCAGCGTTCCCCGGGGGCTATTATGGCCGCCCAGCCTGGGAAGGTGAACCGGCTTCTCACATTCCAGGCCTAATTTTATCCACTTCCTCAGAAGAGCTGTAAAGGGCACCAGAGGGCCCTAGCTCTGGGGACTGAGGTGGCCCAGGCCTGAAGGGCCCTTTCCTGCCTTTGAACTTGGGCTCCAAGCTTCTGGCCCGGTCTTCCCCGGAGGGGTAGGTGACAAGAGGTGAGACAGAGAAAGCTTTCAGGGCCCTGTAGGATCCTCATGGCTAGGTCTTCACTACATCTCACTGCTGCAGCCCCCACTAGTCCCCCCAGAATCTCAGCACCTCTCAGGGCTTCTCAGTCCAGTGCAAGGAGTCAGGAGCCATACCTCAGTTTCTTTATCTGTGAAATCTGGGGAGAATAATAGCACTCCCCTCACAGGGTGATTAGAGGATTAACTGAGTTGATACAATGAGTGGCTAGAACAATGCCTGCACATACAAGGGCTTTACGTGTGTACAGTGTTCCAAATGTCATTACTTGAGCCGCTGCTCTGGCCACCAGGCCCCAGGCTTCCCGTTGCACTCCCAGCTCCTCCTAGGGCCTTCCTGGTGCAGAGAAGGGGCATGGGGAGTGGGCTGCCAGAGAATAAACTCCCTGACCACCAACGTCCCCAGGGCCTGCTGGTGTGGGGACAGCTGCCGGGATAGGGTGGGGGCAGGCCAAGGATGGATGGCCACTCCAGCCCTGCTTACCCAGCTCAGCAGAAACCAGGGCCAGCCGTAATGGGCTGGCGGCCCCCAGCTGCAAACAACTTCATTTTATGCCACAATTAAATGATCGCCTGCATTTGCTCACACTCACTTATTCAATTACCTTCTCGGCCCTGAAGGACTTGCAGAGAAACAAGCATAAATAGCATGCGTCAGCTGCCCCAGGCTGTCATCCCTGCCCATCACTCTCTCAGGCCCAGCCCAGACCTTCCAGAGTGCGAGCGGGACCATCGCCTTGTATAACCCAGTTCCTCAAGTAAATCCTCCCCAGCTCCCGCCACCCACGTCTGAAAGCCGGTTCCCTGCCTGAGAGTCAGCAGATCTGCGTCCCCAGCTGGCTCCACCTGCCCCGCTGGGGACCTCTGGGGAGCCAGCCCCTGTGCAGGCCTCTGGTTCCTCATCTGTGAAATGACAGAAAAAGTCTGTGTGAGTGGCAAGTGTTGCTCTTGCAAGAGGCTGTAGTCCTGGTTGCACAGTCAAACGTGAGCATTCCTAAAAGGGAGGAGAGACAAGCGTCCTCTCACCACCTGCCCCACCCCCACACCCTCTCCGGTCACCTGAAGGCTTCCAGAAGTGCCGTGTTCTCCTCTGCCTCTGTGCCATTGTGGATGCTGTTCCCCTCATTCCCTTCTCTGCCTGGGGATCCCTATGCACCTGCAAGGCCCAGCTAGGAAGCCACCTCCCCTGGGAGGCCCAGAGCCCACCCCCCATGGCAAGCAGATTAACCCCTCCCTCAGCACTTTATATGTGCCTCTGTGGTACTCAGAGGCCCTGCACTGGGGGGACAGTCCCAGGCTCAATTATTCTGGGTCACTGTCTCCATAAGCATGTCAGAGCAGGAATCTGAATTCAGGATCGGAAAGTATAGGCACTGGGGATCCCCTCCCCCACTGAAACCTGTCACTGAGGCCTTGCTAGGCATTTATAACTACAATAATAGGAGCCAACATTTTGGAGGCCTGTGTCAGACCCCATGCTAGAGGTGTTTTACTTGCATGAGGTCACTGAAATGTCACAATAACCCTAAGAAAATTGTCCCCAATACGGATGAGGAAACCGAGTCTCCATGAGGTTAAGATGCTCGTCCAGGGTCCCATCACCAGGAAATGGTAGGGCTGGGACTCGAACCCAGGTTTGTCCAGCCCTCCATCCTGTGCAGCCAAAAGAATTGGCAGTTGCGGGCCGGGTAAGTGTGGCTCTTCTGCTGACCGCCACGTGACTCTGGGCAGGGCCTTGCCTCTCTTTGCAGCTTCGCTTGGTCTCTTCTCGCCTGTAAAATGAAAAGATGATAGCGGGTGGCCGTGAGGGACCCTACAGCTCTGATGTTCTGGGATTTCATTTCTTTCTGTAACGCACCGCTCAGACCAGCGGAACTGACAAAACTGTTAAAGAATGAGTAGTGGGGTCGTCCCCTGGGGGATGCACTGGGGCAGGGCCCTCCCATTCCCCCGACAATCATGCCCAGAAGAAGGTTCTCTCGAGGAGGGCAGGGTAGCACAGTTCTCGGGCATTCTCGGGCAGGGCAGGGTCCTTCCTGTGATGGCCTTTTATGTCAGCCACTGGGCAGGCCTCATACATGGTACACGTGGATTGCTTAAGGAGACACGCACTGCAATACTGACACCATGTAACGGGGCTCTCGGTGCTACACACTGGCTCTTCCATGGATTAACAACCACAAGAATTCACCCTCCTGAGAGCTGTCTTGGGGAGACACCTTTCTGAGCCTCAGCCAGATGTGAGCTGGGGGACGTGGCTCAGAACCCAGTGCTGCTGGGAGAACCAGCCCTGTGCAAAGCTTCCCCGCTGTGTCCATGTGTGAGAACCAGTCAACCCCTCCTCCTGCCACCTGCCTGACCTACTTGGCCCCTGGGCTTAGCTGGGGGAGGGAGGGATCACCCCATGCTTTCCCCTAGGTGGGGAGGTGTTCTTGCACTGGTGTGTGACCGACTGTGGGGCAGCCTGGGGAACAAAGGAGGACCCCGGGCTCAAATCCTGGCTCTGCCACTTAGTAGCTGTGTGGCATGAGGCTTCTCTGGGCCTCAGTTTTTCAGCTATAAAATGAGGGTGGTAACGGCCCCAACCTCACATTTGAGTGGGTTGGGGGCCCATTACATCAGATGACGTAATGCGTGCAGAGCCGGGCGCTGAACAATGACTATCCCTGCTGGTGCTGATAGCTGGTGGCTGTGGTGGCTCCCTCAGCACCTCCCCAACTCCCAGACCCTGAGCCAGCACTCCCCACTCCCCCCAGCACCTGGCTGACATGTCAGGTGCTCCTGAGGTTGCTCCCAGGACTGGCTGAGGATATCCTGTAGCTTCAGAGTCAAGGTAGCCCCGCTGACTTACAGAGAGCTTAACACCTACCCCTGTTGTGCAGTTCCCTGGGGCAGGTGGAGACCCAGGAGTGTGGCCTGGGACCCCTCCTCCCCCAGGGATTCCCAACAGGAGCCCCGTCATGTTCTGAAGCAGAAACCTGGATGGGATCCAGGCTAGAAGTTCCCAGGGGGATCAGGAACTGGGGGACGGGTCAGGCTGGCAGGGACACGATTCAGGACTCCTCAGACAGTGAGGGGCTGGACGGCGGCCTCCCTCAGCATGTATTCCATCCTCGGCTTTCTAGGGAGGGGGTGGCAGCTGATGGAGGGGGCGACTGACCCTCAGGACAGCACCACCATCCAGGATGGCTGTGGATGGCTCAGGGGGAACTGGAGATGCAGGTGAGGGAGATCAGTGCATCAACCACGAAGGAAGCCAAGGGGCTCCATCGCTGGGACCTTGCTCTGGCAGTCACTTTCGGGCAGGCAGGGCCCATGTGAGGTCCCTCTGTGCCCAAGTCCCTGGGCAGAATCCCATAACGTGGCGTTTCCAGAGCACCCATTCCCAAAGGCTCACTAATCAGGACGCACCTGTTTAGCCCAACATGTTCCGCCGTGTCAAGGCCCTCCCCACCCGTGAGTGCATGCACACTCACATGCTCACACAGGGCTGACCACAGCAGACTGAGAACAGGAAGTATCAGCAGGAACAGAAAAGGTAACATGAGAATGTGAGAGAAGGAAAAGAAACACCAGAGAGAAAAAGCCAAGACAGCAGAGGGAATAACAAACAGGCAGGAAAGGAGGGAGCCAGAACTGTGGGGAAATCACACGACCGAGTGGGCTTTCTCTCTGAGCTTCACCACTCAGGCCTGTAAAGTGGGCCTCGCACCGACAGGAGGGGGCCGTGGATGGGGCAGTCTTTAGATTTGTCTTGGAGGCACCCACACAGCCAGGGAGGGGGAAGAGGAGAAAGAAGGGGAGGGCAGTATGCCAAGCGGGAGTGCAGCAAGCAGTGGCCCAGCACAGGGGGGACTTTTGCTGGAATCTGGGCAGGTCAGCAGCATCGTGGCAGCCGTGACATTTACATCCAGGGAAGGGTGTGATGACATGTCCTGGAACAAGAAGGGTTGTTGTTGTCTCTAACATGGGAAAACTGGGTCATGAGGGCATGTGGGGTGGGGGTGGGAGTGGGGTGGAAGAGCTGCTAAGGATTTCCCAGGGCCATGTGGTCAGGCCAAGGCCTCCACGCCAGGCGGGGCCAGGAAGAGAAAAGAAAACCCCCAGACACCAGTTCTGGGTGGCTCCTGGTCGGCTCCTCCATGCACCTCTAGTTGTGAAAGGCACAACAAGGAGAGGATGGGTAGGGAAGCCAGAGACCCAGAATGAGTTCACACATTCATTCATTCATTTATTCATTCACCAAACATGTACTGGGAAGCTGCTGCTGTGCTACATGCTGGAGACACAGTGTAGAGCAAAATAAGCTGAGTCTGTATCCTCGAGGAAGGGAAATATGCAAGGAGCAAATAATCGTAGAAGTGCAACTATGTCTGGGAAAAGTACTTCTAAAGAAAGGCAGTGGGTGGAAGACTGTGTCAGAGAGGTCAGGGAGGGCTCCTTGGAGGAGGTGATGCTTCAGCTGGCATCTGAAGGGGGAGAGGAATAACCCAGGTGTAGAGGTAACGGCAGGGTATCCTAGGCAGAAGGGACAGCAAGTACAAGGGGCCGGCATAAGGTGTGGCTGGACCACAGAGGCCAGGGGGACGTCCTGCGGGATGGAGCTGGGGAGGTGGGCAGGCCTGGGCCCTGGGGAGGGCTTCGGATTGTATTCTAAGGAAAGGGAGCCACTGAAGAGTATTAAGCAGGTAAGTAACATGACCCAAATTGTTTTAAAACCTCGCTCAGGGGAGAATGGATTGTAGGAACGGGGGTGTGAGGAGAAGGGAGAACACCAGGGGGGGTCGTTGGTTAGGGACATGGTGGTAGACCAGGGCGGTGGCTGTGGAGATAGAGAAAAGGGGTCCAGTTTGGGACGTGAAAGCCACAGGATGGACGACCTGCCAGGGAAGACAGCAGTGAAGGGGAAGGTGGGAAATGATCAGTCAGGCTGCAATGGGGGAGGAGAAGGGGGAGCTGCAGGGAAGGGACTAGCCCAGCCAGTCCCCCCAAATAGCTGGTGTGCGCTTAGGAGCCCCAGGCATTTTCTGCCTCCAAATGGTGGCGTGTAAGAGCTGGCCTGGAATGCTCTGTCCGCAGAAAAGCCAAGCTGGTCAGGGCTGACTTCCTGGAGAAGGGACAGGGGCCAGGCCCTGTCATGGGGCAGAGGTCGGTCGCAGACGCGGCTGTGGAAGGAGGCTTAGCAGCAGGCATCTCGCAGGCAAAGCTGAGCTTCGGGAAATGACCATGGAGAGAACCTGGCCACAGTCGGGAAACAGAAATAAAGTGGCCTGTTTGATTTCATAACAGAAAACCCCCATCACTGGCTCCAAGGCTGCAGGGCCTGTGTGTTTTACTTACAGCCTGTGTGTCTCGGAGCACATATTAGGGGCTCAAAACTGTTGTTAAATAAATGGGTGAATAAGAAGTCAGTATAAAACCTTGTTCTTTACAACAACAACACAATAAAAACAGAAACCACATACTGGAATGTGGGCTTGACCCTCCCAAAGCAAGCCCTGGTTCACCCAGGCTCAGCCGCTGCCTGGCCATCGCTGTTCACCCTGAGGGAACAATGGCTGAAAGGGCCTCTGGGACAAGAGCCAGGAGACCGGGGCACTCACCCACCTTATCTCCCATGTCACCTTCTGTCAAAACCTGGGACTCCTCTGCTAGGTGACGAGCCGGGAAGGGGCGAGGCTGTCTGCATGGAATGAGTTCCCCATGGACACGTGGGAATACCAAAATGGGGAGATGGAAAGGCGGTATGGCTCAGTGCTGAAGCAACAGGGCTGGGGGGACGCTGTTAGAACCAGGAGAGGGGTGAGGAGACCCTGGGGAAAGCAAGGACATGGGGGGGGGGGTGGCCCAGAGTCAGAGAGAGGCTGGACCAGACCAGGGGCAAAATGTGACCAAGTGCAAGGCTGCTCCTGAGCCTCAGAGCGCCCCCACATGGAGGAGCCCAGGAAGGGACAAGCTAGGCCCCAGACCGTGGGGCGCCCAGCACCCAGGGGAACTGCAGCCAGAAGTCTGGGGTCGCTTGAGTTGCCTAAGGGCAGACTTCAGCCCTTCCTCATACTTGGACCAGGCTCACCCAGACCTGCAACCTGTCCCTTGACAACCTGTCCTTTGCCACCACGCATGTCTCCCCATCCACATGTCACCAGACCCAATCAAGGCTGCCTCCTCCACGTCTGCCTTCCCTCCTCTGCCCTCTGTCCCCCTCAGTCTGGCGTCACCTGGAGAACAGCACCAGGGGCCTCCAGACCTGCCTGAGTGCTTTTGATCCACTGCTCCCCAATCTGCCTTCCTCAAAGCAGCGAGAGCTCTGAACATAAACCTGAGCGTGGCCCTTCCTGGCAGAAAGTGCTTTAGCTCCTTCTGAGAAACTAAAGATACTTCTGGGAGGCTCGCTCCCCTGCCCCCAGCCTCATCTGTCATCACTTCCCACTCCTTGCATGTTCCCGCCACTTGTGAGTGCCTCTGCCTCCCTGACCCCCACCCACCATCCTGCCTCAGGGCCTTTGCATGTGCTCTTCCCTTACCCCGAGCTCTCTCCTCACACCCTCCCCAAACCCAACATGGAGGACCCTATTTTTCCTTCAGGTCTCCGTTGGCTACTTCCTCCAGGATACAACCCCTGCTCCCCCCTAAGTAGGTGAGGGGGCCCCCTCAGCTCCATGTTCTCCAACCAAACACATACTGGAATTGCCCTTTGACTTGCTGAACACCCCCACCCACCCACAGCTTGTATTAAAATCCCCTGACAATAGGCACTGGTCTGGCAGTTTCCTGGGGTGGCCTAGTCCTCAGGCTGATGACTGTTAATTGGATGACAGTCCTGCTGCTTGGCTTTCCTTCTCTCAGGTGGCCACAGCTTGAAGTTGTGGGGCATGGGGTCGGGGCAGGGAGACTGGGGAAGGGAGAGCATGGCTCCCCACCCTCGCCTTACTCCACGAACAAGGAATCAAAAAATAACCAGGGGCCTTGGGCAACTGGCCGTTGGTACGCGGGGCCTGACATCCAGCCAGGGAGCGGAGCAGAGCTCCCTTCCCTTTCTGTCTACTCCTCCTCTTCCTCCTCTTCCTCCCCCCTCCCAGAGCAGCAAATACCAGCTGACAGCTGGACAGTCAGCCCCTGCCAGCCCTTCCCCAGGATCAGGTGACCTCCCCTCCCCAGACCGCTGTAGCCCAGCTCTCTGGGTAGACCTGCCACCAGAGCTGTAGTGGACAGTGACTTCTCCACACTGGGACCTTGAGAAAGGCCCTTGCAGTCAGGAGGCACTGAGAGAGAAGACTGCTTTCTGCTAGACCCTCTTGTGCGCACGCTCCACGACCCCACCGACCCCACCGGACGAGGCCCTGGTGAGTGTTGCTTTGGGGGTGAGGATGGGATGGGCAGGGAGGGCCTTGCTGAGCCCCTGATGGTGCCTGAGAAAGGGAAGAGGGTCTCATGGCCACTGAGCCTGCTCAGACCGCGCGGTCTGAGGGACGGGCCTCCTCTCCACCCAGGGCTGACTAAGGATCTGCCCTGTGGAGGTGCCAGTGTGTCTGTGTGTCTGTACATCTGTGCGCACCTGTGTAGGGGACAAGCTGCAACAGTTCAGCAATACGGAAATTCTGTCATTTGCTTCTCTGCCATCCTGGTCCCCCTTCCCGTACAGTAATTCCAACACTTCCCTTCCCATGGCTCCTGTAGGAAGGCACGGGGCTGGGGGTGCTGGGCTGAACTGGGACCACACAGGAAGCCGTGTGGCAGGTGCAGGGGTTAGAGCCCATGATTCACCACCCTGCTGGGTTTAACCCTTAACAGAAGCAGCTGTTCCGGGAGAAGTGAGTGCCACTGCCTGGGCCCAGGAATGTCCTGTCCCGGCATGTCCTGTACCAGCAGCCCCACCCTTTCACCGGGTGGAGCCACGGGGCGTGGGTGACATCAGAGCTATGGGCAGCAGGCTGGGGCCTGGGTGCGGGCGCCCCCATGGAACGGGGTGATGGTGGACCATGGGCATCAGAGGCATGTCACTACCAGGGCCCCCTGCCCTGGGCAGTGCCAGAGTCTTTGCATACCCCTCGAGCCCCCGCCGTGGATGCTTCTGGGCTCTCCAGTGAACCAGAGACCCGAGCCTGCGCTTGCCATGGTCCTCAGGGTCTCTGGGGCCCTTAAAAATCCATGCCAGGCCCCTTCCCCAGAGATTCGGACCCCCTGGGACAGGGCCTGGGCTTCTATAGCCTTTAAAAGCTACCAGTTTATTTTTAATCTTTTTACTATGACAAACTTTAAGCCTCTAGGAAAAAATAGAGGGAGTGATATAATGAACACCCTGCATCTGGATTTAACAGTTGTTTGCATTTTGCCATATTTGCTTCATCAACTACTCAGGCTAAAGTGTTTTGAAGTAATTTACAGACATCCCAGCCTTCCTCCCCAGAGCAGGTTCTTACATAACCACAATGCCACTGTCCCACTGGAAAAAGTAATGACTCCCCAAGAATGTCTACATCCAGTCCATATTCAAACTCCCCCAACTGCCCTCTAAATGTTTTTTAAAGCTTTGTTCAGACCAATCGAGTTGCGTTGGGTCAGTACGTCTTCTAAGTCTCTCAATCTGGAAACGTCTCTGCCAACCACCCTCCTCCCCTGATTTTCCCAACATTGACTTGAATTGTCCCGTAGGAGGGGAAGAACATGGCTGGTCAGACAGCTCTCAGAACAGACAGAGAAACTAAGCCCCGGAGAGGAAAGGACGGGCAGTCTGGGGCAGAACCAGGTCTCCTGGTCCCCCCTCCCCACTGTGCTCCCTGAGAGCCAGTTCCTTATCAAGGATCCGAGAAACTCCTCTGCAAAGGGGCTGTGGCCCCTGGGACCCTCCCTGTCCTCCGCCCCAGGGCATCCTGGGGTAGCAGGCCAGGCTGAGCCCGCTCCACGGCCAGCAGCTTCCCCCAGCTTTCTCCCGCTCCGAGCAGGGCAAATGAGTAAACCCTTCCCAGGCAGAAATCCGGAAGGTCGCTGTCTGTAACCAGCAGCCCTGGAGCAGCAATCAGCTTTGCAGCATTGAGAATTGATGCGTCAGGTTTTCAGGGCACTGGTGGGGTAGGAGGCAGGGAGGTGGACACAGGGGGTGAGGCGAGCGGCCCACACACCCAGTGCCACATTGGCAGCCCTTCCCTCATGCTAGTTGCTCTTCCTCCTCCACCAGCTGGGCTGGCCCAGAGGCAGCTGAAGGGGCCACGGGGTCCACGTGCCCCGGGAGGGACCTGTTGAGTGGAGATGCTAAAGACCACGTCCCACTCTGCTCAAATGTGCTTCCACTGCCCTCAACTCACCTCCTCCCCGGCAAGCTCTGTCCCTGGTTTCGGGGTCCCTCCCCATGAATTGAGCCAGGCACCACATTCCTCAAAATGTGCCTCATCCAGGGCAGGAAGCTCCCCCCAGCCAACCTTTAGAAAAAGCAGGGAGGGCGCAAGAAGGGAACATGGGGGGATCAACCTTGGTGATCACTCTGAGCTCTTTAAAAACGGCTGTCGGGAAAGACAGGGACATTTCGCCATCTGGGCTCTCTGAGGACAGGCCTGGCAAACCCAGGGTGGTTCAGGAATGTGTCCCCATTGCTAGGCCAGGAAGTACTGGCAGGCTGTAGGGTTCTGGCCAGTGTGACTCCTCTGAGCAGTTCTGCTGCCCTCTGCTGGGGGCGGCCTCGCTGGCGTGCTCCCCAACAGGCTTGCTCTTCAGTTGGCCAATTCAGCTCTGTGGTCTGAAAGACCATAACCACATAGTCACACACACACACACTCACACACTCATCTACACATTCACACACTCACTTGCTCCACACACTTGTGTTTTGACCTTAAAAAGCTATTTCTTCTTGCAGCGATAAAGTTGCCACGCTAACCATGGGTTAAATCTTCCATCTCTTCCAAAGGCAGGTGGCTGGTCATATTACTTAGAGAAAGGTGGGGAGGTGTGGGGCAGGGTGTCAGAGGTTGGGAAATGTACTGGGAAGGGTGTTTAGCAATATCCAAGATCCTGGCTGCAGCTTCATGGGGACAAGCTTTGGAGGTGCTGGTGTAGCAGTTACTGGCCATGTCCCAGGGACCTGAGGACCCACTGTGCTGCCTGAGGTCAGGGTGTGTTAGAGCCCAGGGAGGGAGAAGCCCTCCCACCCTCTGCCTCCCCCAGAGTGGCCCTTCCAACATCTCAGCTTCTTGAGTCATCTTTGCCCCATGCGTCTCCCGCCCTGACAGCGTGCTCAGAACATGGCTGGTGCTGCTAAGGACATTTGTCAGTGGCTGAAGGGCTTCTAAACTAATAATCGCTGTATTAAAATCACATTTGCTCCTCAAGCTGGAGGAACGTTGGGAGATTTTAAATGTTAAGAGAAAAGGAGAGGAAAAAAATCTTCTCTCAAAGGATAAAATCAGCCTCGAAATAAGTTGCAGCAACTGAGGAATATGAGGTATTGCTCTATGATTCTGGAGATCGAGGCTTGCTGGGAAATGGACTCTCTCCATAGCCACATATTTCAGCCACAGCTGGGGAGGTGATGTGTGAAGTCCCCCAGTGTTCAATATTGATCCCACCGGGCCAGGGGCCATGCAGATGGAGGGCACACAGGCCTATAACCCTTGAGTCATTTTTAGAATGGATTTTAACACGTAATTTTTTTTCTCCAGAAAATAATCGTGTGCTTTCCCAGCCTAGATGGCCTCAGATGATACACAACCCTCTACCATGTGAGAAACACCAAAATTCTGCCCATTACGACCTAAGTGGCTTTAAATGGTTTTTGGGTCCTCTCATCACTAATAGATTAAAAAATGCTCCCTTGGGCATTGCGAAGACATTGAATGGTACTTGTACCAAACCTCTGGCTCCGAGAGGCCTGCGAATGTGCGTTAGCGTTTCAGAGGCGAGAGGGCGGGCTATAAACCATGCTGCTTTTTGAATCTGCAGCCTGACACATTTTATATTGCAGTCTTCTTTTGCTACAAGCTGTTTCTTAATTATCTCCTCCTCAGAATGCCCCCCTCCCCTGGATTTCTTAGGATGTGGTCCTGAAGCCTTCTACGCCCCAATGATCTCAGGCAACCGCCTCCCCGACACTGAGCCGGGACTCACAGGCACCTCCAGTCAGGTGGTCAGGCACCCTCTCTGTCCCCTCCTTGGCTGCAGCAGTGTGGAGGGCATGAAACGACCAGGCCCCTGCGGCATCCTTCCTCTTCCTCCCCGCACAGCCTCCCTCTTCCCTATTGCTCCCTGCACACATACCCCAAACAGGCCTTCCTTGAGCTGCCCCAGGCCCAGCCAACATCTCTCCCCACTCATTCCCCTTCCCACACCCTCCCACCACCGCCATCTCAGCCCACAGCCTCTCTCCTAACCTTTTCAACTAGGACCCATTTTTCAACATAATTTTTCCCTATGAGTTCTCCTGCAATACTCATTATACGTTTAAGTATCTGTTGATTGAGAAAATAGATGATGACAAAAACTGCTAGGAACGCAATAATGCCTTCAAATGAATTTGTATTTCAGTAATCACCAAAGCGTGACATACACTAGAGAAATGATCGCGCTCTGTGGGTGCTACGGTTTGAGTCTGCAGAGTTCACTACTGGTGCTGTGGCTTTGGGTGAGGTCTCCACCGGCCCATGGTGAGAGTCCTTCACCCACAGTGCTGAGCCCCCTCACGAGCGGCTGGTTGAGCCTGTCCGCCAGCAGATGCTGCCCCGGGGTGTGGTGCCCTGGCTGCCCAGCCACTGCAAGTTCCTGGAAAGCTCCCATTTCTGATGGAGGCCACTGAGGCACCCAGCCTGGAGAGGGCCTCAGACAGGACCCAGGCCTGAGAGCCAGACTTGGGTCTCAGGACCCCAAAGGAAGACTGCACAGTGTGGCAGAATGGGCAGGAGCCTTAGAATAAACAGACTCACCGCACTGAATCCCACCTTCAGTGCTCACGAGCTCTGGACCCTGGGAAAGCTCTTCACTTTTCTCCACCTAAAAAGGATTCTCTTAAGAAACAGAGGTGGTGACTGCAAAGCCAGTGGTCCACAATAGATGCTCAATAGGAGTGGCTATTACTGTATAGATGTTTTTGTGCAATGAAATACTTGAGTTCTGATTCAAGTGAGGTTGCTTTCAACTTCAGGACCCCACACTGGGTATCTGGCTGTGAGCTAGTGAATTATGACGGACTAGGCTGTACTGCACAACAAACCGCCCCCAAATCTTGGTGGCCTGATATAAGAGATTTATTTGTCTGTCATGCTACATAGCCAACATGTACAGTCACTCAGGGAGTGACTGTGCTTCCAGGATGACCACGGCCAGGGAAGGAGAACGTGGGGAACTGCTTGCTCCTAAATCTCTCACCGGAAGTGACCTGTCAATTCCATGCACATTAGGTTGGCCAGAGCAAATCATGTGGCCACACTTAGCTTCAAAGGACAAGGGAGGTAGTCTTGTTCCTGCAGAGAACACCAGAATATTTGTGAGCAGCCGAGACAATGACCACAGTTGGCCCACTTGTTTCCAGATTCAAGGAGCTGACAGAATTTGATAAGATATAGTCCGTGACTAATTAGTCCAAGTTTGAACCCTGACAAGTTTGATTTGTGGTTTCGCCTGCCATCTTCCCCAAAACAGGAGTGGCGAGTTTGAAACAGAAACAAAAACTCTCCTGTAATTTTTAAAGAACTAAGGTTTAGCATGTGGGCCAGGGTTATATACACACAGGCTCTCAGGAAAGAAAATGTGCCGACTGGTAGTGACGAGCCATGACCCTCACCCTCCTCAGCGTGGCATCTGTCTTTGTGTTTGACATTCCTGGTATTGTCATCTGTCCCCACTCTGGAAGCCAATCCAGCCACAGGCTCTGCTGTCTGTGACCCTCCTTTCAGACCAGGTAGTGTCTTGTAACCCAGCAGCCGGCGGCTGTCACTCAGGACAGCAGGGCTGCACCGACACAGACCGTCCAGGGCCTCGTTTAACAACCAGCTCGATGGCCGGGCCCCATCAGAGAAACAGCCCTTGAGTCTCCTGGAGTGAGGCCCAGAGTTTCATCATTCAGGACAACCCAGTGACAGGGCAGGAAGACACGGACCTGGGGCCATGTGTCCACTTTTCCTGGGGAGGGGGGCCTTTAAGCTAAGCTCTTCTGGCTGGGGGGTATCTCACCTCTTCCCTCCCCGCCCTCCCTCATCCTCAAACCCTCTTGTCCCTCCCCAAGGAACACTAGGAAGGAGCTGGTTCCGGGGTCTGGGCTCTGGGACTGTGGGAGGAGGCGTGGGCTGGAGACAGACACATTTGTCTCCCTTTGAAGCACTAACGGGAGCCCAGGGTATTCAGCAAGTGTGTCAGAGGAGGCGTGAGGTCCTGTCTCAGGCGAGAGCCCCACCTGCCTTCCCAGCACCCAAGCTGAGTCAGTCCTGAGAATCACCCACACAGTGGCAAACCCTGTGAAGGAGGCGCTTGGGAAGAGGCCTCCACAAAGGAGTGCTGTGTGTGCCTTTTGTCATCTGAGCAGCATGACGAGGCTGTGGTGGGTGGGAAACCAAGACCCAGTGCATGCCAGGGGCCTCAGCAAGCTGTGCAACAGCTAGAACAGACCTGGGCTCCTGTCTCCTTGCCCAGTGCTCTTAGGAAACAGAAACGGGCCCAGAGGCATTGATCAAAGGTCAAGGCCCCTGGCAATGACAGAAGTGCCTACATGTGGTGTAAGGAATGTCTGGGCTGGATTATTTATTTGGAACGTCTGAGGGAGGGATAGGAAGAATGGAGGCCTTCCCTAGCTTGGTCCCACAGAGCGGCAGGCTGCACGCAAAGACAGCAACAGATGAAAAACCTCAAGCTTCCTTGGGAATCCAAGGTCAGTGTCAGTGCCACGGGAAGGCCACAGAATGCCTCCCTGAGCAGCAGCCAAGCCCACTGCCCAGCTCAGGCAGGTGCTCTGGGTACTGAAGCCACTGCCCATCCGCCTTCCCTCCACCTCTTCCCACCAACCTGTGTCAGAACTAAAGCCACACAGCTCAGTGTGGGAGGAGTCTGAGATGCCACCCAATTTCCACCCTAAGATGACCCTTGAGAGGAAGGGCCTTAGTATCCCCAGCTGTTGAGTCCAGCGTTTTGAAAAATACAGGGTGACTACCCAGCAGACAGCCCATTACTACCAACCCACCCCAAGGCTAAGGACAGAAGCGTTTGTGTCACTGCTGTGGGCTGTCTTGGTTGCCCAGGGTCACTGTGGCTCACTCTGAGCTCTCTGAGAAGGTTCAGCCAGGGCTCCTGAGAATGTCTGTGAACAACAGTGCCTCTTGGGTCTGGTTGACACCCCCAACCAGAAAGCCAAGGTCAGTAACAAGCCCCAGCTATAGGTGCGCCTTCCCTGACTTGCCCCCCCAGTGGTTTCTGCGGTGTGGAGCCCACCCACCACTAGGACATGAACTCACCATCAACCTGGGCCCTGTCCCAGCACAGCCTGACTTGTAGGTGACTTTGGTCAACTCCCAGCCTCCTTCAGGCCCAAATTCCTGACTCTCAAGGTAGATAAACGGCAGCCCTCAGCCTCCCCGCAGCGTAGCGGTAAGCGCTCTGGGGCTAATGTTCAAATCTACCTGTGCACAAATCCCTGCTCTCCCCACACTAGCTGGGTGCACACAGGCAACTTATTAACCTCTCTGTGCCTCCTTTTCCTCATGTGTAAAATGGGCTGATAACACTGCCTCACAGAGTAGTCATGAGGCTTAAAAGGGTTCATCCATGTAAAGCACCTAGAACGTTGCCTGGCACATGGCAAGCACTACATGATTGTTTCATTTATAATTTATGGTATTTCTGCCCTTGCTGTCACAGTGAGGTGACAGCCGTGTCCTTAGCGCTCCTTATGGGGGGTGTGGGGGAAGAATGGCAGTGGACTGCCCAGTGCGGGAGCATGAGGGCCTGGCGTGATACCGCCTGGCCGTTGGCAGAGCAGGCCTGGTTAGTGCTGGGCCCGGCCCTAGGGAGACAGGTGTGAGGGACGGGGCCCAGGCTCCTTCCAGGACTGCCTAGCAATGAATTTTACACCCTGACTGGCCCTCTGATTACCAGAAGTTTCTCTGTCTCCCCGCCCCCGGCCTGCCCCCCGGGACAGGTCAGCTGGCAAAGGCCGACATACAAGCGACCCCAGTGAGAGGAGTGGTGGTGGGCCACTTTGGTTTTTCTCTTTTCTTCCTTGTGGCCTTTGCCAAATTTGCAAGTAGGATTGCATTTGCTAAGCAACTGTGACATCAACTCATCCCTGGGCTGATTTCTGGTTTCCCTCTGCATCTGGATGCCTCCCACCAACTTCTTTTCTCAGCTCCTGGTGCAGGAGGGCTCAGCTCAGTGCGGTCTTAGAGCAGAGCTGGAAACAGGCCTGGGCTGTGGTCTCAGGCACAGGCCCCTCACCATCAGGCCTCTGGCCTCCCCACCCCAAGGCCCCATCTCACAACCCCGCCCACCCCAGCCACGCTCTAGCCATGAAGACAGCTCCCAGAAGCCTCACCCTGCGTCCAGCAAAGCAAACGCACAAACCAGGTGCAACATCCCCTTCCCCTTCCCAAGCGGTGCTCTGTGGCCTGCAGAATAGTAGCCAGGGCGGGAGAGTCCCCCTGGGTGGAACGAGTGCGCCTGGGCTGAGGTTGACCATGCCACCTGGTGCTGGAGGTCTGGGCGGTGGCCGGAGCCTCTCTGAGCCAGGTTCCTGAACAAACTGATGGGTACTGTTGTGCATGGAGCCAGCCGGCCATGCCCATGGTCAGGACTGAAGGTCATTTAGAGGCTTCATCACACCCAGCGCTGCTCAGCCGGGAGTCCAGCAGAAGAGAGTATTGATAACTCAGTGGTGAGGGGAACCCCTATGGGAATGTCCTCTCAGACCCGATGAATACACCCAGATGAGCCTCCCTTGCAGTGTCTCCTTGGCACTCTCCTGAGACAAAGTCAGGACGTCTTTAGGAGCCCAGGGTCCCAGCATTTGCCTGCGGTCCAGCAAGCCCACCCTTCGGGAGGAAAAGGGAGCAGCAGGCAGCGGAAGACGAGGCCCAGAGACAAGGAGCCCCGCTTTACTTCCGCCTCTGCACCTGGACCCTGCCGGGCCCAGGCAAAGCATTTCAGGCCTTGCTTTTTCCTCATTTGCAAATAGCGGTGAGAAAACCTGCCTTCCCTACAACCCAGAGCTGTTGGGAAAATAAGAACCACCAAGGCAATAATGCTAGAAATAATGGTAAATCACATTTATTGAGCACTTAGCTCTGGGCCCTGCGCGAACTTTTTCACAGGCTTTATCTCAATTCTGTTCCCAGCTCCATGAGGCAGGTATTATTATTATTCCATTCCACAGATGGGGACACTGAGGCCAAGAGAGGTTTAGTAACTGCCCAAGGTCACACAGCAATTATGTTGTAGAGCCATGATGCAGACTCATGGGCACAGCTATGCTAACAAAAATGAAGCTTTCCTGTACCCCAAGCCCCGCTGGATGCCGAGTGCCCCAACAGGAGAGACTCTGCTCTCTTCTCGGGGCTGGGATCCATGTTCCCCCAGGCAGGCAACATGACATGAGAAGCTAAGGCACAGCCTCTGAACTCTGGAAGCCTACAGTTGTGTGTATTGTTTGATATTTACAAATGTTTGAATATTTAAATGTAAAAGGTACAAAACTGTGTTTAGAGAAAAAGTCTCACTCTTAGCCCTGCTCCCGGCAGCCACCCACTGTTACTAGTTTCTCGTAACAGATTATTCCAGAAGTAATCAATGCCTGTTTACAGTCTTGTTTAACTACTGCTGGGTCGTGGCTGGGGACTGTGGGTTGTCCCGAGTGCTGTCCCCAGCACACTGTCTCCCTCCCATCATTTCCACCTTCCTCCTCTGCTTTCCAGGGGCCCCGCCAAGAGCCTACGGCTGTGAAGACAACTATGCCATGACAACGGGAAAGGCCGAGGAGAAAGCCGAGGCCCCCTGACAGCCCTGCCTGTTGTGCTGCAGCTGCTGCTTCTACATCAGGCCATGGTTGTGCAGAATAGTGCAGATGCCGGGGACACCAATGTGGGTGTGCAACTGGAGCCCTTCCTGCACCAGGTTGGGGGGCACCTGTGTGTGATGAAGTATGACGAGGACACTGTGTGCAAGCCCCTCGTCTCCCAGGAGCAGAAGTTCTACGAATCCCTGCCGCTAGCCATGAAGCAGTTCACCCCACAGTACAAAGGTGAGTGTCCGGCAGCACAGGCGGCGCGGGCCGCCACCCTGGACCAGGCCCGTGTCCGTGCACCCACCGCTTCCTCGAGCACAGCGGTGTGTGTGACGGTTGCCATGGAGACGCGCCCCTCTCCTGCAGCCCGGCAGGCCTTCACTGTCCTAGTTTCTCTGAACTCTTCAAGCTTCCAGGTCTGGAGTATAATAGCATTTGGAGTCGTTACAAATTAGCTCAAGCCACCAGGCTTCGAGGAATTGAGAATGGAATAAATGGGGCATTGTGGCCTGTGCTTTGGGAGTGCCATGGCTGTGTGGCCGTAACCAGTAAACACAGGACAGGTAGAGGCCTTCTTTACCTGCCTCTAGAGAGCCAGGCAGGTGGCGGGAGCCTCAGGCCTAGGACAGGACATGGAGGAGCTGGGATATGGCAATTTTAGGAAACCAGAATTCCTGCCCTCATTCAGTGGCAAGGACAGAGGCCTGCACTGCCTTCCAGGTGTAGCTGGGGAAATGGGCACAGAGCGGGGTGTTCTGATCTGTGCACAAGGGGGGTTCTGGAGAGAGAAGGCTGGTGGGGAGGGCTGCCAATAGCGGCCTCCAGACAGGGCCTCTGGGCTGTTTTGTCGATACCCAGCCTTTGGTAAATGCAGCTTACAGGGCTCGGGGCATGACTCTGCCAGGCGCCAGTCCCACGCTGGCACTAGGGCTCTGAGAAAAGACCGCCTTTAAAAGATTTTAGGTGTGATGACTGCAGGCTGCTGCTCTCCATGTCCAAGCATCTGTAGTGCAGGTGATGGTAACATCCAAACAAGTCAGTCAAAAACTCGCGTGCATTGCAATGATTGAGATAACTGGGAAGGATGGGCCTAGTATCTACATCCGTATTTCTCAAAGTGTGATCTGGGATCGACCAACTTTACCAGAATCGCTGACGTGTGTGTGTGTGTGTGTGTGTGTGTGTGTGTGTGTGTGTGTGTGTGCAGGTTCCCAGGCCCCATCCCAGACCTGGGAATCAGAATCCCTGGTGTCAGGGCCCAGGAATCTGTATTCTGCATGCTCCAAACTGAGACTCACAGGTAGGAGGCCAAGCCTGAGCCCTGGGCACTGCTTCAGTCCTGGACTGCCAGGCCTTCCTGAGAGTCTGGGACGACACTGAGAAATGGGGCCGACAGCTGGAGGACAGCCTGTGCAGGCCTCCCCTGGGGCCCACGGGGGACTCCTGGGGCCCAGACTTGCGCTGCTCATCGCTTGTGGTCACTGCCCATCTTGTCAGAGCAGCCACTGGAATTAGCCTCTGTCCTTTTGCACTGAACTCAACCCAGCAAAGGGGTAGCAGGTCATTGCATGGGGTGGACTCCTGCCTGCGGCATTTCGCGCTTGTTCCACACAGCTCTGGAGCTGAGGGACTCCAGGGCAGGCACAGGCAAAGCAGGGAAGTGAACGAGGCTGCTGGGTCTCCAGGACCCCACCCAGGGTCTCTCCCTGAGCCCTGTCTTCACATGCCCGTTCCTCTAGGGGGAGGACAGCGTACCACTGTTGGGCCCTGGTCTCCTGTCCAGTCCCCTAGTCCGCCCTGCTTCCCTCTTCAACGTGGGCCCATCCCCATGCCAGCTGCCTTGGGGCTCTGCTAAGGTGATAGATTAATTTGATCCAAGGCATTAGAGCCACACACATCAACAGACACTGGCGACCCTTTAGTCCCTGCCCCCGGGCTTCACTCAGGAGATGGTGTTTCCCAACAACTTGTCAGGGAACCGCAGACCTCCCCACACACTCACACAGGTGAGACCATGCAGCCTTGCTGAGGGTGAAGGTGAGGCAGAGCTCCTGGGCTGGGGGCACCCAAACATAGCGTTCCAAGGATGCAGAAACACTGATTCACTCACTGGTCACAATCCGAGCAGACATCACCCGAGGAAAGGCACATCTACAGAGACACTGTAAGGCCCAGATCCGGGACCCTCACTCTCAGGCGTCTGGAGCAGGTAACTGAGGTCAGGTGTTAGGTGGGAAAGGGACCCTCCCAGGGCTGTGCAGGCTTCTTGTTTCAGCCCATAATAAAGTAACTCAGTTAACCCTTAGTGTTCCCTCAGTGCCAAACACAGCTAACTGTAAGTAGCTTCTGTGCACAAACTCACTTAAACCTCACAACCCTCTGAGGTGGGGACCATTATCCCCATTTCACAGGTAAGAAAACTGAAGCACAGAGAGGTTACCTGATTTGCCTCAGGACACACAGCCAGTGAAAGGCAGAGCCAGGATGCAAAGCCCCAAGGTCTGGCTCCCAAGTGTGGTGTCTGGCTCCACCAGCTACTGTTACTAAAGAGATGGATGCCTCAGACGCCTGTGCTCAGGGAGGTGTCCAGCGTCACGAGGGAGGGGATGCAACCTCAGATCAGGGGGACTGTAGTGCCCACAGGGCTGCCACAGGGCTCTCCCATTTTCTCCCTGATGGGAACAGCCCCAGAAAGAAGGGCTGTTACTGAAGTGGCCACGGAATGCCTCAGAGCACACCCTCTCCCTGCCCGCTGCCATGCACTGTGATGGCACCAGGGGTGATGAGCAGGGGTGTCATTCCCAAGGGCAGCCTCCCCGAGCCGGGAGCTCACCCTGCACCTTTTGCTGGGCTCCTCAGGTATGACAGCGTCTTGGGGCTGAGTCCCTCTACCCCCCAGTCTGCCTGTCAGCTTTGGGTGAGTGAGGACACGCTCCTAGGCCCAGTTGGTTAACGGATGAGCCAGATTCATGTTACAGACGGTGGCAAATACTCTCATGAGCTTAAAAATAAATACATGACAGAAGCTGCTCAGCTAAACCAAAATTGCTGAGACGCTCTGGGCATGTCAATCACAGCAGTAAGCACTCCTGTCTGCCAGCCTGGCTTGGTGGCAGGTTGAGGTGCTGGGGGAGGGCTGTGAGCAGGCAGCCGGGGGCTGTCGCTGGGTCCCACTGTCCTGGTCAAGCAGGGGCAGCAGAGTGCTGGGAGCCCAAGGGCCTCCGAGACCTAGTCCCCATGGACAGACAGGGCAAGCTGGAGGCCAGGCCAGGGCCAGCATGGCTCCTGACAAAAAGAACTATCCAAGCCCCTGGCAGTCTGGATTCCACGGACACGCTGCTTCAGTCAAGAGCAGGCAACGCAAGCCCGTTTGCAAGGCCCTGTCTGTGCTGGGTCCCAGCTTCCGAGGGAAGAGCTGGGCTGAGCCATAGAGGGGCATGTGGGAGAGGGAGGGAAGACAGATAGATGGAGACACAGAGCCCGGAAGAGGCACGCAGGAAGACAGCGCGAAGAGGCAGGGACACGGAGCACGGCTGTGTCGCTCTGACAATATGAGAAATAGAAATGACTTTTGGATTTTATTGGTTTTGGGTTATTTGCACCTCTGCTCGCTTCCATTTATTTAGACACTCAGAACAGATGAGATCAGAGAAGAGCTAGAGCCCGGAAAGTGAGAGAAGGTCACATTTCTTATCCTTCCAGGGAGGCTCCCTGAGCCCTTGCTTTCTGATAGGGCCGTCACCACAGCCTCATAATTGGGCTGCTGCCGGGTGGTAACTTGAACTTTACGAGATCTGGAAGGGCCCTGCCCTTGGCAGCATCCCGTCCTGGGCTCCCCAGGCAGCCAGGAGGCTCCGAGCACCCCAGGGACGATCACGGAGGCCAGCGAGCTCTCTCCCTTCTTGCACGTGGAAGGTGGGCTCTGGGGCCTGACAGCGGTTTCCAGGTCAGTGCCCCTCCTTAGAACAAGCAGAGCAACCCAAGGAAACAGGGCTGGAAATATAAACCCCCCATCCATGGGTTTCCTGGCCCTCCCAGCCCTGCCACCTCCCACAGGACTATGGGATCACAGCTTGTTTGCTCCACAGAACAAAATGACCAGAACAAACATAACTGGGGACACAGCAGGAGTGTCCTCATTCACACACGGGTAATAAACATAGTGTGACAACAGTCTCCCAATAAAGTCCACAGCTCCATGTGACAGCCTGGTCCTTCTTCCTCATCTCCGTCTGGTGTGGCCTTCTCAGACCTCTACCTCTTACTGTGTGACCTTGGGCAAGTTATTCAATCTCCCTGAGCCCCATGGACCACAGTCAGGCAGTAACAGATGATAAGCACAGAATGCTGCCTCATACCAGTAGTAGTACCGTGTTTCCCCGAAAATAAGACCGGGTCTTAGATGAATTTTTGCTCCATTAGGGCTTCTTTTCGGGGTAGGTCTTATTTTCGGGGAAACACGGTAGGTGTGAAAGACAAAGCAGTGATGACCATTAGCGCAGTATTTATTTCCCCGTCCTGCGTTCAGCCCCTGCTGTCTCTCACAGGCAGCCCAGCTCAGCGGGCTCCATACATGCCGGTCTTCAGATAAACCGTAAACGTCAGGTTCAGGAACAGTATTATCATTAGTATCATTATTACTTTACAGGACATGGGGCCTGGGATGAGCTGAGGAAAAGCAGAGTGTTTTTAGGAGCTGGAGAAAACTGAATGTCATTCTCAGGCTGCAAAATTAGGGCACCGGGAATCTGAAATGACAGGACTGGCCCAGGGAGACCGCTGAGCTAGGCACGGATGGCTCTGAAGAGCGACCTGCTGGATTATAGAGCAGCCCCGAAAATAAGTGTGTGCACTGAGCAGCCCCAGGGGGCCGGGCAGGATACTAGCTGGATATCAGCTGCCTTGAGTGCTTGTTCAGCAGAAACTTCCACTTAGGCTGGCCAGGAGAGGATATAAATATCTTGGAGGACATGAGCACAAGCAACCCACCCTCTCGGTCAGGGTCCCAGCAGAAAATGAGAGGCACACGCGAAGGGGTTCAAATGAAGAGAACTTTTTTCCCCCTTCTTCCGCCTCCCCCGCCACACACTCCGGTTCCAGCCGTTGTTTCTCAGTCTAGTTGTGTAGGACACGGCTCCCTGGCCCACGCTGGTATTGTGAGCCTTGTGCTCCCCCCACTGAGGCAGTCGGCATGGTGAGGCGCCCGGGACCAGCAGCCCTGGAAAGCTGTAACCACCTCTCTGCCTGAAGGGCGCACCCAGCGGAGGGGATGGTATAACTGCCCCAGAGAGAGGGCGGCTATAGCCACGGCAAGGCCACACTGCACAGGAGGGAACCAGCGGGAGAAACACCCCGACCTTTCTCCCCTTCTCATCTGCCAATGTCCCCCATTGGCCAAACTCACTGGGAGCCACAGGGAAGGAAGCCACTGGTGCACTCCATAGAGCTGGCCTCTTAGGCACCAAGCAGGGGGGACACTGGTGGAGAGCAGACTGGTGCGGGAGGGAGCAGAAAGAGAAAACAGCGTAGGGCCGGAAGAACAGGAAACCGAGGACTCTGAGACCTGGTTCTCACAAATCCATTTGGGTGGCAGTCTCCTGTGCCACTGCGAGAGTGTCATTCCCTCTTCACCAGAACTCTGGGGCGGCTGGGCACCGGCTGAAGGCTGAGCCCCAGAGAGGAAGGCCTGAACTCTGCCATCTGAGTGAGAAATCCAAAGGGGGTGGCCACAGAGCCATGAATGTCGTGCCAGGGCTAAGGACCAGCTCAGCCGGCGTCCTGGAGGAGAAGCCCAGTTAGCACATCTGGTCATTGGGTTTCCCCTCACTCTTCATATTCACAAGTTGGAGCAGGATGTTGTGCCTTGATTATAAACACCAATGGTTCGAAGGTACTCGAGTTGGGGGAATCTCACAGGTCTTTTTATATCAACAAACCATATTCCGCCAATAATCTTCATATGCCAGGCATCTGACCAAAGGAAACAGCAAGCATTAGTGTTAAAGCCAGAGATGGGGGAGGATGGATGAGAGCGTGATGGAGCGTCCTGAGCCACAGCACACTGTCTGGTCAGATACAGACAAATGGAGGGGACAGAAAGGATAGAGGAGGCAAAGGACAAGGGGCAGGAATGGATGGGCCCCAACGGCCTTCACTGCCACTCTAAGGTGGGGGCCCCTCTTTGCGGAAGACCAGCTCTGATACCCCCAGGTTGGACCCAGCTGGGCAGCTGTGCGCTGACTGGGAAGGTGTGACTGCACAAAGGAACTGGAATGCGAGGACAAAATGTACAGGGCTGGCTTTGTTTACAGCGTGAAGGGTCAGAAATGCGATAAAGCAGAGGCTGTGCCAAGATTGGCCCAAGGCTATTTTCTGCAGGCTCCACGGCTCCGGGCTCATTCTGGAACAGGTCGTGTTCAGGCTAAACCAGCCCAGGCCCCATAACTCTTCCTTGAGAGAGGAGTTGGGAAAGGGGGAAGGTTGACCATTGCCATTAAACTGCACTTCGTAAGGATGTCACCCATTGCAACGTGTCCAGTCAGGTAAATTCCACCTGGTTTCTTGCCCCTCCCCTCCCTCGTGTGTTCTGCAGGTACCATCACGGTGCACCTCCGGAAAGATAGTCTTGGCCATCTCAGCCTGGTTGCCAACCCACGGAAGGAGAACCAGGAGCCCTTTAAAGTCTCCACAGCGTCAGCGGCGGTGGCGATATGGCAGACGCTTCAGCAGACCACCACCAGCAGTGGCAGCACCCGGCCCCTCTCCCAGTGGCAGCACGCTCAGCTGGCACACACACTCGAAGAGAGGTGAGGGCCACCTGGCAGGATGACAGACACTGGGAGCTCGTCCCTAGCAGGGACTAGTACTGCTCCCACCTGTGCTAAGGCAATGGCTCCCCGTGAAGGCTGGAGTGGAGAAAATGAGAAATTCAGACGAAGGCTCTGTCTAGAATAACCAACGTGTCCAAAGCAAGGAATGCGTCTTCTTCACGCCACTTCTAGGGAGAGGACTCTGATGCATTTATCTCAGACGTCGATGTACATGCCAAGCCCTCTACAGCAGAGCAGGCATTTGGCACACATTTGTTTAATTAAATACCTATTTCACTGAGGCCATGAAGTGTCTCTGGGGTGAAGCATGTAGAACAGAAACCCCAGAATAGTTGACATGAGGAAAAGTGGCTAATGTCTCTCAGAAATCGCTTTCTGAGCGCTTGAGAAGGACTAGGAGAGAGGCAGACACTCTGAGGGCCCTGGAGAGGTCCCCGAAACCTCTGACAATGTCAGCTGGCCTTGTTCAGATGAAAAGGATCCCTGGGGATTTTTAAAACATTTATGGGAAAGAAAAGGGAGCTAATACAATGAAAGAAACTCCCTTCCCCAAGGAGCACAACAGATCTAATTAAGCCTCTTGGCTCAGTGTCAGGAAGCAGGAGCATTATCTCCATTTCACAGACGGGGAAGCCAAGATGCAGAGGGCAGGAGAGAGGGGGACCAGGGACCCGTGCTTCCCACCCCCTATGGCATTCTGAGGTCTCAAGGGTAACAGCCTACCCCCCTAGCCTTCTGATTCCCCGTGGAGTTGCTGCCCCCATACTGTGTTGCTTCAGTAGTGATGAGATAAGAATCCAGCTCACTTACAAGTGAATTTAAACCACCTTAGCCCTCTGAGGGGGTGACAGGCTCAAATGAGTTAATCTGAGTTTAGGTTCCCCCACCCCCAGGGCTGCAGTGTGGCCTGATATGGTGCCCAGGACTGAGTGGGGCAGGAAGGGCACTCTGAGGCCAGGCCAGTGCCCTGGAGAGTCTCCAGGGACAGTCCGTGTCAGAGTCCAGTCCAGGAAAGCAGTCACAGGGCCGGGCACCGTTCCCCAGCCCTGTGGCCCCAGCTGCCCTGACTGTCCTGTGCTTCCCTCACCTGCAGCTCGGCCACAGCTCTCCTGAGGTCCGAGTTCCACCTCAGCACGCCCGTGTCTTCCCTGGTGGAAGATGCTAATGGGAACCAGGCCGAGAGCAGGAGCTTTAACCCATGGGGCCTGCACTGCCATCTGGCCCACCTGACCCGCCTGTGCACCGAGTACCCGGAGAACAAGCGGCACCGTATCCTTGCCTGCCCTCCCCACCACACGGGCCCAAGGGTAGGAGGGTGGCCCTATGGGGGGAGAGGATGGGGGAGTGACAGAGACAAAGAGACATATAGGGTCAGGGGTGGGAGGAGGAGGGTCACGTGAGGGCTATGTGGGAAGAGAGAGACAGATGTGAGGGAGAGTTGGAGGCACGAGCCCTCAAACCCGGGACCTAGGAGAAACGAGTTCTCTCCAAAAGGAAAATGAGAGATTTCAGGGGAGTCAGACTGGGAATTAACTGAACACAGTGTCCCTGGTGGGTCACTGGCTGTTTCTCTGCTACCGGGGCAGCAAGGATGGGCTGGGAGGTGGGTCTCTGTGGGCAGATACAAATGATGACTGTCACTCTGGGTGGGGGCAGTCACCCAGCACCTCAACCTCCCTTCCAGCCCTCCAAATTCCCCCCACAGGGGTCTTCCCACAGAGCTGAGGGGAGGAAGGGGCGTGGCTCCTCCCTTAGGGAAGTACCCACAGGTAGACACCCCCTCAGGCTGCCATATTCTCAGGGAGCAAATTTAGGCTTGAAACACCCCTTTGTCACCACGGGGCTCCTTCCTGCAAAGGAGTGGCTAGTTTCACAGTACATACTAAGACACATCTGTAACCTTAATCCCTAAGAAGTTTTTGCAGGATAACTCCTCCACTGAAATTAATATTCCTACAACTCACCTCTGAAGTTAACATCAACCCACGTGTCCCAAAAAGTACTGGCCCATTCAGTGACGTGGAGGTTTCAGCCTTAGGATTTTCTGCCATAACATGTAAATTGGGCAAGGCCTACCAGGGGTTTCAGATCTGTGTGTAAATTTCAACCTCAGAGCAAACTTGAAAAGAAGTTTGCATCCTCACAAACTCCCCCTAAATAAATGGACTTGTGAAAGCAGCCTGCAAAGCTACTACCTGGAATTCTTAATAACGGACGATGGGCTTGTCTGTAATGAAAGAAACAGGAGGGACCGGGCAGCGTTCAGCGTAGGGAACCTCCAGCCAGCTTGAGAGGTGTGCTGCCTGCCTCCTGGGGGACAGCGGCCTTCATGTTCTCGAATCCACCTTAACTTAGCGCGCTCAGGGTTCTTGTTGCTGGAAAACGTCGTGTCACGATACAAGCATCCCTGCATCCTGGACTTGAAGATGGGGACCAGGCAGCACGGGGATGACGCGCCCGAGGAGAAGAAGGCCCGGCACACGATGAAATGCGCGCAAAGCACCTCAGCCCGCCTGGGCGTGCGTGTCTGCGGCATGCAGGTGGGTGGCGGGGCCACTGCACGGCCGGGCTCCCTGGCAAGTCCACTGTGGGCGCAGGATGTCCCCCATGCAGACACCACTGCCCCCTGCAGAGCTCCTCACTGTGGCGGAGGCCTACGCCGGGCACTGACCTTCCCCCAAGGAAACGCACAGCCCGCTCTATGACACACTGGCGTTTTCAAAGAGCACCTTTCAGGGTAGTGGTGTCAGAACCCCACCATTTCTCAACTTGGCCTCAGGGTCTGCGGCAGTTGAAACTTTCCAGCGGCCACGTGGGTCCTGCCGTGTTGAGAGCAGTCCGTTGATGACGTGTGTAAGCGGGGCTGGGGAAGGAACTAAACCAAAGACCTCTGTGCCTTCTGCGGATTCCTCATTCTCCGAATGATAAAGCGGAACTCCTCCTCAGATGCTGTGAGGCAGTCTGTCTCTGAATTCTTATTAGCCGTTCTCTCCTCTCACTTCACCTTTTCTGCTTCTTGCTACCTGCTCTGGTTAACAAAGCAGGAAGGTCGTAACCTGCTAAGCCCAGGCAAACGAATGGTTAATTTTTCTTGCCTCGGCTCCATGCTTCGATTTTTTGCTGCTCTGACGTGGCTTATGGCAGAGGCTGTAGGAGAACAGGAGGAAATAAACTTTCACCATTCGTTCACTCTTTATAGTCTATCTACTCAAAGCAAAACCAGACACTGATTTGACGGTAAACGTTATAGCTTTCCTTAATTGAAACTGCCACCCCTTGAAGCTGGAAGTTGAGTCTATAAATTTGTTGCACAGATGTCCCTTGAAAGGCTTGGAATGCAGTCCTCAAGAGAATGAAGTGTGATGATTTGTGGTGTAAATGGAATCTCTCTCTGGACCTGAAACCTTCTGAAATTGATCTGATTTATTTAGAAAGTGATGCCTGTCGTGTATTTATGATGGCTAATTTAGCAGCCGATCCCCAACCCTCCAAAGGCAACACCAACTCTATGCTATCTTTCTGATTTTTTTCAACACTGGTGTTCACAAACACATCACATACTCTGAAGGCAGGAAAGCCCGAGAAACTGCCTTGGCCAGGTACAGGCAGCCCTGTCCAGGTGTTCCAGGCAGAGGCGTGCCAAGTCATTCTCTGGCCATGCCAGCTGCGAGCCTCACTTCAGCCTCTGTTGCTGCCTATGCCATCTGAATTGAAAGGGGGTGGCTTCCACTGTCCCCCCCCCTCAGTATCTCGCTTCCATCTGCTCCCTTCTGGTGGCCAAGACATGATAGGGGAGGGGACGGGAGCTGGTGCCAAGTATAGGAGTCACCAGCCCCTGGAGCTGCTGTGAACCTCCCTCCTCCAGCCAGGCTCCCCTCAGCTGCACTGGCTGCCCAAACACTCCAGCCACACCTGATCTAGCCTGTCTTTTTATCTTCAAACAATTCATCCCACTCTACTCCAAGAGCCATTATTTTTTCCCTAGAATCTGCAGAGAAAGGACTTTATAAACTTTGTTGGAGAAAATTTAATCTAGTTGGCTCTCCAAGGCCATTGGCTGTGATTTCAGATTCTTACTAAGGCTTTCTGGCTTGGGTTTGCTAAGATTTGAATTGAAGAGGGCCAGAAGCCAGGGTTTAAATCATGATTTGGAGGTTGACGTTGGAAATTCACAAGAAAGGAGATCCAACCCTTTTCCTCGTGCGTAGAGGGTCACCTCTGTAGGGTGAAGGATCTTTCGACCTTGGGTTCCTATTAGAGGCTTGCACAGAAAGCATTTTAAAATGTAAACACTGAAAGGTGCATGATGAAAGATCATCGTTCTGTTTGTTTCAGCCATTCTCGTCCTGCCTCTCCTGGAAATCTGCTTATATGTTATGTTCGCTTGTGACACTGCAACCGCAGCAGATGCAATTTTTTTTTTGTTTTTAATTTTTCACACTTTCTCTTTCTTCTTCTTAACATAAGGTTTTTCAAACTGATAAGAAGCACTTTCTCTGCAAAGACAAATACTATGGAAGGAAACTCTCGGCCGAGGGGTTCAGACAAGCCCTCTATCAGTTCCTGCACAACGGAACCCGCCTTCGGACAGAGCTGCTAGAGCCCATCCAGCGCCAGCTCCGGGCCCTCCTCTCAGTCATTAGGAGCCAGAGTTCGTACCGGTTCTACTCCAGCTCTCTCCTCATCATCTACGATGGGCAGGAGCTGCTGGAAGGAAGCCTAGGCAGCCCGCACCCTCGGGAGGCTCCGCAGACAGCCCATGGCAGCTCTCTAGGAGATCTCGCCAAAGTGGACATCCGGATGATCGACTTTGCTCACACTACATACAAGGGCTCCTGGAATGAGCACACCACTTACGACGGACCAGATCCGGGCTATATTTTTGGCCTGGAAAACCTCATCCAGATCATGCAGGATATTCAGGAGGGAGAATGAGACGTGTTGGGCCCATCCAGAGTCTTCTGGAATCTAGATCTTAAAAGGGACCTACTGGAAGCAAGGGTAATCTAGACACCCCTTAGATGTCTTTGTAATAATCCCATCTTCATATGAAAGCCACCACTGTACATGGCAAGCTACGTTAACAGCTGCTAAAGAAACCAGCGCTGGAGATAATTCACATACCTGGCGTCTTGTGCTAAGGCCGGTCCTCACAGCCTGGACAGTCTGTATGAAATGCACCACCGCGGGGTTCACTGGGGGCATGCAACATGAGCTACAGACCAGCAGTGCAGTGAGAATCTGGAGCATTTGCATCTAAAAATGCTTTCTTGTTGTCATGCTGCAGTCCTTGCAAGTTGTGAGGCAAAGGAACCTTACTTGAAGGAGTCTTGAAGAGTGAGTTCACAGTTCATGGGTTTCGCTTGCAGGGGCTGCCTGCTCCAAGGGCAGACGGAGCTAATGCACGCCTCTTACCTTCCTAGGAGGCACTGTATCAGAGGGGCAGGATGCAGTGGGACAGATCTGCCCATCTCACCAGCTTGTACCCAGGTTCTGAATGGACAAGGACAAGCCCAGACACAGCACTGACAAACCAACACCCCAGGTTCTCCATTTTGCCTGTGGAGAGAAGGGTTTCATTACAGACTTCCGAGTACCTAGCGGAAGCAATGATTCTGCCAGAATCTGACCACGAAATGGCTCTGATTCTGACCATGAAACGCAGCTTCCAGTGGTGGTGAACTGTGCACGAGGCGCCACTGATGTTAAACTACACTCTCAGCTTTCTATTTATTTATTGGGGGGGGGGGGGGGTTCAGAAGTAAAGAGCCTGGAGGACCAAGGAAACCAGGCGCAATGTTTACAAGACCGGTGGACAAGGGTAAATACGGAACAAAGAGCAAAGAGTTCTAATTAATTCCTTCTTCTGTAGTGTGGAAACCTATTACAATGCCCTTGAGTCAAGCACTGAGATTCGTTACCCAATTAGGGAAATTTGTTAATAAAATTGCTGAGGTCACCAGTGATTATTTGGTGCACCTTATTACCCTTTCTGTTTATTTATTCTGATCCCCACACTGTATGGTAGCTCCAATTTATGGATGACTAGACTATACAGCAAGAGCAGTTCACAGATTTCCTGCAGTCCTTCAGGGAACCCGGTGGAAAATGGTGGCTAATAAAACATTTGCATGTATCCACAAGGCAGGCACCAGACCTGAGAAGGAAGCGGTCCTTCCATCTGAACCTTACACATTGCAAAATTAAGTAATTTTCTGAATTCTCATAGCTAATTACCATCAACTTTCCAAAATCCACACTAATAGAAGGAAAGCGTAGCCTCGATAATAAAAAAAAAAAAACTTTTGTTTAATTTTGCGATACATTATATGGATTTCAAAGCAAGTTAATTTCCCTAATTATGTTTGGCCAAGGTAATGACACAATTAATTTGCATGCTCAGTGCCCATGGTGGGAGAGTTGAGTCAAAGCCCGTTGGGTAGTAAAAGGGAGTCAGCCGAGAACTAAGTATTTGCTAATGACAACACAGAGCCCTAAATACTGCTTTTTCTGAGCTACTTCCTCATTTGGGAACCTGGTCCCACATCAACCAAGTTCAGCTTCCTGACTTAGCTCCTGATTCCTCCGCCATGAGCAGCCTGGATGTTGTAGGGCTTCCCAAGGATGAGGTAGGAAGGAGCAGTCTGGAGTCTAGGTCTTTCAGGGCTGGCCGCCCATGTCGCTCTCCATGGGCCGGCTCCTATTCGTGCCCATGTGATGCCCTCCTTTGGCTATACCTTTACCCCATGGTGCCCTTCACATGAGGCCTTCTTACCCCTCTACAAATCATTTGCAGCCCAGCCGCATTCCCACCGCCTTCTGAAGAGGCCCCAACAGAAGTGCAGTTTGTTGCAAGAGCCACAGTTGGCTCCTGGTTTTAGACCATTCTTACTGGACCACCAGACTCAGAGGGGTCACCATGGTCTGGAAACTTGTATAAGCTTTGCAGATTCAGCAACTCAGCTGAATGAGCTCACCCAATTACTACAAATCTGGACAGACGGAGAACAGAAAGGTATGGAAAGAAGAGATGATGGGTGTGTATGTATTTGATCTCCAATCTGAGTTTACTTAAAAATGACAAAAGGGGAGAGGGGGCCCAGATATCCAGCCATCAGCAAGTGTGTCCTTGTACTGAACACCTGCCCCCACTGGTCTCTTTGCTAAGCGCTGTGGAAGCTCCAGCTCTCACACATGAGCGGACAGCAAACCACGTAAGGCCCCATGGGACAGAGGATAGATAATGTGTGGTGCAGAGGAGCAATCCTAACATTTAAAGTTGAAGAGGTGTGCTGAGAGCAGAGTTGTCACAGAAACTGTTGGAGGAGGTAAGAATCTGGATTCCAAGGGGTGACAGGAGTGGGGAAGGGGCTGGGGATTGAGGGGGGGTAGGGAGTGCAGGGAAGGAAAACTCTGGCATTCAGAATGAGTGTTTTGTTGCTGGGAGTAGTAGCAATGAAGAATGGAGAAATAGAGTGAGCAGGATGGTAGAGACACTTAAAAATATGGCTAAGCAGCTCATTCGTTTGTGATTTCATTAGTCCCCTCCTTCCTTCCTTCCTTCCTTCCTTCCTTCCTTCCTTCCTTCCTTCCTTCCTATCTACAAGGATTTTCTGAGTGCCTGGTGCACGCAGCACAGTGCTAGGGCCGTGTAGGAAACAAGGAAGTGTGAGGATCAAGATGTTATCCTTAAGAACCTTATCAGTTCATGGGTAAAAACCCTCGTATGAAAACATCATGGGTGCTTCACCGGTGGGGGCCATTTGCTCAGCTGTGCAGAGTGCTACCCAGGAGAACAAGGGCTGTGAGGGCTCATTGCCACATGGGGTGACCATGGTAGTGGTGTTTGAGCTGTGCCTCAAAAGGGAGGCAAGTCTGAAAGGTGATAAAGAAGGGCAGGTGTTCCAGGAAAGGATTGACAAACACAGGAATGGGGAATCAAACATTCTGCCCAGGGAACGGCAAGTGGTCTGTGTTGGTCACAGGGGGTTGACCTGCAGGGGCACTGAGAGAGATCAAGATGGATATGGAGAAACCCTAGAACATGAGAACAGAAAGGACCTCAGAACCTTCCACCTCTTCCACTCCCTCTTGCCTAGGACACCGTAAGAGCCTCCGGCTGGCCTCCCTTACCCAGACTGGGAAGTTCTCTTCTTCTTTGAACTGAGAAACGCACAGGTATTAGGGTAGGCTAACTGTTACAACGAACAATCCAAATATCAGTAGATTAATATCGCAACCCAATGTAGTCTGCAGAGCGCCTCTGCTCCACAGAGTCATCCGGGGACTTTCTCCTCGTGACACCACCACCTTCAACCACAAGGCTAAAGTTAGACAGGCACACCCACATGCCATGGGTAAGAACCAGTCACATGGCCCTACCCAGATGCTAGGGGGCTGAGATGTAGTTTAATTGTGAGCCTAGGAAGAGGAAATGGGTTTAATGAGAACCCAGCCTCTCCTATAACCGCTTTCTCCATAATCCTCATGTTAAATTGATGTCTGATTTAAGAAGGGAGAAACAGAGACATAAAGAGCAAGTGGGGGCCATGAGAAGACAGCAGGGGCCTGGCAGTGCCAGAGCTGCGGATTCCACTCCAGATCCTTCCCCTCGCCACGTCCTCATACACTGAGTGCTGGTCGATTTGCTTAGCCTCTCCCCTACCTCAGTGTCCTTATCTGTCCCACAGGAACTCTAACTCGGTCCTCAAGACAGGTGATATGAAAGAGCAACCTGCTCCTGACCTCCCCATCGGGGGGAGGGGCAAGGGCAGCCTGGGCGACAGTCACTCAGCCCCACCTCTGTCCCTCTGGTACCCCCTGTGCGACTGAAGAGAAAGCTTAAGAGCACAATGTTATTATAGCGTCTCCATATTGCACTGTCATCAGGAAGCCTGGGCCTCTGGGCAGCACCCTGGCAGCCCCATCACTCTTCCCAGCTGCACGGAGCCTTTTAGACCATGCTGGAAAGGGCAGGAAGCATCTAATAAAACAAATGGCCAAGCAAGACCACTCATCCGCAGCTCTTCAAAATGATCTAAACTTCTGACTTTTGATTTAAATCTGCATCCTCTGTGGCCAAAAGCATAAAACAGAAGATGAGGGAAAGAACTAAAATGAAGGCATGGGTGCCAAGAATTAGATGGGGGAGGGGGAAGAGGAAGCAGCTCTGGGACAATACCAAGCTGAGTGCCAGCCAGACAGGCTGACGTGCAGCCAGGTTGGGTCGTTTTCATTATTCATTGCTCAGAACTTCTGCCTCCGTTACTAAGCTGCCCTGAAACGGGCCAGGAAGTTTGACAGCTAATCCAAGAACAAATGCAGCAATCTGCCTGCTCCTGATTTGCCCTTCACCTTCCCCCTCAGCCCCCGAGATGAGCATCTTACCGGGCCGGGCTGGGGGTGGAGACAAGTGGGCCAGAAGACCTGGTTTTATATTCTAATGTCATCTGTTCTCTTCAGATTCATTTAGTGAGAGACCACCACGAACCACGACACGTTGTCAAATAGTGATGCGTTTGAGGCAAAAGGGGACCAAAAGTAATGGGGCTGCTGGTTTAGCTGGGGGCCAGGGACCACGGAAGGCCCCCCTGAGGTGACATGGAGCAGGGAGCAGAGTGAAGGGAGGGAGACAGATTTTGGGGGCAGATGACAAGATGTCTCAACAGAACTGAGGGGCTCTGGACATATTAAGGTGCACTTCGGAACCCCTTTAGGTTATCCCAGCACACTTCAAACACCTGTGTGTCTTGAAGAAAAGCTCACCTCCAGAATAAGACAGGAAACTACTGCCAAGTGTGACCCTTCCCGCTACCCTTACTTGGGGGCATTAAATGACTGGCGACTCTGATGCAAGTCCAGACCCACTTTTCATGGTAACAGATTTGGGTGTTGCAGCCAATCATTTCCTCCTGTTGAATAATTTGAAAGAAGAAAAATCAGGCAATCGTGCCCTACAATACAGCTAACTACTTAATTCCTTTCTAATGTTTACATTACTAACACCAGCATTACAAAACGATATTTTTACTTTCAAGTGATTTAAATGTGCAATTTGGTGTCTCAATTACTGGGATCATTATAACTTGAAAAACTGAAGCAGCGTTCCCTCCCTCCTCTTTCCTCTCCCTGATGGTGCCTCATTTCTATAAAGATTCTATAAACAGAGAGCAGGGCTCCATAAAGCCCAAATACCCATTTCAAATGGCTTGGAAGGTGAGGCCCTGATGGGCGCTTTCAAGGAGCCAGGAGGGCCTGCATTCGGAGTGACAGGTGAGTGTTAAAATGGTCATCAACTCCCCGAGGGGCAGCCACTGCCCCAGTTACATTCCTGGTAATGCCTATTAATGTGCCCAGAACGGCTGGGTGATTGACAAGCCAGGAGCCCAGACTCTGGCTCCAACCACTCACAGGCTTGGGGGCATGGGGGTGGGGGGCCAGGTAAAACAAGGCCAGAGAGGATCCTAGAGCCCCTTAGGAAACTACAATGTGTACAGAAACACAACACCAGCACACAATTCACAACCATAACGCTGCAAGGAGGCGGGAAGAGGCATCAAGTGGGCAAGAGCATGGACTGTGAGGCCAGTCAGCTGGGGTTCAAGCCCAGGCTCTGCCACTTAGCAGCTGGAGACCTTGGCAAGTCCTTATCCTCTCTGTACCTCAGTTTCCATATCTGTAAAATGGGGATCGTAGTAGTACTTATCCTGAAGAGCCATTGTGAGGACTAAATGAGTCAATATGCGCAAGGCATTTACAACAGTGCCTGGCACACAGCAAATACTCAGCAAGCGTTAGTTTATCACTGTAATTCCCATTTTAAGATGAAGAACTGAGATTGGAGCAATTAAATACCTACCCAAGGCTGGCTGCTCCAAAGACCTTTGCCTTTGCTGCCCTTCTACCTGGAAGCCGCTCTTGCCCCTTGGGTGACTCAGGTGTCTCTCAAACACAAGCCCCTGCAGACCACCCAGATCCCACTCCCACCCCAGCCTCGGTGCACCTAGCTCCCAGACTTGTTCTCTCCCTGGCACTTATCACACCTGAAATTGTCTTGTTCACTTAGTAAATGACTTCATACATGTAAAGCACTACTGTTATTGTTATTGTATGTTGGCTTGGTTATCTACCTCCCCCCACTTAAATGTAAAACCCAGGGGATCAGGACCCTCATCTGACTTGTCCACCACGTGGAAGGAGTTCAGGACTGGCTTCTTGGGTATGTGACCTGTGCAGTCACACCGGGCCCTGAGCTCTGAAGGGCCCCACGTTTGGTTTAATGCTCTGCTGTTACTGTCCTGAAATGCTTACTTTTTTAACAAGGAGCTTCACATTTTCATTTTGCACAGGGCGCCTGCAAATTATACGGATCAGTCCTGAATGAATGAATGAATGAATGAATGAATGAGCAAGCCCACATGTCAGCCCAGGTCTGTCAGACTCCAAAGCCTCACTACTGAACCACCAAGATAAAAACACGCCTCCCGTGGGGGGAAGGGAGGTGGGCAGGGCATCCTGAACTGGGGAGTAATCCCAGCCTGACCCAGAAGAAGATGCTGTGCTGGGGAAGGGAGAGCCTTAGAAAGAGGCATTTGGGTTTCCCTGGCGTCCAGTTCTTCTCAACTTCTCGTTGCACTTGTGCCTCAAGTGGGGTGAAAACCATCCGCTGCCACCTAATGTTACTCTTCTTGTTGCTGAAGAAAGAGGGACCTCAGTCCTTGCCTCCAAGAACAGCCAGGTGCTCTTCAAAGCCACAGCTGTGGCAGGGCCTCCGGCGGAACCAAGGCCTCTCAGCGCACCCAGCACAGCCCTAGGTCCCTGGAGCTTGACAGTAAATAGATACAACCCTGGCCCTTTGGGCCGTGGGGCAGCCCTCAAAACTGTGTGGCTATAAACACAGCTGATGGTGAAGGTGGAGCAGGGAGGTATTGTTGGGCTGGAACATGGTGGGGGTGCCCTTGAGTGCATTTTGCATTCCTCCTGAACTCTCCTTACTTCAGGTGGGCAACCTCCAAACTCACTTCAAGTAGGCACCGCATACCCTGAGTCCCCAGAGGCTCTCATTCAATAGATCTTCACTCCTAACGCCTTCAGAACAGTTCAAAGCTGTTCCTTGTTAAAATTACCCATTGATATTTCCTCAAATTAGACTCCTCCCTCTTCCTGTCTCTCCCAATCCTGCCCTAGGCCTGGCTCTTGAAGCTCAGTGTCCTTCCATTCCCACTTACCCAAAGCCTAATAATCGTTCAAGGCCCAGCCCAAATGTCATCTCCTTTAGATGCCATTCCCGATTTTTCTCCCCCTGCTACCCTGAATAGTTAGAAGTACTGTTTTTTCTCCAAACTCCCTAGCACTTCAATTTAAACTCTTGTCACTTTTTTTTTTTTTTAAGATTTTATTGGGGAAGGGGAACAGGACTTTACTGGGGAACAGTGTGTACTTCCAGGGCTTTTTTCCAAGTCAAGTTGTTATCCTTTCAATCTTAGTTGTGGAGGGTGCTGTTCAGCTTCCAGTTGTTGTCCTTTCAGTCTTAGTTGTGGAGGGCGCAGCTCAGCTCCAGGTTCCACCACTGTTGCTAGTTGCAGGGGGCACAGCCCACCATCCCTTGTGGGAGTCGAACCGGCAACCTTGTGGTTGAGAGCACACTGGCCCATATGGGAATCGAACTGGCAGCTTTCGGAGTTAGGAGCATGGAGCTCTAACCGCCTGAACCACCGGGCCAGCCCAAAACTCTTGTCACTTTTAACTTTGTGTTTTGGTTGTGTATTCACTCCCCCTACTCAAGGAAGGAGTCTCCTGGACTCCCCTTGACAAAATAGGTGGGGTGAGAAGGAAGAGGTTTGGGGGAAGCCCAGTGCTGTATGCATGAGACAGTCCTGGCTAAATTCAGGACCGTAAAGACGCAAAGGGGGGACTGAGGCTTTCTTAAGGAAAATCTTTTTTCTTTTGAAAAGAAAACTCAGGACATTCCACATGACGATGCAGCTGGAGGTGTATAAGAGAAGGCTTGGTAAAACAAAGTTTTTCCGTGCTGAATCGTTGTTTCCCGTTGATGCTCAAGCTAGGAAATGTGCGCCTCCCAGGGTGAAGTGCCTGGCTCGGGGAGGGGCCGCTCAGAGGGACACTCATAGGATAGGGGCTGTGGAGAAAGGACAAGAACTGAGCATTAAAGAAGAAACTGTGGCAGAGTACCGAGTGGTGGTGACAGAGTACCGAGGCTGTGAGGAGAGAATGGGCAGGAGGGCTGTGCGTGCCACGTGACTAAGTTCAAACATCTTCATCGAATAACCTGTATTTACATGCAAATATACTCGTTTATGAAAATTAGCAGAGTTCTCCGAGAAGCGCTTTTTAGTCTGGAGCTTGTGCAGTCATTGAAAAAGAGAAGCAAAGCTGTCCCTGGGGTTCTCCACGTCGGACTTGCCCCTAGTTGCTGGGTTGTGTCCAGGAGAATGACTGAATCAGCTCTGCTCACAGAAACAGACCAGCAGCGCCTCTACCCGGAGAGCTGCAGAGCGGGCGCGAAATCACGCATGCTCACTCCTCCCTCCCGCCCCTCACCCGCGGGAAGCCTGTGAGCCTTAGTGCGCAAGCGCCAGAGGTCGGGCAGACTCCTCCCTCAGGGGCGGGACAAGCGGGGCCCAAGATGGCGGCCAGCCGCTATCGGCGTTTTCTTAAGCTGTGTGAGGAATGGCCGGTGGACGAGACCAAACGGGGCCGGGACTTGGGCTCTTACCTGCGGCAGCGGGTAGCACAGGCCTTTCGGGAGGGAGAGAACACCCAGGTGACTGGACTGTGGGTTCCGCCCTCGGAGGGGAGGTGGTCGGGGCGAGGGGAGGAAAGGACGACGCAGGGGCGGGGCCCGCGGGCGGGCGAGCGGCGCGGCGTGTGCATGCGCGCGCCTTTCTTCGCTGGCCGCACGTGCGCGGCCCTGTTATCCGGGGGGAACCTCGGGGAGCGACGCCGCCGCCTTCAGCTCAGCGCTCTCTACCCCCGCTCTTGGAATTAGCGGGGAAGCTTTTTAAAAATCTAGGGGGCCTGGCCATTCGGCCTTATTAAATCAGAATCTCCGGGAATCAGGCCTTGGCCTCAGTATTTTTAAAAGCTCCCCGGATGATTCAACGTGTAGCCGGGTTGAGATCCACAGCGCCAGCCGTAGGTGGTGACAGTCGTAGGCTTGTTTCTGCCCTGACACGACGCCGTGGCCTCGCAGTGCTGTTCACGGACCGAGCCGATCCCTAAGGCCCTGCGCAGGCCCCGCCGAGCATGTGCATGCTTTCTGCTGGCCCCCGTACGCCCCGAGCAGCTTCGGTCCTCAGCCCACGCCCCTGTGTGTGAGTCGCAGCCTGAAGTTCTCGCTCTCCTCCAGGGGGGCTGCAGCTCTGGGATTCACTCATTTGTATAACACACATTTATTGAGCACCCACCGTGTGCCAGGAACTGCTAGGTGCTGGGAAGACAGCAATGAATTAGATGACATTAAGTTTACATTCTAGTTTAGGACACCATAAGCAAGTAGACATACATAAGACAATCCAGATAAGTACAGCTGACCCTTGAACAATGAGAGTAGAGGGGAAGGTTTAGGGACACCGACCCCCACCCCCAGCAGTCAAAATCCACATATAACTTGACTCCCCAAAAGCTTAACTCCTGTTGACTGGAAGCCTTACTGATAATGTAAACAGTCAATTAACATGTTTTGTATGTTATATGTGATATATACTGTATTCTTACAATAAAGTAAGCTAGAGAAAAGAAAATGTTATTGAGACAATCATAAGGAAGAGAAAATACGTTTACAGTACTGTACATATTTATTGGGGGGGAAATGTGTGTAAATGAACCCGCGTAGTTCAGACCTACATCATCAACTGGGGTAAAGGGTCAACTGTGATGGTTACAAAGTAGAGTCGCATGATATTCGTTATGACAGTCAAATTAGGCCATACTGAGAGGGTGACACATGGATGAGACCTCAGGGAAGAAGAAGAGCCAACAGTGTGCACTTAGTGGGAAGGGCATTTCAGGCAGTGCCAACGTCCTGAGTCAGGAAACAGGTTGGCATGTAAGGGGACAGAAAGAAAGCTACAGTGGCTGGAGGGTAGTGAACGAAATGGAGTTTGCTAAGAGGTGAGGTCAGAGGAGGACGGGAACCAGGCCCAGTAGGGTCTTCTTGTCTCTGGTTAGGAATTGGATTTTATCATATGCCAGAGAGAAGCCATTGGGAAGGCTTACTCGGGACTGATATGACCTAATTTACTTTTTTTAAAAAGATTTATCTGGTTGTATGTGGTGAGTGGATTATACGAAACAAGAATAAAACAAGGAAACTGCAGAAAAGGCTACCAAGGTAGCCCAGGCAAGAAATGGTGGAGGCTTGGATGAGGGTGGCAGCACAGAAGATAGAAGTGGCTATATTTGGGTTGTACAGTGAAGGGTACGAGGTGTGATCAAACAATACGCTGAATGTTTAAATTTTAAAAAATTACAGTAAAAGACACATTGCCATTAATACCCCTCAAAATACCCTCGCTTCAAACACACTTATGCCATCGTTCTTGGCACTTTCTGAAGCAGTTCTGGAAGTCCTCTTTCGTGAGTGTCTTTAGTTAATGCTGTTGTGGCTGCTTCGATGTCCTGAATTGATTCAAAACATTTACCTTTCATGCTCATTTTGACCTTGGGGAAGAGATAGAAATCGCATGGTGCCAAATCCAGTGAATATGGTGGATGAGGACACACTGTAATGCTTTTCTTTGACAGAAATTGCCGTATACCAGAAGTGATGTGTGACTCGGAGCCTTTCCGTTGTAATCACAAAATACGGTGACTGCTGCTGCCAAGTGCCATTCAACAGAAAGGCAGGGATCTTCAATACGGGAAGCAGCGTGCCGAACCTTAGTAACAGTGTGTGACGTTTCAACTTGTTCAGTGCAGTCAGTCAGGTGTGAGCTGCAGTTGAGAGAAGGTGTGTTTTAAAGTGTACCGTCAATCATCCTCCATCATGACAGCGCTCCGTGTCACACATCACTTCTGGTACAGCAGTTTCTGTCAAATAAAAACATTACGGTTTGTCCTCAACCACCTTATTCACCGGATATGGCACCGTGTGATTTCTCACTCTTCCCCAAAGTCACAATAATTCAGGACATCGAGGCAGCCATGAGAGCACAACTAAAGACACTCACGAAAGAGGACTTCCAGAACTGCTTCAGCAAGTGGCAAGAGCAATGGGATAAGTGTGTTCAAAGAGAGGGGGAATGTTTTGAGGGGGATTAATGGCAATGTGTCTTACTGTTACAATTTTATTTTTTAATTGAAACATTTACCATATTGTTTGATCACACCTCATACATCAACAGGACTTGCTGATATATTGGATTTGGGTAAAGAGAAAGAAGAACCAAGGATAACACTTAGATTTTTTTGGCCTGAGCAACTGGGTAGAAGGTGGTGCCACGTACTGTGATGGGAAATACTACATAAGGAACAGGTGAGGTGTGGAAAAAATACCGAGTTTGGTGTTAGACATGTTACACTTGAGATGCCAAGTTGACTTACTTCCAAGTGAAATGTCAAGTAGGCAGTGGGATATTTGAACCTGGGGCTCAGGCAAGATGTCAGAGATATGAAATGTGATATATACACACAGCCTGAGGAAATGAGTCTTGCAAAATTTTTTTTGTCAAAGGAAGAACTTGTGTTGTTTTGCAACTTAGCCCAATACAGAACCAAGCCAGCCCACTTACTGGAGCAAGAACAGACCAAGTGACATCAATGAAACCGATCACTGAGTGGGTGGTGGGCATGGATGGAGTGTCTGCCTCAGGGCTTAGGGGACAGTGGAGGGTCACACTGCACTGAGGGTCCTCACACCTCTTACAGGGGTCCTCACTGGCCCAAAGCATAAAGATCTTAAAGGTAAGAATATGTGTCGTCCCAACTCTGCCAACCCGATAGACTTCCTAGGGCTCTGCTCCCTACATATTTTTAGTGTGAGCTTCCTGAGAATAGAGATGGTGCCATTTTTATCTTTCTTCCCCCAGTGTCTAAAATAACAGTTCTTGGCATAGAAAAGACATTCAGTAAATGTCTGAGTGTATAGATAAATAAATGATTGGTTATGGTTCATGAGACAGATATCATTTGAATATAGTTACAAATGTAGCAGAACTAGATGGAGAGTAGTAGTGACGAGTGAGAAGGGACTATTTGTGTGTCTGAGTGGTGAGAATTAATCGGAGAGCTGACTATGGGGAGGGTCCTGCAGGAACTGCAGAAGAGGGACATGATCTGGCCCTTACACCAGGGAGCTTACGGTGCGGCAGACACATGACTGACTAATGAAATGCATGTGGTGCAAGCAGCCAGCAGAGAGGCCCACAGCGGCAAGATCCCTGGGGAGGTGAGCGAGTGTGACATTCACCTCCGTGACTGTGAGTGTAAGAGGAGCCAGAAGAGGAGGGCAGAGCTTTCTCTTTGGGAGTTGTCATCCTTTGTCATCACCTAAGGAGATGGTTCTGCTCAGGAAAAGACCCACACAGATTTGCGTCATGGCCGCAGTGCATCTCTGGTGGAGTGACCCAGTGCATCATGGTGGCAGCAGACCTTTACTCAGGACCACTGTCATGATCTCTCATCCTGATGTCACCCCAGCCGTAGGAAATCTTTGAGGGAGCAGCCCCTTGCCGAAATTGAGAACAGCTCTGTCGCTCCCATTGACACCGCCAGCTCATTTATAATGACCTTGAGAAGAAAGGTGGTTCTGGTAGTCGCTTCGTTAAGTTGGCAGCGGCAGCAGGCACAGACCCAGTCAGCTGATTAGTTAGAGCTCCCCCTTGGTTATGCCGGGATTGGAGGGGGCGCTGCTCTGCCTGCTTGTTCCTGTAGAGGAGAGGGGCGGGCTGTCCTCTCAGCCTCATAGCCTCCTACATTGGAACCCAGGCTTGGCACACTTGCCAGCTTGCTCTCATTGAGTTTAATCTGTCATGCAGCTGAGTGAAGGTGTCATCACTATTCCCATTTTACAGACGATTAAACAAAAGCAGAAAAATAAAATAGCTTACTCAGGGTCCCCGGGAGGGGAAACAGACCCGCTGTCCTGGCCTGAGCTTTCCTCAGCTGCCATTCTGCCTGAGTTACTTCTTGTTAGAAAGGCCTCTTGTTCCATGAACTTCAAGCCCCTCCCTTCCCTTCATTCCCTGCTCAAACCTTTTTGGACCATGGACAGTTTGGGCTAAGAATTAAACCACCTCCCTATGTTTACCCACCTGCTTTTCTTTGGCCCAGCTTATCTTCCCCGGTGCGGATGGGAAGAAAGGTGGTCTTCGAGTGAGACACCCATGCAGAAAAGCCAGACTCACTAGAAAGCAAGTTCTTCCTTCAGATGCGAAACCAGAGTACAAAAACCACTGCCTCTTTTAATTCCACCTCAGATTGCCCTTTGGGGAGTCTCACGGTCCACCCTGAACCCACCAAGAGGGAGGGGAAGGTGGGAGCAGAAACACACTTAACACTGCTTATCCCCTCTGTCTCATTGTGCACTTTTTTGATGTTAATGTTTATGGGCTTTGCCCCCTTTGAATAGAGTTTCCTTAACAGAACACGTGTTCCCTGCCTCACCGAGAGCTTAATAAAAGAATCACAATATGGGGGAAGGTGACAAAACCACTGTCATTGTTGACTTAAGTACAGGGAAAGGAGCAAATCCTTCTAACCAGCTCATTAGGTACACAAACAGCTTCCCAAAAGATCCCCCTGACTGCACACCAGCACTCACTTATGTAACATGGGGCGCAGCTCTGAGGAACGGCCTGGAAATGTCGCCCCCAGGAAGGGGCTCACCCACCGGTGAGGTCTTGTATTCTATATATGTTTAAATAATACCGGCCCCATTGGAAAGAGCTGAACTTTGTCTTGGGTTTGCAGTAATGTAGATGATATTGCCAACTTCTCAGAGGAGAATTCAGAGGTTTTATATAATCCTGTTTTCTGTCATCCAGGAGAGGCCTGGTCTTAGGCATTTCTCAATGTGGCAGGGAGTTGGCAGTGGCGACCCCATGTCAAAGTTGCTCACCCCGATATGTGGGCCCCCAGAAGTCGTGTTGAGAATGGCCCGAGGACAGGCTCTGCTATTTTTAGCTATAACATTGAACCCCTGGAGTTGTAAGGAGAATCATTGCCCATCTCTTTTCTCTCCTGGTTCCGACTGGAGTTAAGAGTGAGGTACGGAGTGTTCTAGACCAAGGGCTGGCACTTTTCTGTGCATGTTTACAGATGTAGGTGCGCCTCCTAGAGAGAGAAATTCTCGAACTCTTTCAGTGAGTCCACTTTACTCAGAGACCTTTGGGTCTGCCTGTTGCCTCCAGGACAGATGGCAGGCAGCTTTGTGAGGCCGTCAGTGTCCTCTGGTCCTTGGTCCCCGCCTGTGTTCTGTCTGTCACCACACCCCAGCCTCAGCGACGTATCTTCTCATTGCCTCCGTCATATAAGCGGTTCTTGACCTTTGAGAACCTAGCACACTGGATGCCACCGTCCTCCCTGCAAACACGGAGCCAAGCATGTGGTGGCTTCCTTGAAGCCCTCCCTGGCTCAAGACCCTGCCTACGTGAACCGTGCTTGCCCCCTGCCTTTTCATGCTCCCCCCCAGTCACTCCTCTGATCCCCATTCCTCCCATGCCCAGTCCAGCTCGGAAGTCTACACCCCTCCACAGTGAGGGACTCGGGTTGACCCTCACTCTGTGACCGGCCACTGCCGTGAAACTCCAGACCTTCCCCGCCACGCCTGTCCCATTAGCCAGGCCTGGCGACCAGCTCCCTTCTCTGATCTGTAAGGCGGGCACTCAGTGACATGCCGCCCTGGGCCATGTTTGAGCTTTAGTCATGTGTGTCATGTCTCTTCAGTGTTGCCAGCTTCCCCAGCGTTGCAGCTGGGTCTTATGTCCTTCCACAGCCGCCTGGCGGAGTGCTCTACATAGTAGGTGCTCAAGAAATACATTTTCACTTGAATTGAAGGCAATAGGCTCCCAGAGCAGAATGAACTCATTTCAGAAGTTCATTACCAAGTCATGAAAACCTTTTCTCATAGATCCTCCTGGACTGAATCCAGCTCTACCTTAATTAGCAAAGCAATTTGTGGCACCCTTTCCCAAAAGTGCTTATCCGTCCCTTTGTATGACAAAAATAGGGGCCGCTGTACCACTTGCTGTCGCCACCTAAAATTCAATTTTGAAAATCGAAATCAGTGCCTGCGGCACTGATGTAGATTTGTATGTATAAAAGTTTAATATGGTAAAGAGAAATTTACTGACGGCTGAGCAGGGAAAATGCAAAAGGAGCAAAAATAGAGCCACGAAGGGCATTTTGTCGGTTGAACATCTATTTTATTCACATTTAGGGAGCAGAGCTGAATTTTCCATCATGTCGCACCACGGCCTGTTTCAAACCCAGCACTGCTATTAGTCCCCAAATATCTGAGATCTCATTAGGTGTGGATGCAAAATTAGGTAATTCCAAGCTTGTGTGTACGAATACGTATAAAAGTGCGCAGTACGTGTCATCAGGAAAACTATATTTCAAAATTCAGGAATGTTTGTGCCAGCGTCTGTGAATAAAGTAGGATGTAGGTACGTGGCGAGGCTTCTGGAATTAGGCAGCATTTCTACTGCTGTCCTTCTAAGGCGTAAACAAGACTTGTTTAATTGCTGAGCTTGCCTGGGTGTGGCCAGGAGCCCAGCAGCGGCATGCCCGCCCCCCCTCCCCCTCCGCCCCCCCCCCACACACATCTCAACTTAAGCAGTAACCTCTTAGCCTGCAGTCGCGTACCGGGACTCTCATTACCTCCACGGCGCCATTTGCAGCCTCGGAGAGACACTTGCTGACCTCAAATAGGAAGTTGGGTGACAAGTTCATTTTTGGTGATTGGTTATTTGTAGGTATTTCTGGGTTTTGCTTCTTTCTTTGATTATTAATTGAGCTCCAGGCATTATGTGAAGTATCTAGCAAGTTTCTCCATTTCTGAAGGAATTTTAAGAAGTTGAGGGAAACCAGAGGGTCACTCTGTTTTTTTCACTCAGGCCTTCTGCTCTTTGCCCCCAGGGGAGCCGTGTTCTGCAAGGGTGACCTCGTCCTCTCCCTGCCCTGTCAGAGATGGGAAAGGATGGGGGGAAGACGACACCCTGCTTACCCCACTGAGGGTGCGGTAGGAGGCAGCTGAGCAGCCTTTTGGCAAATTCTCACCGTGAGATGTTAGAGAAGCAGGAGGGGAACTCGCGTTGGCAAGGTTTCTGAGGGCAAGGGCCTGGTCAGAATGTGGGTTAGACAAGGAGACGCTGCCCTGGTGGTCGGACAGCAGTGGGAGGAGAGCTTGTGGGAAGGTGGCCACGTGTGGCAGGAGGGGACGACCCAGAAGAGCAATCATCAGGTGAAGGACTTGGCAGAGACCAAGGGTTGGTGTTGGCGCCCGGCTGAGCTGACCATGCACTGCTGGGTGGCCGCCGAGAGTGCTCAGGGTCAGGGCCAGAGGCCAGCGTCAGCGATTTTCCTGTCCCTTCATCACTTCCATCTCTAGCCACACCCAGCAATCACACGGCAACAGTGATCCACTGGTGGTGTCCTAACTGCCACTCCCTGGACATGTGCTTAAGCCGAGCCTGTGCCCAGAGAGCCCCACTTCTGGTAACTCCCACTTGTCTCCACCGAGACCCTCTGGCAGGTGTGCCCTGGCTGGCCTGGCAGCATCGGGCCCTCCGTGTGCCCACAGCGTCCTTCGTTCCGTGTCGCCAGGATCGTCCTGAACGCTTCTGTCTTTCCCCGTGGAGTTGCCAGGTAGAGGCCTGCATTCATGCACTGTTTACTACTGATAGTGACAGAAACTAACCACACTCATCCCTGTTCCAGGTCCCGAATTCAGAGCAGTCCAGACATTACCTCATTTACCCTCACCCTGTCCTCAGAAATAGGGACTGTTACTATCTTTTCTGTTAAAAGAAACGTTACGTTGGCCAGTATGCTTCAAAAATGTCAAGTGCTTAAAAGACAGAGGCCAAGGAACTGTTCCAGCTGAAAGAAGAAAGACACGCAGCAGATAAATGCAGTAGGTGATTCTGGGCCGGAAGGGTGTTTTCCCTGCAAAGATTATTACTGAGACAGTTGACAGAATTGGAATATAGACAGTGGACTGGATAAAAGTGTTGTATCCATGTGAAATGTCCTGAATTTGATCACTGAACTGTGGTTATGTAAGAGAATGTCCTTGTTCTTAGGAAACACACTGAAATATGAAGGCGTGAGGGAGCATTATGTTTCAACTTACTCTCAAATGGATCAGAAGAAAAATATGTTTATGTAGATATACAGAATGATAAAGCAAATGTGGCAATTTGTTTTAAGAGTTGGAGGTGGGGGAGATTGAGTGATTTACCCATCATACCAGAAAAGTGATGGTGACAAGATTCAAACCCAAGCATTTGACTCCACAGCCATGGAGACCTGCTCATACTCAGTGCATGGCTTTTAAATTTGTAAGCGAACACATCTCTACAGGTCCAAAGAGAGTAAGCAAGAGACGAAATGCGCAATTATCTTTTGATAGTCAGCATAATATTCTTTAAAACTGTGCGGGTGTTACTCTCGCTTCCCTTTTGTGTCTTGTACCTTCTGTTCCTGGCAGGACCTAACTGGACTCTCCCTCTTGGTGCTCCCCAATTCACGTATCTCAGCTTAATATGCTACTTTCTTCATGTTTCTTTCCTTGCACATTTTAACAGCTCCCCACTTACCTCAGATGAAAACTCAGTTTTGTTTTGTTTTTGCTTTTCATAAAAGAATTTTTTTCCCCTTCTTCTGCCTCCCCCCCGCCCCACTCTTGTTCCAGCCGTTGTGTCTCAGTCTAGTTGTGTAGGACACAGCTCCCTGGCCCACGCTGGTGTTACGAGCCTTGCGCTCCCGGCAGCCCATGGCTGCAACCCAGCTCCAGGGAGAGCCGTTTTTCACAATCTTAGCTGTAGAGGGCGCAGCTCACTGGCCCATGTGGGAATCGAACCGGCGACCTCAGCGTTAGGAGCACAGCGCTCCAACTACCTGAGCCACTGGGTTGGCCCAATGAATCTTTATTTAATACATTTCATATTGAAGGTTTAACTCAAAAAGCTCTTTTTTTCCCCCTCCAGCCCAGGTTCCTTTACCTGCGTATTCAGGCCCTCAGCCAGATGGTCTGAAACACAGATGGTATTCCTGCCTCCTCTGCCTTGCTAACCTCATCTCCTCCACCAGGAGAGGCCTTCTCCACAACCCCTTCTGCTCCCGAACTCCTGTGCATCCTTCAGAACCCAGCTTAGTCTCGCTTCCACCATATACTGACCACTTGAGCACTGGGGACTCCCCCTCCTTTGACTGCCCTTAGCCCTCCCTTTATGAGATAAACGCCCTCCGGTATTACATTTCTATTGTGGTGTCTCCCACCACAGCTGGTTGCTGGTTCACAGGTCACAGAGGCTCAAATGTTTGCTTGCCAGTTGGTTGAGGTTTACTGCAGGTTGAGTTGATGAGGTGGAGCCATAACTTCCAAAAGGTGATTTCTATAATAATAGCGGGAGCTGCAAGCCAGGTTTGCTTCCTGCAGAGCGGGAAGCTGGTGCTAAACTGCAGGCCTGCTTCGTGTGAATGCCTCATTTAAGGGGTCCTTCCTGGGGGTACAGACCTGCTGTGGGAGCAGAGCTCGTTCCTCACTTCCTTGGGGTTCTTTTGTCTTTCAGATTGCAGAGCCGGAGGCCTGTGACCAGATGTACGAGAGCTTAGCACGACTCCATTCAAACTATTACAAACACAAGGTGAGTGGGCCAGTCTTTTGTAGCCCTCTGACTGGAGAGGACCGGTAAGAACAAGTAAAAATCTGATTACACAATGTTTTGTAAAGAATTGCGGATTTGCTACTTTCAAATGTAACCAGTAATTTCAGGGCACCCAGTAGAGTCACTTAAATAAAAGCTATTTATGATTTTGAATAAAATCCCTGTATTTTATATGCCAGCATGTGCTTCTAGGTGTATCTGATAACTGTTGGATCTCTCCCCTATTTTCCTCTCCACGCTGATGGAACCGGCATTTCCCCACACTCGGGTGATAAAGATGGGGTGATTGGGAAAGTCCTGTTCAGACAAAACTGGGATTTTCCTTGGTGCTTTCATGATTACTGTCGAATTCCATTGAGTATGGTTTTCCCCAGACTTGAAAAATGTGTTCAGTAAACTCCCCAAACATACATGGCCAAACGTCCAGCCAACATGGAAAAGGATTTCTTCTAAATCCTCACAACTCCAAGAGTGGTCCGAGAGCTGCAGCAGGGGAATCGCCTGGGAGCTGGTTAGAATTGAGACTCGTGGGCCCCACCCATGCTCCTGAATCACAGCCTGCATTTCCTGAGTATTCACGTGCAAGTTCCAAGTTGGAGCCGCCGGCAGCAGACGACGGCGGTTCTTTCAGGCCAAGTCTTTGACCTCCAGGTGGCGCTGCTCTTCTTGCCAGGCCTCCGGCCTCGGGCCTTCCATGGCCCAGTGAACTGCAGTTAGAGAGCAAGTCCAGTTTCAGCAGGTACTCACTCAGGTTGTGCAGCAGAACTAACCCTCTCCCCGCTTTCTCTCTTCCTCTCTGCCCTGCGTGACCAGTACCCTCGCCCCAGAGACACGAGTTTCAGTGGCCTGTCGGTGGAAGAGTACAAGCTGATCCTGTCCACAGGTGTGTACGCACAGCTGCCCCTCCTCGCTGGTTTGTAGATGATCCTTGGAGTTTGAGTGGCCAGGGGATTTGTCCAGTAAGACAGTTTTGCTTGATGGAAAGTCTTGTGGAATAGCCCAGAGCAAATTTTGAAGCTACAAGGGCCCATACTTTGGCTGTAGAATAGGGAGGTCAAAGGCATTATTTAAAAAAGAAAATCCATCGTTAGAGCTTTTAAATTCAAGGCTGGGCGACAGGGAACAGGGGAATACGTATTTGCCAAATGGAAGTAGTCAAGTCGGGATGGAAGGAAAATAATTGTTATGGTCCTAAGGGGGCTTTATAAACAATGAGGGTTTTAATTAAAACAAAAAGGCATTCAATAAATATGTATGGGGATATCCGCCTAAGAGTTATCTGACCCAGGGGACATGGTCTGTGGGTTAGATATGGGTTTAACTAGGTATGTTTCGGAGTCGCTGATAGACCGATGGACAAAAAAAGGAAATAGCCTGCCTCGCTGTCCCCTCCTTACTTCCCCATCTCCATTGTCACTGAAGGGGCAGGTGGGGGGTGGTGGCAGGTTCTGGAAAATTGCTATTTTTATTGCCAAGGATATCATATACAAAAATAGGCTAACCTTTTCTGGGAGGGCATGGCCCTGAAACATTCACCTTCTGGTACTCTAGAAATTTCTATTTCCTATTCTTCTGGCAGCCTTCAGCAACTGAGCTTTGGAGATTTGGCCTTCCAGAAAAGTTACCTTCTGAGCAGATTACAACCTGGTGGTGTTACCTGCTGTTGTAGCCATTGACTCTGATCCTATTTTTATTACAGTACTCTCTGGAAAACGGGGGTAAAGATATTTTGGCCAGGCAGGACCACTTTATTGGCAATTTTCAAAAGCATATAAATTTATTCCCATGTCCCTGGGCCCATGTAATTACCAGCATTGATGCAAGGTGTCATTGTGAGGCCCCGGTGAGTTTGAGCAATGTTTGAACTTGAAATTAGAATGGAAGTAAGTTCTGGAGGCCCAGCCTCTGCCCTCTGTTCACCCTCAGGGAAGCCTCTGTGAGGGGGCAGAACGGGCCCCAGCGGAGGAGACGTCCAGACTCCCCACCATTGGCCTGTGCTGCCGCTTGTTCCGGCTGGGGGTTCAGCTCCAGGAAATCTGCGGATACTTTGTCTTCACCGCAAGCCTCATATTCTTGTTGTGACTGTGGAATAAGTTTTCCAAATGTCTCCACAGGCCAAGAAGACACCTTGCAGTGTATGTAGTGAAAGAATTTGAGGCCTGGCAAGTGGCCTCGACCTGGGCCTGGGGTCATGGGAGATTCCAAAGGAGATCTTATGGCTTGGAAGTGGGCAGGGATCCCTCAGCATCCCGCTGTGTGCCCAGGGTGGGATGCTGGGCTCACAGCTGAGGTACAGGGTGTGTCCTCCCTTAGTCAAGCCCACTAATTAGTCAAGCCCACTGATGGTGCCAACAAGTAATGTAAGTCACCTTTTCGTTCAGAAAAGCTATTCCTTTTCTCTAGAAGTTAGCAGGTAAAAGTCCAGGCTATGAAATGTAGACATTATCTGAATATCTCAATTTAATATACAGGTAAAATTAGGTTATCATTGCACTTTAGTCCTGGACTTTAGACCAGTGGTTCTCAACTGCAGGCAGTTTTGCCCCCCAGGAGACATGTGACAGTGTCTGGAGACATTTTAGTTTGTCACAGCTCTAGCAGGGTGGGGGTAGGGGTCTGCTACTGACATCTAGTGGGTAGAGGCCAAGATGCTGCTAAACGCCCTACAACGTACAGGTCGGCCCCACAACAAACAATTGTCTGGTCCAACATGTCAAGAGTGCCGAGGCTGAGAAACCCAGCTTTGGTTCCTTTGGGGCCGTGTGTGTGTGTGCGTGCGTGTGTGCGTGCGTGCGTGCACGCTGAAACAAGGGCCCCACTGCCTTCTACCAGTTCCCTGCTGTCTTCATAGCTATGAAGATAGTCACCTTTTTTCTTGGGTGCAGGCCAGGTACCAGGCAAGTTACCTCCATTATTTCCTTTAATCCTCACAACTTTTGAGGCAGGTGTTTTTAGCTCCGCTTTACAGATGAGAAACCTGAGGCTGAGGTATTGTTTGCGAGGACCCAGTGGGGAAACGATGTGATGCACAGAGAATCTGGCTCAGGGCCATCTCCCTCCCCGGTCCGCTCAGCTCCCAGCATGTGGTGGACCCACCCACACCACGTGGGTCCAAATCCCAGCTCTACCACTTGGTAGCTGTGCGACCTGAGCAAGTCACTTAACCTCCCTCTGGCTCAGTTTCCACACCTGAAACGTGGACACAGTGAGGTGTGTGTGGCAAAGGCCGTTTTGAGAGAGAGCATTGGGCCTGTGGGTTGCTGACACCAGTGCCATTTCTTTGCCCACTCAGTGCAGCGGGGCGTTGGGGGCCTGCTTAGATGCTGGCCGGTGTAAGGATGCCTCGTGCTCCGCAGGGCCTGGTGTGCAAGTGCTCGGTCCTGGCACGCTGGCAGTTAGTTTCCTATTACCTATCTGATGGGCTTCTCAGAAGCTGCGTCTACACTTCCCTTTTTCAGGCACATTCGTGTTAAAAGCAAGGCATGCTCGTAAGCAAAAGCCCTGTGGGGCCAATGTACATAATCAGATTTGAGACTTAAGTCTTTTTTTGTCTTGCTGTTTTGCAGACACCCTGGAAGAGTTCAAGGATATGAATAAAGGCATGTGGAAGAAACTGCAGGAGAAGTTTGCCCCTGTGAGTCCCGAGGAGAAGCATAAGGCCTGGGCTCAGTCCTTACCGCGCCCGCGTACCTAAGCCCGAGTCTTGTATGTTGTCATCATAAGTAAAGCTGCCCTGATCTCTCCCTGGCCTCCTCGGGAATCTCATCCAGCCTCCACAGAGAGGAAGCCCTGGTTGCTCTAAAGAAAGCTTCAGCCTCAGAAGGGATGCCATCGAGCATCCGCCCTGCCCGCCAGTCAGGGGCGGGAAGTCTCCCGGAGGGGAAGCACGGGGTCCGTGGGGGCCTGAGAAGGGAAGGTGACAGAGCCCCTGGACAAGGTGCTTCCTGTGCAGCCACAGGAGCCCCACCTGTCAGCAGGGGTCTGGCTGGCTTCTGGCAAGACTCCCTGCTCCCTTTTAGAGGAGCTCCTGGGAGACAGCCAAAAATAGCAGCGAATATCGAAGAAGGCATCCTGTCGCAAACAGCAGCAGGTGGGGGTACAGCAGAGATGAGAAGCCTGCTGGGCCCTCATTTCCACTGACTCAGAAGGACGGAGCTTGGCCCTCTGCCCCTGACCTTGCAGAAAACCTGTGTTCCAAGTTGGTTTAAGGGACAGAGTGGAGCTACAGACAGGCCTTGGGTTGTGGTGGCTTCAGTGCTCTGGACGGTTCTTTGGAGGCCACAGGCTTCCCTGGCTTGGGACACATACAGGGTCGCCTGTAACTCCATGGAACTTTAGGTCTTACTAGTAGACCTTCGTATTTTGTACTTGAGCTTTCTTCAGTTAAAAACCGAGCTGGGCAGGGGTGGGGCAGAGGCCGACAGCAGTTCTCCCCTCGTTAGGAAGAATCGGAAGTGGGTTCTTCATCTCATTTGTCCCTGGACTCCTCAGTATGCTTTGGAACGCATACAGTAAAATACGTGGGACTATGACAGAAACCAGTTATACTGCAAACCAGTAAGTAGTCTGTGCAGAGCCCTAGTGAGGAATCGCTGTGAGACAGGGTATCACTCAGAGCATCTCCCAAAAGCCCGCGGTGCGGTCCAGCCAAGGCGAGGGCTTGTGTTTTGTCCTCTGCCAGTATGCCACAAACCCCCCCCCCGCAACCCCGGGGGTACAGGAAACAGCAGTCCTTTCTAATGGACTATATTTCTATTAATTTATTTAAGGCAATTAACATTAGTTTTCAGGCCAAAGGATTTGTAAAACATTACACCAAAAGGAAAAAACACAAGCGGTCAAAAACCAGCCACTCTTAACACCACAGCCATGTCCCCTGGGGCTGTGCCTCTTTCCCAGGAGGCCCAGAAGAGGCAGGTCCCGTGAGCAAGGCTCTCCATCCTCGGGTCACCAGTCCACCTGGGGCTGCACAAGTGGCGGCCCGGACAGACAGTGAGGTCTGCACTGGGCAGCACGAGCTCGGGGGCCGTGCAGCCATGGGCAGGGCTGAGCACGGCCTGTGAATAAGTTAAGTAACAGCCCTAGAATCATGAGCAACAGTGTTACCGCACCACCCCCAAGGCGGCAGCAACCAAAATGTAGTGCTTGGTAAAGAGATGACCCCACTCCTGATCACCCACGAGGAGGAATACAAGGAATGTCAGTTACTGATTTCAGGGACAAAGCAATAGTCCTTTAAGAGGACTTACCTTCCTCTAAGGCATTAAGGTAAATTGAGTCCCAGTGACTTTCTTGAGTCTTAAGGGCTCTCCCTCCATGCTGGTCAGATCCTGGGTGGGCTTGGGGGGTGTCTGGCAGATTAGGAGTTGGAGGCAGGGGGCTGGGGGCCACCCGACCTGAGGGGAGGCTCAGTGTTCCCCCTCACAGCTCTCCAGGGACAGGCATCCCCGTCTGGGTCTTCAGTGGGGCCTCCGTGGCTCTCAGCGGCTCATGCAGCTCTGGACGTCCACGAAGCCCAGGCGTTGCCTGCGTTTCCGCTGCTCGGTCATCTAGGGTTAAACATGCCAACAGCTCAGGCCACCCGGTGCCCTCTCCACAGGCCCACCCTCCCACCATGGACCCAGCTGCTGTTCAACGCTGGTGACGGGTCAAGGCCCTTGGGGTGCAGCAAGGACGTCAGCCCCAAACCCTCGTCCTCAATTAGCGTCACAACCCCCGATGTGGTGCAGCTGGGAAACCCCACCTAACAGAGGGGCTGCCTGACCTCGCTGTCACTGCCCCATAAAGAGGACTCCCCAGGCATGAGGGCATCTTGAGAAGTGGAAGGACACCCTGACCTCCCCCTACCACCAGTGAACCCCTCGGAGGGACTTTCTAGCAGCTGCTAAGAGTGGGGGGGGGGGCCTCACACCTGCCCCAAGGTTCCACTTGGCCATGTCTTTCAGGGGATAAGGGATGGGGCCTGCCACCCCAGTCTAACTCTCCACAGAGGGGAGAATGTGTTTTGGACCTGTCTTCCACCCCAACGCCAAGGACAGGCCAGGAAGAAAGGGGGGACACTTCAGTGAAGGCCCAACACCTACTCCGCCCCCCAGTGGCGGGCTGGGCTGTGACAGTCTGAGGCTGCCCAGTGTGGGACCCCGAGGGTGGTACCAGGACGGGGCTGGGGTGCACACCTGCTCTTTGAGCTCGTTGAGCTGGGCAGTGAGGTGGGACACCAGCTTCATGGTGGAGTTAAGCTTGTCCTGAAGAATCCGGATCTCATTCTGCTCCCCCTCCCCTTCGTTGCTCACCAGAGACATGGCCCTCATCCGGGGGAACCAGTCCAGGTTCTTGTTCTGAAAGATCACCAGTGGGTGAGCAAGCGTGGGCCTGGCCTAGCAAGGCCTCGCTGACAAGAGCAGTAACATACGGGGAGCCTGGTGCCACACCCTTAACAAAAGTACTCCCCAGGGATGTGTCATGGGAAAGTCTGACCTGACCGGGTCCTCCCTGGGGCCAGAGTGAGCTGGCAGCGAACCTCTGTGGGCGTGAGGGCCGCACACTGACAGGCTGACTTCCGTTAGACGGCCTGAGTCTCACCTCTATCAGCACCATCTGTTTACGCTCACAACACCCCTTGAGAGGTGGAGCGAAGGCCTCTGCACCCAGGCCCTGAATCTCCTTCCTTCCTTCCTCCCCACCCTGCCCTAACACACGCGCCCCGTACCCCACACCCCAGGAAGATGCGAGTCAGACAGATGGCACATTGAGGGAGCGGGGGAGGCCTGCTGAGGACGCTGCCATCAGAAGTGTCTGAGAGGCAAAGCCACATTTCCCAGGACAGAGGAGGAGCGGGAGGGGGCACCAAGCAGTTTTCTGGTTCCTTGTGGCAAGCTGTGAATTCTCAGACCAAATGATAAACCTGGACTCAGAGCAGTTCCAATTACAGACTGAAAAACAAATAGAACTCCTTTTCCCCAGTAAATAGGCCTTTCTGTTCAGCCTGCAGTTTATCTGCTGTGCAGCAATTTGAAGACGCACTGCATCTGATGGGGCTGATGGGCTGCCTTTACCCAACACGCCGCTACAAGACCTTCTTTTATTCACTGTCTTCACTCCCTTCGTTACTATAGAAATTGGACAGATTAAGTCTGACTCCTCTGAAGTCTAACAGTTTTTCCATGCTCCCTCTCGGCCTGGGACCGTCCAGGTTTTGGGAAATTGCCCTTCCTCTCGCCGAGCTTGCAAAGGCTCCCTCGGAATGGTCCACAGAGCAGCAGCCACAACAGCGTCTGCCCTGCTCCCATGCCACCTCAGCATCGTACCCACGGCCCGGGGGCACCACGCCCATGCTTTGGGGCTGATGGGTTTGCCATCGGCTTTCTCCTGACAGCAGAGCCCACGCAGGACCCTCTGCAGCAGAGAGCTGGCCGGGCTCCCGCATCGCCGAGGGCTGGCTCCAGCTGCTCCAGCTACTCCTCTGCTCCCCGCTGGCCTTTCAACAAGTGTCCACAGCTGTCCTGCCCCACCCCCGGGCCTCCCGGTCAGTGCAGGCAGCCGCGGCCGCCCCTCCCAGGGCCCACACCTTGATCATCTGGGCCACGTAGCTCTCGGGCCCCGTGTAGTCCGTCTTGTTTTTCACGCGGACCAACACGATGAAGTATAGGTAGTTCCACATGTTGTGCTCGAACTTGATATGCTCCTCAAATGACACCGTCTTGTTATCAAACTTGTCCCTCTCCAGACCTGAGGATGCAGAGGGTGAAGCGGTCAGCCTCCAAGAGTCCCTGCGGGGCCCCTGGTGCAGCTCACACCACCTCTCGATGCAGAGGGACGTCTGTTCTCGGGCTGAAAGGTCTGATGAACACAGGCCACAGCCCGCTCCGGGCTATTTATGTCACTTCTATTTAGAGCACCAGCCACTTAGCCATGGAGATCCCGCCCTGCCACCGCTGCAGCCCTCCACAATGGCAGCTAAGGATGATGAGAGCAAACACCCGAGTTCCTCGAACCCAGGGAAGCAGGGAGAGAGCTGGATAAAGGATTTGTCCTAGAGGTGACACCTGTTCCTTAGCTTGTGGTGGCTGGTGAGGGGACCAGCACTTCACACCAGGGATGGGAATGAAGCCCTGGACTGAGACCAGAGGCTTGAGGCCACTGACTGGCCTTCAGTTTCCTCTGTAAGTTAAGAGCGTTTAAAGGCATGGTTTCTGAGGCCCTTTCCTGGAGCTCCCTCCATTACTGCAGCTTTAGGCAGGGTTGTCCCCAATCCTGGGATGAGCAAACAGCCATCAAGCCATCAGCCCCAGGGCAGGGTTCCCCAGTGGCCGCAGGCACCAGGGGAGGAGCCAAACTGAGGCTGCCACCGGCCCACAGGCCCCGGCCCACGCGGCCTCACCACAGATGAAGCACGTGGTCTTCAGAATCTCCTCCTTCTTCTGCTTCTCGCTGCGCAGGTCCGCGAAGGTGTCGATGATCACCCCAAAGATCAGGTTCAGTACGATGATGATGACGATGAAGAAGAACAGGAGGTCGTAGACCACGCGGGCCGGGAAGAGGGACTCCTGCGGGCAAGGCAGGGAGGCTGGGCCCAGCTGCCCCAGCTCACAGGCACACAGGACTCGGGGGGCAGGGCCGAAGGAAATGAGGGCCTCTGGCTCCCGGGGCCCCGAGGATGGCAGAGTAGACCCAGCCTCACTCCATGGAGCGAGAATCACACCCCCACATGTGGATTAGGAAACAGCGGGCTCGGAAAAGATGCCAGCCGGGACAAAGCCCTGCAGAATGAGCTAGGGCTACAGGGCGAGGCGTGTGCCGGGCCCTAACTTCTGGTTAGAAGAGCCGGCGTTGAACTGCCCCACCCTCAGGACTCCTGTCTGGCCAGGGAGGTGGCTTCTTGCCCCCATGGGACTGGGGACAGACTGCTGTTCTGGGAAGGCTGGGCTGCCCAAGCCAAATCCTGAGGCCTCCTTATGAAGGCGGCTCAGCTCCCGCCCTGCCTCCCCTCCTGTGGGCTGGGGCTCCAGCTCGCAGATGAAGCGTGTGGCCCAGGGAACTGCCCACCAGTGACTCACACCTTACCCAGCCTGGGCAAAGCTGTTACCAACGCCTTTCCCTAGAGCACCCACAGTGCGCTGGTGGGGTGCCTGAGCAGCTTGGGGTGGGGATGGCTCAGTGATAACTGTACACTGACCAGGTGGGAAAGCAGGGAAAGGGGGATACAAATGGGGGGGACGGGGGGCTTCTAACACTGAAGACTGAGGGTCCAAGCTGCTCTGCCGGCCGTGACCTGGCGGGGCCAGGGCTTGGGCCGCGTGGATCTGGGAGGGGCCGGGGTGCTCACATCTTTGGACGGCTTGCGGAGAATGTCGCCCACGCCACCACCATTGCGCAGCCCATGGTTCATGACAGTGACGATGCACATCAGGAGGGTGTCGCAGGCCCGCTCCGTGCTGTCCAGCTCCTCGTCCTCTGTCAGCGGAGCACGTGCTCATACCCAGACCAGGCCACCTGCCTCCGCCCCCCACCCCACCCAAACTCCCAAAGACACTGCCCTCACCTTCCAGAACCTCCGGCATCAAGGCCCCCGAGACACAGTCTATCTCTTCCCTGCTGCACGTGCCCATGAACGTGGCAGCTCCTTGTGGCATCCCCAGGGGGCTGACTGGAGGGGACATAGACAAGGTCACAGGGAGGTCCAAATACCTGGTTCTGTCCCCCGCATCACATCCTCCAGGAAGCCTTTCCTGGTCCGGCCAGCTCCCCACTCTGTCTGGCTACAAGTGAAGGGTCTTCATGCCCTGTCCCAGCTGAGTTGTACACTAAGGGCAGGAAAGGGGGTTCTGCACCCCCAAATCTGCCACATGGGCAGCCCCTGCAAATTCTGAGTCTAACATGAATAACAAGGTCTGCAAGCAAGTGTCTCCTTAGGGAGCTGGAGACCCAAGGCTCTCCCACGCCTCAGTCTGCCCCAGGGAAGAGGGAGGCAGATTGGTGTGAGCTAGCCCTCCCAGAACCCAGGATGAGAAACTGAGGCAGGGGCGTGGCGGGATGAGCACTCCCACGCTCTGGTCCTGCTGTCAGTCACCTGTGCAGGCCCTCTCTCCCCACACCCCCAGGAGAGGGGCCCCAGACCTCTGGAGTGGTTGCTGGGCAGCCGGTCAACCTCGAGGATGAAGTCATCCTTGAGGAAGAGGAAGCCGACGATGGAGAAGAGGTAGACAAGGATGAGGGCCAACAGGGCAGTCAGCAGGATGGAGCGGCCATTTCGGGTCACGCTCTTGATGACGTTGAACAGTGTCTCCTCACGGTAGATAAGGTCAAAGAGCTGCAGGGCAGGAATGGGGCCTTGAGGTGCTGGGCACACTGCTGGAACCAGGGCTGCCCAGCTGCCAGTGGTCCCCATAGCCTCCACTGGAAGCGTCTGCACTGGAGCAGGCATAGCCAGGTCAGTGGTCCTGGAGGGGTGGGGGTACTTCTCGAAGGAACCTGGAGTTCTAAGCCAAGGAAACGGAGGGGTCCAGGGACAGGTGGATACCACACAGAGGGAGAGGGACGGCCAACTCTTATATTGTACTTGCTACAGGACATACTCTGTGTGACTTCTGTGCTTCAGCTCATTTCAACCACAATTATTTTAGAAGGTAGGCGCTGTCAATTATCCCTGTTTTACATGGGGAAACTGAGGCACAGCGCAGTGAAGAAACTTGCCCGAAATCACATAGCTAGTAGTGGCCAAGCTCGGCGGTCTGGCTCCTGAGTCCAGGCTTACACCAGCACCATACAGGGCAGATGGGTCAGCTGGGGGCTGGGAGGGGCCGTGAGGGCCTTGCAGGCCAGGCGGGTCAGGCAGAGGAGGACTCTGGAAATCCACTCCTCCCAGACCAGCAGCAAGAGGACTAGGCAGAGACTGGCGCTGTAAAACCGCCAGCAACTCACCAGAAGCCCCAGCAGCCCCTGCACCCTGCCGCGCCCGCCCAGCACCCCACCAGGTCTCACCAGGATGCTATAGAAGAGCTCATGGGCAAAGAGGCCCAGGACACTCGTCAGGATGTAGCCCACATGGTAAAGGAATTCCATGTCCATGACCATGGCCTTGTAGCCCCGGATGAAGGTGCCACGGTTGCCCACGAAGCTCACCACGAACACGATCTTGTTGGTCAGCTGGGGGTGAGTGCAGCGCACGGAAGTCAGGACCCTGCCCACCCTGAATCACCACCCTCTGCCTCCCTGCCCACCCAGCACCCTGCTCAGAGGCCAGGCCTTCCATGGAGTGGACCTGAGCTGGTCCTGCTCAGCCCAGCGGAAACAGCATTAATGAAAATCCTCCCAGAAGCGCATCTGGGCCCCTGGGACTAGAATAGAGTAGTTGCTTAGGTTCCCCAGGCCCAGGAAGAACAGGAGACACAAGTAAAGGAGAATGGGCTGGAGAAGACCACCCTTAGCCTTTACAGTGACTGAGTTAGGAAAAGGCGCCCCCTTGCTCAAGGCACTTGACTTCTGTCAGGAAACTGTCATGACACACAAGTCCTTGCTGCCCAGTGGGAACAGTGCACAACCAACACCGTGCGCACAGCAGCCCTGAAGATAGGCCTCCAGAGAGATCCCGGCTGCTGGATCCCAGTGCCAGCCGCCCCAGGCTGTCCAGGGGGACGGACAAGGCCCACTGCCGGTCCCCCCAAGCCCGGGACAAGGAGATGGGGCAGAGCAGTGGCTGCCGGGCCACCATGGGAGAGGTCTGGGGGGCTCCCTGGCACTCACGTTGAGGGCACCCAGGATGTTGAGCGTGGGCCCAATGCCCAGGTAGTAGATGGAGCGCAGGATGAGCGCGACGATGAGGGGCCGGACGCTGTAGCGCTTGGTGAATAGGGCCGCGACCGAGAAGCAGACGAGGATCCAGAAAAGCAGCGAGATGAGCGGGGAGTCCAGCACTCCTGGGGCCAGGCAGCGGGGCTCAGCACAGCTTGCTCACGCCCACCACACCCAGCAGATCCCAAGAAGCCACACCTTCCTGCAGCCTTCCCTGTCAAGGTCCTGGTCACCTGGGTTAGGGCCCTGCCACCCCTGCACCGCTAGGCCTAAGGCAGGAGGTGCTGCCACCCGTCTGGTCTCTGGCTCATGTGTCTGCACATACAAGCCCTGTGTCCAGAGGGGAGGATCCCGTCTGTCCCACTGGACCACATCTGTGTCTCCATGGTGGGATGTGGAGCCCAGAGGGCCGTGTAGGGGTGGCTTCTCCCCACTCTGCCTCTGGCCCCCTCAGAGACTGGCTGACCCCACGGCTCTGCCCGAACCCGGGGAGGGGGACTGTGGGCTGTGAGTCCCTGTGTCCTGACCTGTGGACGCGCCCTCCACATAGGGGTAGAAGAAGGCAATGATGATGTTGATAAACACCGCCAGGTTGAAGGAGATGCTGCCCCACAGAGTCATGCGGCGGGAGAACCAGTAGATCAGCGGCATGCCTGCGGGAGGGGGTGGCGGGCTGGTGTAAGGGCCACCCCACGGGGCCCACTGCCCCCACAAGCTCCAGGCCCCACCTCAGGATTGGAGCCCTCCTAGGGACGGGGGTGAGGCACCCACCAGCAGGCGGGGGAGGCCTCAGGGGCCTCAGGGAGCTGCTCCAGGCCCAGCCCTGCCCTCCCCCCTGCCGGGGTCCTCACTGCGGAGCTTGCGCTGCCACTCCATCTCGTTGTGCAGGAAGGAGGACTGGTCAAAGAAGTCGCTCACTTTGCTGCCCTGCTCATCCTGCTCTGTGGTGGTGAAGAGGCGGTGCTTGGTCTCCTCCGTCAGGAACTGGCAGATGCCAGGCACCGGGAAGACGATCTGCTCCATGCTGCGGTCCTGCCGGACGATCTGGGCACACACAGGCACGTGGTCACACTGGGGCCGACGCCAGAGGCCGATTTCCCGGCCCTCACTCCCTGGGCCCCTACTGCCTCAGGCCCCACCTCAATCTGGGACGTGTGGTTCTCATAGTAGGCCAGAGGGTCCTCCTCCTCCTCCTGCGCAGGCGCCGAGGACTTGAGCATCTGTGACAGCTGCTTGTTGTTGAGGCTGAGCTGGGGGTGGGGAGGGGGCTGAGGTCAGGCCTGGCAGCCCCCCACAGGACTGAGCCCAGCTCTCAACTACAGCCTAGTGTGTGACCTGCAAGTCAGACCAGATCCAGCCCAACTAAGACCCGGCCCCAAAGAGGTCGGAAGGAGTGAGAGAGCCATGTCCACAGAATCCTATAGGACAGTCAGCGCCCTTGGCAGCCCTGCGCAGGTGCGCCGTAAGTCCTGATCCAGGCTTCCAGACCCACGCAAACCCACTGCTCCCACTTCTAAGGCCCGCTTTCACCCCCGGCCACAGGCCGTCCTTAGCCCCGCCCCGCAATTCTAGCTCGGCTCCAGATCGACCACGCCCCCGAGCCGTAGCTCCGCCCCGAGTTCCTGGCCCCGCCCCATCTCACCCCCAGCCGCATTCTCAGGTCTCAGCTCTGCCCTCATCCCTGACCTCGGGTCATAGCCCCGCCCTCAATTCCCAGCCTCACCCGCAGATAACTGCCCACCCACTCTCCCGCCCAGCCACGCCCCTAGGCCCAAGCCCCGCCCTCATGCGGGCCCCCACCATGGAAGAGATGCCCTCAGCCTCCTCTTCTTGGATGCGCTTCACAGGTTTCAGCAGGTGCTGCAGCTGTTTGTTGTGCCTGGAGAGCTGACCGAGAAGACAGTGCCAGTCACTGCAGTGTGACTGCTGGGGGACATGATCACCAGGGGCAGGGCCACGGGGAGGGGCTGGTACCTGCAGCGCCAGGATGTAGATATTATGGCCCACTTCACGTGGGCTCACCTCTGAGTTCTCACGCTCCTCCTCCTGCAGGTAGGCCTTCTTGATGACGTCCACCTAGTGGAGCAGTGCCTGTTCGAATGCCCTCTTCTTGGGGCATAGGGCGGGCTGGGACCTAATCCCGATGCCCACACACCCCAACAGTGACCTGCCACCTCCCCACCCGCCCAGACTCACAAGCTCCTGGGGCCGCAGGCTAATGAGGATGCGCTCGGCGTTCTCACTGTCGTGCCGGCTCTCCATCAGGGCCAGGAGCAGCTTGGAGGCATTGTCCTGGGGTGGGGGGGAGACAGGCCAGTCTGAGGACCCCAGCACCCCCCACAATCTCCTCTGCTCAGTACTCCATAACGGCTTCTCCTGGCCTCCCCACTCCCCACCAATCCCCAGGGCTTGCTGAGCAGTGTCCTGCATATCCAGGCCTCCAACAACGCCACCTTCACCCAACCCTGTGGCAGGCGCGCACCCCCCACCCCCAACCAGAGAACAGACACACACACAGGAGCCCCTCGGATCAACTGAGACTATGTTTGCTTCTAGCGTAAGTGTATGTCCAGGATGCTTGCTCACACGTTCACTCAGGAGTACATAAAAACATACATATTACACATCTGCACACATTACACATCTGCATGCAACCTGCACATATCACATGCTTGCACACATACCAATATGCACACTCGACACGTCACATATGTGCACACGCACATGCACACCCATGCACTCACAGGGGCGGCCACGGGCCCCACCTTGAGTTGCAGCACCAGATCCATGCGGTACTTGCACAGGGGACTGATGTCATTGAGAATCAGCGCAGTGATGATGTCTATGCCATTGGACTCATGTGTCACGATGCAGGTCTGCAGGAGCAGTGGGGGGACACAGGGCCCAGGCCCCTCAGGACTGTGGCAGCCAGAGGCCTCAGTCTCGCCCCTGCCCAGCCTGCTCCATCCTCCCACCCGGCTGCCACTCGTACCCCGACGGCTCACCTGGTTCTCATGGCAGGGGCCCTGGCAGTACTCGGTGAGGGTCTCCAGGGTCTGGATGACAAGGCCCACGTTGTCCTCGTTGATGTAGAGCCCCAGCAGCCCCAGGCCCCCTGTGGTGCTGCCGCACATGATGTCCAGGAACTGCAGCGTCTCGCACACCAGGTTGTAGTTGGTCTTGTTGTTCTGACAGCGCAGGAAGTTCTGCAGAGCACAGATGGGGGGGCGTGGCACGGCTCCAGCAGGCGGGGAAAGGCCTGCGGGGGACCGCGATCCTGCGTGCTGCAGGGGTGAGGACATCACCAGCCACAGAGCAGTGGTGCCCAGGCCAGAGGATGGCACAGAGCATCAGTGCACAGCGGAGGACAGGGGCTGGAGGGCAGGGGAAGGGGCGGGCGTGTGGCGCTGACCTGCAGGTCCCGGTTGTGGTTCTCACACAGCAGCTGCAGGAAGCGCAGGATGGGCTGCATGATGAGCACGGACACGCCCATCTCATTGCTCTGCACGCGCTCACCCACCTCGTGCCCCCGGCGCAGGCTGGGGCCCGGCCAATAGCGGGATGAGGAGCTAGGCATTGAGAAGGAGGCCACTCGGCCTGCAGGACAAGGCCTGGTGAGGCTGGGGCTGCTGGCGTAGCCAGGGCTCACCCTCACCATGTTCCCACCTGAGCCCCCTCTTCTACGTCCTAAGCCCTTATCCGGGCCCTGTGATGCCCTCACCTGTACCCTCTGACCGCACCCAGCACTCCCACCCTGTACCCCTGCTCCTGGCCCTGACCCTGACCTTTGGGGGTGGGGTCTGCCGGCTCCCGGTCCTCACGGGGCTGGCTGCCCAGGTCGCTCATGTTGACAGCCACTGTGGACTTGGTCTCCTGCTGGGCCCGCTTCATGCGGTCATGCAGCACCTTGAAGAAGCGCTCTGACTTCTTGTCGCTTGTCATCAGGTTGTAGAAGGATTTCTGGGGGAGGACAGTGATATGGGGGGGCAGCCTCAGCTGGGCTTAGCTCTAAGCAGCCCTGGGTGAGACCCAAGACCTCCATCCTATGCTGCAGGACAAGGACAGGGCAGAGATGGGTCCCCAGACACGCTCAAACCAGACCGAGGTGGGGAAGCCAGAGACGCCAGACTGAGGCTGGGTGGGGGCAGTGGAGGGCCAGGGCCTGTAACTGCTGTGCTGTGATCTGAAGGCTGGCACGAGCTGCCTGACCGCCTTCTGCGCTTGCCCTTGGCCTTCAGCTGTTCCCACAGCAGCCAAGGGGTCCCTCTGACATCTAAGTCGTGTCCCTCCTCTGCTTGAAACCCTGCAGTGGCCCCATCGCACCCAGAGGAAAAGCCATGCCTCACAGTGCCCACAAGGCCATGTGACGGCCTGCCACCTCTCTGACCCAGGGGGCACCACTCACGTGTCCTCCATCCCCTTACAGCCACGGCCACCACTTCGTAGTCAGGGCCTTCGTGGCAGCTGCCTGGTCTGCCCAGTTCGCCCTGCCACTGCCCACTGCCCACATGTCCACCCCGAGGGCCTTCCCCAAACACTCCATCTAAGACGTCCCTCACTCACGCGGCACTTCCTGAGCCCCTGCCTGAATGACCACCAGCTAACATGCTGTCCATGTTACACAGGGATTACGCTATTGACTGTTGTCCCCACGAGGATGTAAGTGCCCAGAGAACCTGGATTTTGTCTCTTTTTTTCACTGCTGAATACTTAGTACCTATAACACTGCCAGGCACACAGAAGGCAATCGATGCAGACTTACTGAAAGGAAGGAGAGAAGGAGATAAAGCAAGCAGAGAGGGCCTTTTGGAGGAGGTAGGCCTCTAATCGGGCAACAAAGACATGGAGGGCGTGGAAGAGGAGGGAAGGAGGTGCGAGCAGAGGCTGGTGGACGTAATGGAGAACAGCAAGGTGGGAGACAGGCTCAGGCCCGGCAGCAGCAGAGGGAGAGTGCGTGGATAGAAAAGGGGCAGATGTGGGAGGTGAAGCCGCCCACAGGCAGCCAGACTCGAAATGGCCGCCAGCACCCAGCGCAGCAGCCAAGCCCCATGGCCTCAGAAACTTGGCACCATCCCCCTCCTGAGCTGGAGGCGCCCGCCCAAAGGAGGCGAGCCCCAGCACCCCACACCTGGATCTCAGTGTTGCCGCCGTCCAGCAGGCGGATGGCCAGGCCGATGCTCTCCTGGAAGATCTTCTCATTCTTGGTGCTGGTGATAAGGTCACACACCAGCTTGGTGGCCCCCTCCTTGTCCAGTCGGCACTGGGTGGCTGCAATTGCTGACCAGTCTTGGTCCAGGCCTGGAGGAGGGGGATTCTCTTGAGGGGGAGCTATGGGGCGGGGCAGCGGGAGGGAGGACCCAGGTCCTGGGCCAATGGGCCGCCCAGAGACCCGGCGGGGGAGGCAGTACTGACCAGTGCCCACAGGGTCCGGAAGGTCCCCCCGCGAGCTGGACTTCCGGTTCTGGAGGTAGTTTTGCAGCAGCATCTTGCGCAGCTGGTTGCCCTGGGGAGGAGGGAGCGAGGCCCCACACTGGTACATTTCACCATGCAACCACTGGCCTGCCAGTCCTGGCCCTGAGCCCCTGGAGCCCCTGGCCAGCCCGCTGGCACCCAGCCTGCCTGGGCACTCACCCGGTCCCCATACTTGCTCTTCTTGAGCAGCATCTGCTGCAGGGTCCGCAGCACCTTGACGCATAGCTTCTCCTCCGACTCCATGAGGTCCTTGGTGTGCTGGATCAGCCTGGCCGGGGAGGAAAGGGGCCCGTCAGGACAGCCCCACTGCCTCCCTGCGGCCACTGCCCCCGCCCTCTGACCTGCGGGCCGGCTAGGCCCTGCAGGGCCATTCCCTGTCTCAGGCTGCTGCACCCCTGCTCCCTCCACATCCCGACCCATCCCACTCACTTGGACAGGAAGCCCCCACTCTCGCAGCGCTGGTAGGCCTCACTGCCCTCCAGGAAGAGCAGCTCGGGCCAGTGCAGGACGTCCACCAGCACGGACAGCTCGGCCTGCACCAGGGGCCTCAGGCGCTCCTCCAGGGCCGTGATGATGTCCTGGGGTGGGCAGGGCAGGGTCACCGCCGGGCGAGTTACAGGCCACTCAGGCCCAAAAGACGACCAAGGCTTGCCTGCCATTCCCCCCATCACCAAACAGCCCCACAGATTGCCCCACACCTGTCTGAGGGACCCTGGGCCCACAGAACTGCCCTGAACAAAGCAGATGTCTGTTCAGAGCCCCTGGCTGAGAGTGCAAGCCCTAGCTTTTCTCCTAGCCCCTCCTCTTGCTCTGTGACCTTGGGCAAACTCCTTGCCCTCTCTGGGCCTGTCTCCTGCCACATGGGGATAATAAGCCACCAGACTTCCTTTACAGGCCAACAAAAGCATGGACAGAAGTGTGTCCTGTCAGGATTGAGGGGTGTCCTGACCCTCTTTATGAATACGAACCCCACTTGTGGACCCTGGGTTCTCCTGGGTCCCCTGGAATGATGCCCCTTAGTCCCCTGCCCAGGGCCTACAATTAGCAGCCCCCGAGGAGGGGAAGAGCTGACCAGCCCCTTCCCAGGGAATGTGGGCAGCACAGGAAGAGTGGTTCCTCAAGTACACACCCTCCCAAAGTCGCTCCCGTGGAGGACACCCCACACCCACCTGCAGCTTCTCGATGATGTTCTTGTAGTCCCACTGGTTGGCGGTGGGGGTGACCCGGGGGAAGGTCCGTGTGGACGCCTTGTAGTTGGAAGCGTTCCGCTGGGCAGCAGCCACACAGCTGACACCACTGCTGAGCAGCAAGCTGATGTGGGCATCCAGGTCCATGGGCAGGGAGATGGCTCGGCCTTTGGCTGGATGGGGAGTGGGGTGCGGTACTGGAGGGATGGTAGGGGTGCGGAGGCTCAACCGGCCTGGGGGCCACGCCCAGGGCTGCTGTACTGGTGGACAAGGTGAACTAGGCCGGGGGTCTGGGGCCCCACTTGGACTGAGGTGCCCTCTTCCCTTTTAGGTAAAAAGAACATGTTTCTGCCTCTTTGATGCCACCCCGGCCCCACCCTGACTCCTCTTCTCTCCTCTCCCACACCTTCTCTCTCCCCTTCCCTAACTCTCCCTGACAAACTGCAGGCCCCCCTCCTGCCGGAGACCATGTGCAAGCACAAAAAAACTCTGGTGGGGGAATGTCACCCAACATTCTCCTTCGGGGAACTGACTCGGGAGAAAACAGCTGCTCTCGATCACCAAGATGCTAGCTAGACACCAAGAAGCACTTACTGAGAACCACCTGGGAGCAGATGATGGGTGAGCTTAGGGATAACATGCTTATTGTGTGGCATGCGTCCCTTGGCGAAGGGAAGGGAGGGTGGTTGGAGCTAGCCAGTGGCCCTGGCACACTCACCCACCATGGCGAGGGTCCGGATGCAGGCCTCCACGGAGCCCTTGTGCAGCTGCTGCAGCCACGGACACTCGAGCAGGCGTGTGGTGGACTGCAGCAACTGCACCACAATCGTCTGGTGTGTCTGCAAGAAGCAACACACGTGCGGCTGCAGCCTGGCCCACCCTCCACCACAGGCCGCCCAGGCCCAGGGAACAGGGCCCATTGAGAATGAGCATGGGTGGAGGAACAGAGCCTCCACTGCAACCATGTGCCTCTGTGCCAGGTGGAAAAAGACACCCCCTTTCCTCAGCAGTGCACAACCTGCCCAACTGTACACGGCAGCTCTATGAGAACTCCCCAAGGTCCAGGCCTGAGGCTTACAGCCCTACTGCTGACCCTTTTCTTCCTTTAAAAATATTTTTAAATAAATTAATGTTGTGAAAAGGTGATATATTTACTTACGTGGGTCAAAGACCGACAGGTAATTAAAAGGCGCACTTTGAGAAGTCTTACCTCACCATCCCCACTGCCCCACATTCTGCCCTGCGGCTGAGAGCCAGGCAAAGCTGATACAAATGACCAGAGTCCCACAGTCCCACAGAGGTCCAAGGGCCCAAACACACGTGGCAAAATAAACCCACCCTTGCTGGGAGAGTAGGACTCAACATTTTTGACAACTCTCAGCATACTATCCCCACTCCACTCCCAGGCTCTCCACCTGTAGGAAGGGAGTCCCTTTCATTGGTTTCTTGTATATCCTTCCAGGGTTACTTCATGACTCAGGTGGTGTAGCAGGCTCCTTTCTCAAGGGAACCTGGCTCTTTTCCATCAAGGGGCTCTGGGGCTGTGATGTCTGGGAATCGACTGAGGGGTTATGAGTCTTTCAGTGAGGCAAGTCAAACCTCTGCTCACAGCCCGGAGCTTTTCTGCTTCTAAGACGGAAGGCTGTCTCTAGAAGGCTGACCACCTATCTCAGTTCTAGGGACACCGTGATCAACGCCCAAGTTCTCCGTGCACCAGACTCCCCTGATGACTGCTTTGGCTCTGCTGGCCATTGTGGTACATGCCCACCTTGTCTTTGGTGAGTAAGTGCTGCCAGGCGTCCCCTGCCACCCCAGTGAATTTAGGAATTCCTATTCTATGGTAGAGCTCCCACTGTAACTGCTATCACAGACACTGAGATAGTAAGTGTTTGTCGTTTTAAACTGCTAAACTTTGGGGTCATTTGTGACACAGGATGGACACCTAATACTCTCGTATATCCTCCCATTGTATCTTTCTGCATGACAAGCAAATAGGAATATATATTCTGCTTTTCCCCCTTCCCTACACAAAAGCCGCCTGGGCAGGAGCAGCTCACCTGTAGGGAGGTGCTGTTCTCAGAGAACGGGGAGCTGAAGAAGGCATTGATGGTATCCAGCACGACGGTCAGCACGTACTTCTCCAGGGTGGGGTCCGCCAGGCGCTTCTCCCGCTTACTGCAGACCTGGGGTAGGAGACAGCGATGCCTGGGGGCATCCAACACACGGACCCTCCACTCCCACCCCCACCCCTAGAAGGCTGCCCGGGCCCCCAGCCACCACAGTCCGGCCCCAGGCCCCGCCCCCACACCGACGCACCCGAGCCATGTCCAGGGTGAAGCTCTCAAACAGTGTCCAGATGTGGTTACTGGTGTAGATCTCCTTCATCTCCACCTCCGTGTCCACGTAGCAGTGGTTCACGAAGTTCACGTACGCCATTTTCACCTGGGCCGTCGGGGCGGGGGGTCAGGGGCACACGCAGGCCCGCCCACCCAGGCTCTCCCCCACACTTCACCCATTCCTCCCGACCGCCCCTTATTCTCTGCCCAATCTCCACCACTCTCCCCGAGCTCCCCATTCCTGGCCCCTTCCCCACTTTCCTTTCCCTCCCTCTCCCTGCCCCTCCACGCAGGCCTGAGACTGCTCTGCTCGGGCTGGCTCTAGCACCCCTCACCCCCGAGGCCTTCCCCCAACCCCAGCCACCTCTCCCAGTCCTGTGTCCCCTGTGGATACACGGGCCCACCTCGGTGATGCAGTCCTCATGTGTCACCACCGACACGACGTCCTCCAGGGGCAGCAGGGAGGTGCACTTGATCTCCGTGTACACATTCTTGCCCTCGGCGCAGGCGGCCAGCAGGTCCACCAGAGAGATGTGGTACATGAGTGGGCTGTGGTCCTCCACGCCATCCCGGGCGGCCTTCATCATGTCCAGCAGGTGGGCCAGCGAGGCCTTGTCATTGTAGAACACCACCACGTCGTCACCTGCGTTGGTCAGCTGCCAGCAGGAGGGGGGCACGTGTCAGCCCCTCAGTGCAGCAAGGCCTGGGCCCCCTTCTTCTGAACTTACCAGGGAGATTGAGACTCTGACCCCTATCCTCACCCGACACTCAGGAAACATCCCCTGAGTTTTTGGGGTTCCCTGGCCCTTGGGGCCTTCTGCCAACAGAGATACTGATCCCTGGCCCCAGAAAGTGCACCCTCTTCCCCAAGGAAAAAAGTTCCACTTGGGCTTGTCTCAGAAGCGCCTCCTCCAGGAAGCCCTTTGTAATCCTGCCCTGCCCAGCTCATCTCCTCCCTCCTCTGTGCTCCCACAGCATTTAATTTAAACCCTCGAAGAGCACACACTGCATCTCTCTCCTGTCAGCGATTATATAATACACGTAATATAATAATAGCAATACATAATTAACGTTGTATAGCACTTCAGTACGCAGTGTCTCATCTCACGTTAGTGTTTGCTCCTTTCTCCCCCTGCCCACCCCACACTATAAGATGCTCCGGGGCAGAGACCACGTCTGTTCTGGAGTTAGACTCAGCCCTTCACCTTCATGCATTCAGTTATCAGGTGTTTACAGAGTACCTACTATGTGCCAGGTGCTGGGGCGCTAGCAATGCATTCAGTTATCAGGTGTTTACAGAGTACCTACTATGTGCCAGGTGCATGGTCCACGTGCCCACATCCCTCCAAGCTTATACTTGACTGACTTGCCCAGGTATACACGGTCCTGGCACACAGCAGGTGCTTCATGATTTTTAAATAAATGATAATAGATGATAAAGGAAGGAGTGCATGTCTGAGATCTTGCAGGCCTGTTAGTTGAGTCCTAGTGGGTGCCTAACTGCTGGGCCCCACTGACGTTCTGTTAGGCTGCAGCCTGAGCTCCGCGAGACCTGCCTCTTGACCTTAGTTCTCCCTCTGCGGCCCCTCCACACCCAGCATCCCAGTGATCCTTTCGTGACGCACTGTCTGGCTTCTCTAGCTCTGGGTCTGGGCGCCCGGGTCCCCCCTCTGTGGCCACCACCCAAGTCCCATGGGCCCCTCGGCCCCGCCCTCACCTCAGTCATGATCATGTCCTGGCACTTCTTGACGTACTTGCCCTCGGCCTTGATGACCGTGTGCAGGAAGTCCAGGTACTGCACGTGGCGCCCGTGCGTGGCCAGCAGGTGCACGAAGTGCTGCAGCACCGGCTCGCTGACCTCGGAGCACAGCTGGTAGTTGTTCAGGAAGATGTGCTGCATGGTCTCCGCCTCCAGGAGCTGGTGGCAGGGCAGCCGTCACACAGGGGTCCGGGCCCCGCCCCTCCCACCCCGGCGCCCCCGCCCTGCGCCCTCACCCCCGGCGTGAGGAAGAGGTGCAGGTGCTTGTGCAGCAGGGCCTGGTTGCCGGGGTTCCCCGCACAGAACTTCTGCAGGAACTGGTGTGTGTAGCGCAGGATCTCCATCATCTTGGCATCGCCCTGGGCACAGAGGGGGGAGAGGGTGCTGGGCCCACTACAGGAGGAAGGCGAGGCCGGGTGTGGGCCTGACTCAGACAGGTGTGAGGGTGGGTCAGGGCCTGGGTTCAAGGTGAAAGCTGGACCCCCAGGTCAGGGTGTGGAAATGTGCAATAGGTTGCGGGTCAGAGGTTGAGATGAAGCTAAGTCTGGAGTCGGGCCAGGGTGGGCCTGGGGACAGACAGGTCAGGGTGAAAGGTCAGGGGAGTCGAGGATAGGTCAGCCTTAGGGATGTGGTTTGGGTCAGGTCAGGGTTCAGGGTGAACCTGCCCTGAGGAGCCAGAGGTCAGAAGTCAGAGGTCACCTTGTCGTAGGGAATCTGCAGCAGGTCCAGCATGACCTTGTGGGCATCCATGTTCTTGAGCAGCCGCTGCTGCTTCTTCCTCATCTGCTCCCCGACACCGCACATCTTGTTCAGCCGCTCCAGGATCTGGAGGGGAGAGGAGTGAGCCAGAGCCCCTTCCCTGCTCCTCAGGCTTCCCCTCCCCCAGCCCACCCCTCAGGCTGCTCAGAGTGCCCTGCCCACCACGGCCGTAGGGGTCCCCGAGCACACGGCAGACAGGAAGGGGGAAGCAGGCCACGGCCACTGAATCAGATCATCGTAAGGCAGGGGAGCACTAAAAACCCAATTCCACCCATAAAAGTAAATAGAACAATATGACTGTGAAATGGAATTTCATTAAATTCCTTAGGCTTTACAATAATTCCATCTGGACCGTGGCAGGGTTGTTTTTAACGTGCAGGAAAAGCTGGAAGATGTCTATTTTGAGGGCCAGTGGCCAGCAGAGCTGGGAGGAGACAGAGGCCTGGCCCCGAAGCCTCCAGGGCAGGCAGACCCCATCCCTGGGGACCGCGGCCACTCACGCCCTTGACGATCTGGTAGTTCTCACTGCTCTTCTCCCCAGGCGGGGGCAGAAAGCCTTCCTCATCCGTGGGCCGCTGGGGGCACAGGGATTGGGGTCAGCCTGGACCCGCCCATCCAGGGAGCCCGGTCCCAGCTCCCCGCAACCCCACACACCTCCTTCTTGTCTTTGGCGGCGCCCGCCTCCACCTCCTCGCCCTTGACACTGCCCTTCTTGTCCACCCACAGCTCCGACTTCTCCACCATGGTCCGCAGGCGGTCCAGCTCCGCCTTGATCACCTTGTAGTTCTCCACGTCCTGGGCTGAGATCAGCAGCTGCACCTGAAGGTCAGGGACAGCCTTGCCTGGTGACACTTGCAGCCCAGGTCGAGTCCCGGTGCCTGCCCTGCTCCAGGCTCCTGCTCCTGGCATCCCCATTCCACCGCGGTTCCTCTCCACCAACCCAAAGCCAATGTTTATGGCCTTGCCCTAAGTCCACTGCCTCCAGGAAGCCTTCCCTGATGGCCTCAGGCCAGCTTGCACTGCCTGTCGTGAGCTGACGCATCACCTGGCCTCAGTCACGCACTGACTCGTGTCACTTGCTACTATGGCCTGTCATTTGTTCAATCGGACCCTAACCAGGGCAGGACAGAGCATTCTGTCATCACTGAATGCTGGCTTGAAAGAGGGACCTGAACCCTGACTCCCACCTTACCCACTCCGGGCCAGTGGGTAAGGGAGGACCTCAATCCCTGGACCTCGATCTGCCCCCTCTGTGAAATAGGAATGAGAGCAGTAACCACACTGTCAGGGCTGCTGCGAGAATTCCATGAACGCCAGTCCAATGCTCGGTGCTGGGTACACAGCAAGCACTCGTTAAATGCTAGTCCCACTTCACAGGGAGCCATCAAGACCACATGACATCACAATAACAAAACCAGTCACCTCGGTGAGGGTTAACTGTGTGCCAGGCGTGATTTGAAGCACTTAGCAAAGGTGCACGTGACAGAGCTTGCAAACTGTAAAGTGCTGTCCACATCATAAGAAACGATAGGCCTTAAGGCTGAGAGGAGATAGTGGCCAAGACTTGGCACTCACCTTTAAGGAGCTCAGCAAGACCGAGAACCCCAATGTCCGTCTCCAGCTCCCCTCTGAGCTGTGAGCACCTCCTCCATCACTGCTAACCCCCAGTGCCCAGCGTAGGCCAGTGTGTGGCCAGGGCAGCCTGCCTGCTCGGTGCCGGGGCCTGGTGGTCCTCGGGCCTCCCTCCCCTTCCCTGAGGGCCAGGGAGCTGAGGCGGGGGCAGCACCTGCTTGAAGGTGTGCATGGCCTCTTGGCGCTGGCTGAAGTGCTTGAAGAGCAGCTGCAGGGCCCCCGAGACGAGCGGCGCGTAGTCGTGCATGGTGAGGTGGATGAGCACACGCAGGAACATGCGGCCGCCCTCGTCGTCCACCTCCAGCATGCTGCTGGTCTTCCTGCAGCAGCGGGTGTGGGCACGGTGGGCGCTGCTGTCCCAGGGGACACGCACGCTCCCTGCCACCCATGCAGCGCCCAGTGCCATATATGCTAAAAATACTGACGTTTTTCTCACCAGTTTATAAACAGCCTTTGCCCTGAGCTCCCCAAGTGACCCTCATGCCCCCTGAGGTCCCACAGGGCACCTCTTGATTAAGCAACTGAAGCAAAGATTCAAGGGGGATTCATGGACAGAAATTGGGGTCCATGAACAGAGATGGGGAAAAACTACATCTTTATTTTTACCAACCTCTAACTAAAAGGTAGCACTTCCTTTAATGAGAAAAAATTAGTGGTACCTGTGATTTTGTCACCAATAAAAATCACAGACGTTTTCACACCACCTTAGAGTTGTTACAGAAATTGTGAAATATCGTTTACATCCATCACCACTTCGGAGTAATGGTACTAATTACACCTCGGCACAGCTTGTTATTTAACGTGTTAATAAACAGGCACATATATATCTGTCACTTCACATTTGTTTTCTTCAATAGTTTGATAACTATCTCAGTACCACTGGTTTCCTTTGTAATTTTATGCACTTTATGTTATCAATTTACAAATGCCACCTGAGAAGGGGTCCAAAGGCTTCACTAGACGCCAAGGGCGCAGCGTAGAAATGGGTGAGCCCCCAACTCCTGGGCAGCCTCTCCCCACTCCAGCCCTTTGGGGAGCAGACCGCACATCCCTGGGGCCTGGGGTGGGGGAGACGTCCTCCCAGCTACCTGGCCAAGTCCTGATGCACAAGGCACAACTGTCCTGCCTGGAGGCAGGGGAGTGACCATGGTGACAGTGGGCCCCAAGTGGCCCTATTATCACTGGGGTTGGGCAGATAGCCAGGGGTCCCCTTGCCCGTCCTGGTAAGGGGCTGCAGGGGGTATAACAGGGAGGGAGAGGCCAGCCCCAGCCTTGGGAAATGCAGACCATTCCGAGGGGGTCTCAAGCCTGTGTTGGCATCACCCACGCAACCCCACACAACCCCAGGCGTGATTTGAAGATCCCCCCACACCTCAACCCTGGCCTTACCCTACTCCAAACATGGCCTCCGCCTGCTCCCCGATGCGATCCAGGTTCATGTTGGCAGCTGTGGGGAGCAAGAGGGGCAGATGGGGGCAGGTGGGGTCCATGTGCAGGAAAGATGGTGAGCACAGGGGTGAGGGAGCAGGGAGACACTCAAACCACCCCCTTCCCCACCTGGTTGGGTGGCAGCCCTCTGCCTGCCCCTTCCTGGGGTTGAAGTGGAACCCACCAGGGCAGGGGCCAGAGCAGAGTTCTGGCCTGAGGGTCCTGATGTGGCTCAGCCTCTGACTGGCTGTGGTCTTGGGCAAGTCCCTGCCCCTCTATGGAGGGAATGATCCCTGCCCTTCCCCCTCACTGCAGCAATTAAATGAGACAATGGAGAAGAAAGGCCATTGGAGGTTGGGAAACAGGGCCAGGGCTGGGGAGCTGGCCCCCAGTGTCCCCCAGGCTCCACACACTGGTACCCCTGGGTAAGTCAGCCTCAGCCTGGGATGGGGTGAAGGCAGGGGTGGGGCTCACTGGTGGAGTCGAAGGCAGGGGCGGTGCCGTCGGCCCCACTGTCCTGCATGGGAAACACCTCCACAAATTCCTTCTTGAAGACGGACAGCAGGTAGGAGATGCGGTAATCCAGGCGGACATTGAGAATAAACTGGAGAAGGAGAGGACATTCTGAGGACAGGCGGCCAATCCCACTTCCGGAAGGTGACAGGTACCCCGAATGAGCTCCAGCATGCCGGGGTCTCAGCACAGCTCTTCAGGGATGCTCCAGGACGTCATAACAAAACAGTCAAGACCCTGTTCCCCAAGGAGCTCCAGGGCACCCTCTCCCCAGCTCCTGTACCTCCTCTAGAATGAGGCGAGACGCCCCCACCCCAGACCACTCAGCCTCTCTTTCCCAGGCTGGACGCTTACAGGAAAGGGAAGGAAGATCCCCAGGTCCAAAGGCCAATTCTTGTCCTCCCATCCCACTCTGCCAAACAGACCCTGGGGCTCCCAGGGCGGGTGGGGGGAAACCAAGGACTGTGAAGAGGCAGTAGAGGCCACTTTGGGGCGGGGGTGAGGACCCAGGGTTTGCACACACCCTTGACTGGCCTCCATCCTCATGGGGCACAGAGCTTCTGGCCACAGCCCAGAACTCAGATATGGAAGCCCCAGGCCCGGGAATGACCCAGAAGCCCCCTCCTCTGACTCCTGACCAGGCCCTGCCCATACTGAGTCCCAGCGGAGGTCACTGCATTACTCCACCTGTCCTCTGGGGGCAGCAAAGCAAAAGCAAAGTCCTTATCCCTTCTCAGGACCTTAACAACCCCTTCCCCAAGTATTGCGGGGAGTCTCAGATGAAACCCAGAAGACGGAAGACTGTGTTTGCCCTGCCAGGAAACTGGCTCTCAAATCTCTAGTTGTGCTTCAAAATCTGTGTGACCACAAGCAAGTCCCCTCCCTGTTCCTTTCCTCGTCTGTGCAGTAGGGGGATGGAGCCAGACTTTAGTGCACACGAGAATCACTGGGAGGGCGTGTCACAGCACAGACTGAGCCCCTTCTCCAGGGTTGTGGTGCATAAGTCTAGGGCAGGACCCAAGAATGTGCATATCTATGTCCCCTGGTGAGGCTGATGCTGCTGGTATGAGAACCACCGGGTTACACAGCCAATCATCCTGGAGCCTCCCAGTGCTAGATACCCCACTCAACCTCCCCGTTCTCTCCTGCCCTATTCCCAGCACCTCCCACCATGCTCTGGCCTGGCCACCTGCAGGATTTCCAGGATCTTCAGCTTGGTCTCCATCACAACAATGTCCTCATTCTCCTCGAACTTGCTTCTGTCCAGCGGCTCAGCAGCCCCAGCACCAGCAGGAAGGCTGGAGGCACCAAAGACAGACTGCTTGCGGTTTAGCACCATGGTGGACATCATGTGGCCCACGCCCTGGATGGACCGCCGCACGTTCTTGCCTGAGGAGTGGGGAACAGAGGGGCGTCGGAGGGGCCCCTGGGCTAACTCTGTCTCCACCAACTAACTGCAGGGCAAAGCCATGCTAAGGAAAGGGCAAGGCTAACCCAGGAAGGCTTCCTGGGGGAGGTGAGCTTTAAGCCAAATCTAGGAAAAAGGAGGGCCAGGGCAAAGGTGAACTGTGTGGGGAGATCACTAATCATTCCATTGCAGGAAATCATGAGAGCTGCTACAGAGCATAAGGAGCTGAGGGGAATGTTTGGAGCGCACTAAAAAGCAGGTGTCAGTCTCTATGCACTTTTTCTTTAACTCAGTTTACGCAACCTTGGCATGTCCCTAATGACAGGGCTGTGACTCCTCCCTCAGCCTGCCCCCCCTTACTCCCTATATTCCCCAATGGCAGGGCTGTGTCCCTCCATCTGACTGCGAGCTCCCCAGGCAAGGCCTGTGTCTCCCCTCCTCTCTCATTACTCCCTCAAGACCAAGTTGTACTGGAAGGCATCTCGCCCAGATCCTGGGGTCACCACAGTGCCTGCGCAGGGAGCCCTGCTGGTCCAGCGGAGGTTGAAGGGGATTGGGCAGGAAGACGCCCCCTTGCAGCAGAGCCAGGAGGCGGCTGTACAGGAGTGTGATCAGAGAGGACCTCCGGTGCTAAGGGGAGACTGAGAAACGGGGGATGGTGGATGGCCTCACAGCCTCACCGCCTGGGTCCTCAAAGGCCTGCAGCATGGCTGGGGGGCCCTGCACGCAGTCGATGATGCTGAGCAGGGTGCGCGTGAGCCGCAGCAGCTCACTGAAGCTGTAGAAGCCGAAATAGATGAGATTGTGCGCCAGGCTGACCACCTGTGGAGAGGGGGCGGGGCGGGGTGAGCATGGGCGTGACCAAAGCGTGATGGGCGGGGCCTCGAGAAAGGCGGGGCCAGCTCAGGAAACCAGGGCTAAAAGGATGCAATAAGGGTGAGGTTCCCCTAAGACAGTGGGGCTGCCTGAACATGGATCCAAGGGTCCCAGACAGGAGCAGCCCCACCCCAGTGGGTTACTAAGGAATAGAAGCCTGAAAAGGAGGCTATGATGGGGAAGATAGAACAAAGATGCAGGAAAGGGATGGGGCTCCTGGCAGTGGCCTGCCACCCAGCCCCAGCTGATGAGGAGAGAAGCCTCCCTTGGGGAGTCCCAGCAGTCCATACTGTCCCTCTGTACTTGCTAAGGTAACTGAGGGAAGTGAGGTCATGGGTCCCACCCCTACCCCTGGGATCAAGTGAGAACCAGTGAGGGAGCAAGCCAGAGCCCGCTGAGCCCCAGCCCACCTCGAAGGTGAGCTTGTTTTTCTCCTCGTTGGCAAAGGGCACGGCCTCGCTGACCACGTTGTTGAGGTAGTCCTCCACGAACTCCATGGTGCTGGCAAACTTGTTCTTCTTGTCATCTCGGGCGGCGTTGAGGTTGGAATCATAGCTGGGAGTGGAGGCAGCGAGGCGTGAGGGTCCTTGAGATCCTCCCACCCCAACCTTGCCTGGCCCACCCTCTCCCACCCCTCTCACTCCTTGATGGTGATGGCTGTGGGGATCTCAGTCCAGAGGCGGGCAAACTTGACAGGTGTGACCAGCTCCTGGGGGTCACGGTCCACGTGCACGTGCAGCATCAGGTGGCAGAAGGAGGCACGCAGGTCAAAGGGCAGCATCTCGTCCGCCATGCACAGAAAGATCAGGTCCACGCCCAGCTGCTGCGAGATCTCGTCGATGGCCAGGTACTGCCGGTCCAGGCACATGCGGGCAAAGAGCTTCAGCTGGTACCTGTGGGGCAGGGAGGCGGGTGAGGGGCAGGGAGGCGGGTGAGGACCTGGCAGGAGGGCAGTGAGGACTGGGGGGCTTGTGGAGGACCCGTGACAGTGGCAACGCGACTTAGGCTAAAGCGTGCACCGGCCACTGTCACAGGAAGGACACAATTCTGAGTAAGAGACGTGAAAGGAAAGTCTAGATTTACGAGTATTTGCAAATCTCCCCCAACTTGCTAAGGATGAGAATGCTTTCTGGCTCAGCCAGGACGGGTCTTCGTGGGAAGAGGGATGGCAGAGAGAAAGGCAGGGACATGAAAAGAAGAGTGCAGTGAGAGGAACGGGCCTCAGGCAGGGGCGTGAGGGCAAGACTGGGCGGGAGAGGAGGGAAGGGTGAGCAGCCAGTGAAAAGGGGGAGACAGTGATGGAAGAGCTGCAGAAATGCAGATTGTGGGAAGCTCTGTCCTGCACCGGCTGACATCACGCCCTCTGCTTCCTCCTCAGCCCTGCATTACCCACCACGGCTCTGGAGCCGGGCAGCCTGGGTTTGAACCGTGGCTCTCCATGGACAGCTGCGTAACCTTGGGCAAGTTCCTTTACGTCTCTGTGCCTGTCTCCCCAACTTTACAATGAAGGTAATAATGGTCCCTACGTCACAGGGTTGCTGTGAGATGGATGAAGGGCTTTGAACCGTGCCTGGTATACAGTGAGCATTTGACAAGGGTTATCTAGTATTCTTGTTTTTAAAGCATATGTGCAGAGACTGCTTTGGGTTTCTTTCAGGCCTATCATTGAGCTGAGCCTGGTCTCATGGCCGCCCAGTGCTGCTCGAGCTCCACGTAGTCTCCCTGGGGGAGGCTGCACTGCAGGCCAGTGGAGGCAGGAGGCCCCCTCGAAGCTGTGGGAGCCTCCAGAGAAGGCCAAAGCTCACAGGAGCAGTGCAGGGAGGAGCTGGGCAGGCGCACCTGTAGTAGCTGAGCACGTTCTCGTCGTGGGCATTGCCGGCCCGCGCCTCCTGTGCCAGCTGCCTCACGCTCTTCTCGTGGTGCTCGTTGTTCTTGTCGGTCCACGTGAGCCACACCTCCTCCTCTGAGTACTCGATGGTCAGGTACTCGTGGGACTGGGCCATCTCCTTCACCGGCCGAAGCCTGCAGACCAACGCCATCCATCACAGGGCGCAGGGCGGGGGCAGGACGCACGCCCAGAGCCCTCCCCAGCAGGCCCGGCCACAGTCGTCTCCTCCCAGAGCACGGCGGAGAGCCAGTCAGGCCCCCATGCTGCCTCCATGGGGGACCCGCCTCCAGCTTACGACCCCAAACAGACCCTGAGCTTCTTAAGGGCAGGAGCCTTGGCTCACCCTTCTGTGCCCCCTTCCACACCCCTACCAACAGTGCCAGCACAGAGGCGGGCACACAGCAGGTACTAGGGACGTATCTGCAGAGAGCACAAGTGCCAGTTCTAGCCTGAACCCAGACGGGGCCCAAGCTCAGGCAGCTGGGGAGCCGGCAGGGCGCAGCCCTGGGTGTGGGACGCCTGCTCACTCGGTCTGGATGAGAATGTCACTGTTCTTGGGGTCCAGCACACACTTGCAGATGAGCTCCTGGGTGACGGGGATGGCAATGTGATTGGACACACACAGGTCAGAGAGGTAGTCCAGGAACCTGGGGTGGTGACAACAGGAGTGGGGAAGGAGGCTCAGAGGCTGGCCTGAGGACGAAGCCCGCTCTCCCCAGCTGGCAGCACAGGCTCCCTGGACCAGGGACTGGTCCTGCTCCCTCCCCAAAGCTTGGAGATGGGCTGCTCAGCACAATCCATGGATACCACCCTGCAGCAGGGGGGGACCTAGGTGGGGTCCAGGGGCGTCGGGATAAAGGAGGCACAAGGACAGGAGTGATATTCAAAATATTTAACAACAATACAGGCACCGACATTGTCACCAGAGAAGGGCTTAAGGGCCCTGTTGCATCAGGTGGCAGCCCTCTTGTTGCTAGATTGGGCCTAATTTGGGAGGGTGCCCAGTGAGGGGCGGGGGGCAGCTGGGGCTTCAGAGAGGTGGCAATTTACCAACAGAGGCATAAGTATTTCAGTATTTAACAACCAGCAGTGGCGGACTTTCTACCCTGGGCAGGGGTGGAGGGAGAAGGGAATGGGTGCCGTAGGGGAGGGCGGCAGGCCCACCTGGGCTCCCGGTTCTTGCGCACAAGGCTGACGAAGGTCTCCACCTCGGTCTTGGTGATATGCTTCTCCAGGAGCTTGCGGTTGTTGTGCAGCAGGGCAGTGATGGTGTCTTCAGCCAGGATGTCGTAGCCAATCTGGGACTGCATCATCCCAAACTGCTTGGCGATGTGCTCCTGGGGGGCAAACGGGATGGGGTCACAGGGTGCAGCTGTGCTCCACACACTGCCCCAGACAGCGAGACAGGGGCCTGACACCTACAAAGGTGGGGGCTCAGGAGAGGAAGCCTGCACTGGGCAGAAGCGCGTATTTACACAATACAGTTATTCAGCGCGAGGTCTGTCTCTACCAGAGTGAAACCGCCACAGGAAGGGACGTTGTCTATCTGGCAAGATCAGCAATGTAATTTGTGGGGCCCGGTGCAAAATAAAGCAGCAGGACCCTTGTTCAAACATTAAGAATTTCAAGACGGCAACAGAGCATTGAACCCAGCGCAAGGCCCTTTTGGGGATGGAGCCAGGTGACACACCCGGGAAGCCAGCCCAACTGTCTACTTCCCCACCATGTCTCCAGGGCCTGAAACAGCGCCTGGCACACATGGGCCTCAGTAAATACTTGCTGGCTGAATGAAAGCACAAGCGAGGGACTGAGCAAGCCAGCGAGTCATGAGTGGGGGCAGCAGACGGGGAGGGCTCAGGCTGGCGGGCGGGCACCTGGTTTTTGCGATAGTCCTCCTGGGAGTGCCGTAGCACCCGGTAGCAGAGGCGGAACATGTGCTGGTAGGGGGCGTTCTTCTGGTCGGACAGCTCCTCCAGTCGCACCAGGGGGCCCTCGCCCCCCTTGTCACGGAACGGGGCCTTCAGAATGCCAAAGATCTAGAGGAGCAGGGAGAGTGAGGAGGGAGCCCCACCCCTGCCTGCACCCCTCGTTACCCCAGGCACCCTAAGCCCCAAACTGACCCTGCCCCAAAGCCACCCTCACGTTAACCCTGAGCCGATTCTAAGCTGGACTACAAGCCCAGCCTACCCACCACCAGCCAGCTCCAGCCCTCACTCCCTTCCGGCCGGAATCCCCACGCTGGCCTCCGCCCACCCTTGCCAACGTGAATTCAAATCCCAATTCAGATCCTGGGCCTGGGCCAGTGTCTGGGAGAAGAGCAAAGGAGCCTGAGGCTAAGAAAAAGGGCAGGCCAGGCCGGTGTGGCCAGAGCTTCAGAGAGACACAGGCCTATCTCGTTAAAAGGAATTATAAAAATTTTAAAAGGCAAGTGTAGGTGGGGTTGAAAAACTATTCTACAACAGAGACCAAAGGGATAGAAGTGAATCGAGTAAGAAAACATTACTTGGATCCTTGTTCAAAAAAAGGCTTTAAAAAGACATTTTGGGAAAGGTGGAGAAATTCTGTATGTGTTGGGTATTATTGCTAATTTTCTTAGGTGTGATAATGGTACTGTGCTTACATATGCTCAGGAGATAACACACTGAAAACTTTAGGGAATTCTGAAATGCACGCGTGGAAGATGGACGTACAGATGCCGAGTTACATACAGCCAACCTGGCAAAGCGGTGACTAGCGAATCCAGGCAGTGGATGTAATACTTTCTTAATATTTGAAAAGTTTCATAATAAAGACTTAGAAAACAAATTTAAGCACAAGTTCTGGACCCAACATCCTGAGTTCAAATATGACCCTGCTGCTTCCAGCTGTGTACTCCAACCTCTGTGTGCCTCAGTTTCCTCAGGTAAAATGTAGATAATAATAGGGACTCCACAGGTTGAGAGGATCAAACGAGTTTATACATGTAGGGCACTTAGGGCAGTGCCTGGCACACAGTAAGTGCCCAGTATATATTATTTTTATTACAAGGGGGCGATAAGAAACTGCAGGAGATTGCAGCTCAACTGGAGACGGGAAAAAGCAAACACGTGTTAAAGAGTCACACCGTTCCCTGTCATGCGGCCCCTTCCCCGAGGCCTGCCGCTGGGGGCCCCACTTGTAGGCACGGGCACCTGTTTGAGAATGTTCTGCTCTCTCATCAGCTTCTGCCGCTCCCGATTGGGCTTGCTGACCATGATGTCCAGGACATTCTGCCCATTGTTAGGGACATCACTGACGAAGAACACCAGGTCCTCCAGCAGCTGGATGACAAACCTTCACAAAGGGACACAAGGGGTGACAAGTGTGAGGCACCGACCCTGGGAAAGCTCCTAGGACCTATCACGTGCTCCCCACCCCCAGATTCCAAAGTGCCCCTAAGACAAAGCATCTCAGTGTACTCCAATCCGAAAAGGAACCGCAGGGCCCAAGGGCTCCATTCTGACTGCCACTTCTAGCTGTGTGAACTTGGACAAGTCTCTTAACCTCTCTGAACTGCAGTCCCATCATCAGTAAAACAAGGGTAATGACAGCTCCGTCACAGGGTTAGCTCTGGGAGTACGTGAGCAGTGAGGCAGAGGTCTGGGGCCACCCAGGGCCCCCAGGGACCAGTCCCCACCAGTGTCTCCCCTGTGCCAGCCCAGCCTGCCCAGCTTCTGCTTTGTGTCCTCTGTTCATGAACTCCAGATCCCAGGAGGACCAGCCTCTCAGAAAATCTCAGTAACCCTGCCGCGCAGCCCACCTGCGGTCATTCTGGCTGATGAAGCCCTCATTCAGCTTCTCCACAGCGCTGGCCAGCATGGAGCTGGCATCGTTGGCAAAGTCCAGGTCTCGGATCTCGGACACAGGAACTGACACAATGGCAAAGGCCTCCTTGTCCTCCTTGGTGGGGCAGGTGCCCAGCTGCGGGGACAGGGGTCAGTAGGGCGCCAGGGCCACGCTCAGACCCCAGCCTGCCCCCCGGCCCCGGGCGGCCCGCACCATGAGCCGGATGGGCCGCTCCTCCTCCACGTCTATGGGCACGTTGGTGCTCTGGATCCATGTGTTGGTGCAGAGGTGCCGCAGCCGGACGTACGAGTTCCTGCAGGCAGGGCAGGGGCAGGGCACGGAGTGTACCACGGAGCGCGCCGGCTGGGTGCCCTCCCTCACCCCCTGCGGCTTCACATCTTCCACCTGACCCCACACCCAGTAGCCATGGGACAGCAGTAGGTCCCGTCCAGGTAGGAGCCAGAGCAGAGGCACCAGCGAACACCCCGGGACAGGACACGTGCTTCACCCACACCCCCCAAACCCAAAGCGCTCCAAAGGCCAAGGCCTGTTTGTAAACATGGGACCAAAATTCATTCGGACAAATGAGGCTGTTTAGACTATTTGTCCCATGTAATGTCAACGTGCAGAAATACTCATGTTTTGATTATGAAATATAATTATCTTTCTGAAATGAAAAGCAACCTGAATCTCCACACACATCTAGCCCCAGAGTTTCAGGTAAGGGATCGTGGGCCTATATGATTTATTCCACCAATTTATTCTCCCATCAGCACTGGTAAGAGGTAGATTCGATATTCCCACTTGACAGGTGAGGAAATCGGGGTACAGCGACCAACTAAGCTGCCTGAGGTCCTACAGCTAGTAAATGCTAATGCCTGAATGACACCCGGCAGTTTCTCGATGTTACGTCCTAGAATCTCAGGGCCTTACAGGTCAGAGCCCAGCTCCCCACCCAGTGTACCCCAGACAAACTATCATGCAGCCTGTGCCTGAGCACCCAGACTGACCCGGGCAACCAGCTGATAAGAACACTGGAGAGAAGGCATTTTGATAAAGTGACTAGCACAAGGCATCACCCAGTGTGGGCAGCACCCAGGACTGGGCACATGGCAAGCATTCGATGGCAGTTAGTTGCCTATAGGCCTCAGAGCTCAATCCCCAGAGGGACAGATCATGCAGGTGCTGAGGCCAAAGGACCTCAGGAGAACAAAGGAGCAGAGGACACAGGGAGACCAGGGACAGGATGGGCACCCCAGCCAGCCCCCAGGCACATGGTGCCTACCCACCGGGGCACGAAGGAGTCTGTTTTCTGCAGCGTCGTGGGGTCCAGTTCAAAGAGCGAGGCGATGTCGTTGCCATGGGGCACAGCCACCAGGCGATACTTGATCTTCTCCCCCGCGTTCCGGCGACCTGAGCGGCCCTGCGCACCCTGGGATAAACACCCCAACTCAGGCAGGAGCCCCCCGTCATCAGGCCCCCTGAAACCACTGGGATCCCACCCGAGAGGTCTTCTCGCTCCAGCCCGCCTCCCAGGATTTCACGGCCTCCCCTGCCCACCCCGAGAGCCTTGCAAGGTCACTCTTCCCCTGGCCCTGGAGCCGGCTTGGTCCTCACCACTCCTGCTGCCTTGGGGTCAGAAGCATCACCCTTGTAGCTGGGGTTCTCCTGGACAAAGATACAAGAGGGGGAAGAGCTACTGGACACCAAGCTATACCCACATGACTCCCACCCCAAAGCAAAGTCCACATAACGGCCCTGGGTCGGGGCACGCAGCCCCATCCACCCAGGGGTTCCCACCCCAGCCCCAAAACCCACAGGACCCCTGGAGGACCAGCAATGAGAGCCTCAGGGCCCTGCCCTTCCTGACGCCCTCCATAGACCCACCGCTGAACATGCACAAGAATCCCCCAATACACACAAGCCTGTGCATTATGATAGACACGGGGGTCAAATATAAGTTCCACACGGCTGGGAATTTTGCTCACTGCTGTATCCCAGTGCCTAGAATGGCTCCTGGCACGTGGCAGCACAATAGTATTTATTAGGCTCATTTACAGTCGTGCACTTATTTGATAGTGTTTGTTAAATACACGAGTACAGATAAGCCAGGATCCACAGGCACATGTCTACCTGTGTAGACGTGCTCCAGGCACACACACTCGTGCACGCCCATGAGCACACACAGCCTGAGCTCCCAGGATGCCCTCTGCCTCCCCACTCACCTCAGCAGCCAGGTAGTTGCCTGTGGCCAGGTGCTTGAAGCGGTACAGGCCATTCCAGTGGCCAGCGCCTCCACGGCAAGGGTCATGGTGGACCACCTGAGGGAGTACAGGGGTGAGGCAGGGGTGAGGCTATCCAGGGAGGGAAAGCTCAATGGGAGAAGGGGCACTGGAACTCTGGGTGGGTGGCTCCTGGACCTTCCGGGCCCTTTGGCTCGGGAGGGGAACAGAGGAGAGGCAGAGGTTGACCTCCCACCCCCCAGAGCAATGGGAGAAGAGGGAAGGGTGGAGCCCAGAGCAGGAGAGAAGGGCTGGACCCTGGGCACAGCAGCAGGGCTCTGACCTCCACCTCCCAGAGGGCGTTGGAGCTGGTGGCCGAGGTGGCGGACTGGCGCAGCGTTGTACGTAAGAAGACCTGCAGCTTGCCCTTGTACTCATCACACGTCAGGAACTTCTCCTGCTCGGCATGGAACAGCCGCACCACGTCTCCCTGCAGGCGGCAGGGTGTGGGCTCAGGAAAGACAAAGACCCTCCTGGGGGCCAACACCACCTGCCTCAGGTGCAGGCGCAGCTGGCTGGGCCCTGCACGCTCCTGCCAGAGCCAGCAAGCAGAGGGTGAGGTGCACGCTGAGCTCCACCCACCAGAGAGCAGCCAGACCCCTCAGCCAGACACTGTGCACAGCCCTCAGCCAGACCCCAAATTCAGAAACTCCAGACAGCTGAGGAGGGACATGCTGTTACCCAGAGCCTTCCCCAGCCTTCCATGTTGGAACCTGCCCTGATCACCTCCCTCTCCAGTCTGTATCTCTAGAAACCCTGCCTGACTCCTAAAGGCCAGTCTTAAGTCACACAGGAGGGATCCCCTGGGCCCTTTCTGCCCATTGATACATCATTCCCATTCCTTTTGCTCCCCACTGGACTGGAGCAGCCGGAGTGCAGGGATGGTGACCTGTTCATCTCCGTAGCTTTGGACACTAGGACCAAATTTGGATCCTGGCTCTGCTCTGATAAGCTGTGTGTGTGACCTCGCCCCCTGAAACCACCGGTATCCCACCCGAGGCCTTTACATCTCTGAGCCTCAGTTTCCTCTTCTGTAAAATGGGAATATTATGACCTCCTTGCGATATTGTGAGGATTCTAATTTCTACAATGAAGTAACACTACACTCTTACCCCGTGCCAGCTGCCGTGAGAGCCCTTTACATGAACTTCCTCCCCTGATCCTCGCACTAACCCTCTGGGAACACACATCATTACCCCACTTCACAGGTGGGGAAACCCAGGCACAGAGAATGTAAACGTCCTGCCAAGGATCACATAACTAGTGACACATGGGACATGAATCCGTGCCGCAGCTCCAGGGCGACACCCTCATCTCTGCACCACACCTCCTCCCACAGCGAGCCTGCCCCTCGCAGGCTCTCGGACTGGCTGCTGCTCCTAGCACGGTGACCCCTGATGGCATTATCTGTTTTCCCTGCACTGCGCTGGACACAAAGGACTCCGCCAACACCTGTGAAGTGCATGCATGAGTGGCTGAAGGAAGGAATGAGTGAATATACACAGATTGGGTCCGTTACTAGGCAGAACCCAGTGACTGCTATACCCCGGCAAGGCAGGCTGACAGCAAACAAGGGGTGGGCTTTGTTAGCTCAAGTCTCACGTCCCAGGTGCCTGGAATCCACGAAAGATTCACTGAAACCACTCTGGGCAGCACCTCAGGGTTTGGCCCAGCGATGCTTCCTTTTCTAAGTGCTGCACAGCTTTGGGGCTAGAACGTATAATCAGGGAAGGCTTCTGGGAGGAGGTAGCACATGGGCTGGGCCTTGACTGACATGTGGATGATGAGAAGGCTTAAGGGACGGAGGGAAAGGCACACAGCATGGGTAGATAGGAAAGAGCCTGGGAGACAGGAGCAAGGAGGAGGGCGAGGGACTGAGGCAGCCTGAGGGGGACAGGAGGGTCTGACCGAGCACTGGCTGTGGGAGGAGGACAAGGGAGCACTGCAGGCTGCTGTGCAGTGAGCAGGGGCAGCCTCCTTAGGTAGCTGCTCGCGGGCCTGTCACCGATCCCTTTCACAGGCACCACCACCAGGTGTACCTGCCGACTCCCCTAGCTGAGGAATCCCACCCCCTTTGCTACCCACATCTGTCCCTCCCATCTTCCCCTCCACATACCGCCTGCACCCCAGTAGGCTGGTTCCCTCCCCTACAAGTCCACTGAAGGAACCTCTGAACACTCCTCTGTCCCCAAGTCTGGTTTTCAGGGTTTCTTTCCCGCTCTCTCCAGCCCTCCTTCCACCCTCTGCTCTGGTCCCTCCCAGTCGTTCCTGCGGTACTTTCTAGCAGTACTTTGTCCCACACAGGCTCGTCCCTCCACACCTGCCAACCCCTTATGTTCTAGCGCCCACATCGGCAGGTCTGGAACCAGGGCGCAGGCCCTGACTCAACAGCCTCACATCCTTGCCAAGAGGGCATAGGGCAAAGGGTAGGGAGTCTGGCCCAGACCATGGAGCAGGCACGGGGGAGGGAACAGGTTGCTCAAAGGATCTGGCCCCACCCCAAGGTGGAAGGATGGGGACCCCAGTCCACCGACTGACCCCCTTAGCAAGTGAGCAAACTGAGACCACCCAGGTGTTACAGAGGATGGAGAGGGGGGTTGTAAGGCCAGAGAAAACAGAAGGGGTGGTCCGGTTGGGGCTGGTGGGTGGGCCCCTGTGGGAGGGCCCCTGGGGGGGAACCCCTGAAGGGGCTTGGGGGTGTGCAGAGGGAGGCTGAAGGGGCTGCAGAGCCAGAGCAGGGGGCACACGGAAGGGAGGGCCAGACGGGGAGCAGAGCTGGGCAGGAGAGAGAAGGCAGAGGAGGGGCCTGTGGGGCAGGGGCTGGCAGCCAGCGGGCAGGGCGGCAGTGGGGCGCTCTCCGTCCTTACCCCTTTCAACACCTCATCCAGGTGGTCTCGGAACTGCATGAACAGGTTGATCTTCCAGCTGGTATTGCAGTTCACAGAGTTGACCTGGGGAAGGGCGAAGAGATCCGTGATGCCAGGCAGACCCCCAGCAGTTCGGAAGGGGGGCAGCACTGAAGGCCCAGAGAAGGGTGAGAGGAGGACCAACCCAACCCATTAGAGCACAAGAAGGGGTGTCTCCTCCCAGCCAGGGCCCGCAGACCCCAGCCCAGCTGCCCTGGGGATGCCACCTGTGGGGTGGAGAATGGGGGCAACATTGGGAGATAGGCGGGAGGGCAGTAAGACCCAGCTTGTCCAGCGGGCCAGAGGGGATCGGAGGCAGAGACCCTGGTGGAGAGGGGGAGGGTCTGTACCCTCAGGGGTGTGGGGTCGCCTCTCCCCTCCAGGGCTGGCTCCACCAACCCACTCACCTCCTTGCAGCCAGCATTGTCGCTGAGCTCGTAATTGCTGGCATGCAGAGGCTGCCCAGCATTGACAGGATTCAGGATAACCTTGTCCCCCACGACCACCTATGGGGACAGGCAGAACAGGGTGAGGGTGGGAAGGGCCAGGCCTCCAGGCCTCCCTCTGGCTCAGTCTGCCCCTCTAAGAAATGGACACGCTCTCATCCAGGCCCCGCCTCGAAGACCACACAGAAGCTGCTCTGGAGCTGTGGCCTGCGATCCCCCCAGACCCCTTCAGCCCAGCCCTGTCCTCACATTGTCCCCGTTGCTCCTCAGCTTCCAGAAGGGCTGGATGAAGAGCCAGGAACCCTCGTTGCCCGTGGCATCCAGTGTCACCCGCATGGCATTCTTCTCCAGCAGGGCCGGCAGCCGCTTGTTCACTGTCAGGTACTTGTTGCTCTTCATGTGCAGGAGCTGGGGGGCCGGCGGGTGTGGGTGAGGGAGCCCAGGAGGCCAGCCCATCAGAGAGGGGCACTGGGGCCACTGGACCCTGGGCCACAGCTGGATGCTCATGGTGTCAGACACAGACTGAGACACACGCAGTCACACACACACCCAGTTGGTCACCTAGTCACAAAAGAAGCTAGCACTGCTCTAAATACCCTCCATGTATTATCTCATGCACTCCCACAACAAGCAAGCGGGAAGTACTATCACTGGCCCGATGGGCAAACTGAGGCACTGGGAAGTTAAGCAACTTGCCTAAGTCACGGGGCCAAGATTTGAACCCAGATCACGTGGCCCCAGAATCGAGGTTGGTGACAACCATGCTGAAAACGCACCCTTGGACATGCTACTCAGGCCACACACAGAAGCAGATATGCAGTCACAGAGAAGGTCCCAGAGCCACCCACTGGGGACGAAACCCACCAAGGGCATGTCGGCTGGCACCCCCCACCCAACAGCATCCCAGGCCTCCTCGAGGGGAGATGCAGTGGGGGGGGCCTCACCTGGATCACACTGCCATACTTCACAATGTCGCCGTGCACCTTTTTGTTCTCCGTGTCGTTCTGCTTCTGCTCCATTTGGGCTGCATGCTGTGCAGACACATACAAGGTGGAGAAGCCCGCCCCCCCATACGCACACAGAGCTCTGGCGCTGACCCAGAGTGACCCTCAGATGCCATCTAGCCCGTGCCCTCCCACTATTAAGGGACTGAGGCTGCAAGCATGGAAGTGCAGCCCGAGGTCATGCAGCCTGCAGCCCAGGAAACCAAATCCCTCACCCCTGCCCCGCCCCCCTCCATCACTTCCCTCTGGAGGCGGCATGCCAGCTGGTCCTAGAGCCCCTATGCCCCTGGACAACCCCAGAAGACACCTAAGCTGGGCCTCACTACCCCATCTCACCACACTCCCGATGCCCCAACATGGGACCCCTGCCCCAGCCCAAACGCTGACAGGCATGCTTGGTGCCACGTCTTCCTCATCCACTCCACTCTTCTGTGACCCTCCCTCCCCAAAGCTGTGTGTGCTCCTAGCCCACTGCCTCCAGCCCAGGTGGCCTTTCCTGACTGGCCATATTCAATGCTGATAGATCCAACTCTGGTGCTTTGCGAATTTGGTTTGTATTCCATTAAGGACCCTTGTGTCACATTAGACTGGAAGCTGCCTGAAGATAGGCTCTGTCTCCTCCATCAGCCTGGCACTCCCTGAGAACACTGGCCCCTCTGCCCCTTTTCTTTCCCTCAGTCCCATTACCCGGGCCTCATGACTGAGGCAGGAGTGAGGGTGGCTGCTGGGTAGCTTTGCTGTGTACACGTGACTTTCCATAGACCTACAGTGTGTGGCTGTGTGACCACATCTGGTTCTGAGTATGTCTGTGCAGCAGGGAGGAAGTCTGTGACAGCCCAAGCCCGGGGGAGAGATGGGATTACTTATCACAGAGCTCAGGAAGCCCGCCCTCAACCACCTGTCTCTAGCCCAGTTCACAGCTATGGGGTACAGACAACCCTTCCCCCATTTCACACCTCTCCTCAGGGGAAGGAACATAAGGAAGCAAGGTCTGCATGGGGATGCAAGATCTGCACCGGGGCCGAGAGAGTCTCAGAAGCTGGCTGCCAAGTTGCTGACACAGCCAAAGCCTCTCACTCTCCTTTCCAGGGGGCCTGGGCTTGGGGCCCTGAGCTCTGTCCAGAGGACTGCCAGGCCATGGGCAACCAGCAGGCCCTCACCCCATGCACTGTCCACGTGTCCAAGGAGTGCAAGGTGGGCCAGAGACCCAGGGACCTTCAAGGCCCTACTGCAAACACAGGGTGACCATGGACAGCCCAGCCCCCTCTATGGGCCCCAGGCTCCAACTCTATAAAACAAGGAAAGAAGTTAAGACTAGTTCTCAAATCAGGTTCCCTGGAGCCACTGGTAACTCCATGTACAGCTGTACAGGTTGTTCACTGCACCACGGTGTCCAGCTGAAGGACTGGGTGGGAGCTGAACCCCAGTCCACCTTCCACTCACTGAGCGTGTGCCCTGGCATCGGGCTGCGCCAGCCTGAAGGAAGGGGAACCTTCTTTTGAGTGGCACAAGGGGCCACAGAGACGAGCGGGTCACTGGGAGGACAGCACTCCCACCTCACCTCCTTCACAGCCCCACACCCATCTCTTGCATATTGGGGTTTTAAAACCCACCGAGCCCGCCATGGGCCCGTGAGCGCTGACAAGCAGGGCCCCCGAGGCACGCGCAGTGCACACCTGCGAGCACACACCTGCAGCTTCTGCAGCAGCACCACGTCGGCGATCTTCTCCTTGTCCTGCTTGGTCTGCTTGGCCTTCCAGTACTGCTTCTGGGCTGAGTAGCGGTTCATGGGACACACCTTGAAGAGGCAGTCTGTGGGAGGGCGGGGGAAGAGGGAGATGGGCTCATGTGGGGTTCGAGGCCCTCCCTGGGGAACCCCAGCCTGCAGCCCTGCCTCAAATCCCACCTCGGCTCCCCCCACCGAGAGGCAGAGCTTGGGAGAACTCCATAGAACCTGGAGCACCCTGGATTGGGTAGAAGGCAGAGTCCCAGAAGCAGGTTTGAGAGCAGGATCTCACCTAGGAGATGGACACCTGCCCTCTGCCCCACAGGAGATTCATCAGAGACTATTGGGCCCCCACCCCTTGCCCTGTCTGTGCCCAGCTTTTGTGGACATTGACGGCTGACAGCTCATACTTGCATCCTTCTCTGGCCACCTGCCATCGTGCCCACAGATGCCTGTAAAATTACATCACCACCCCCCGCCCCCCAGAGGGGCAGCCGCACCCAGCAGCCGACCAGGCAGGTAACAGCCCGGCCTCTGGGAGCTTATCTGTGTGCCCGTCACTCCCCAGCTCCCAGTGGGATCACTAAGCCTTCTCTTCCCCTAAAACCACATCCTTGCTCTGCTCTCCCCTGTCCTGTGTGAGCGAGGCTCCCTCACTCTCCTCCTGAGCCCTCTCAATAATTCCCCATTTTAGGGAACTCGACCTAAGACAGGGCCGGTCAAAATTCCAGAAACAAATTCAATATTAGTTTTTATTTTGGAAAGCACACAAAATAAGCACTCAATAGTGATTTTTATAAGCCCAAACTGCAGAAAGGGTGTCAGATTTTTCTGCTTATCAAAAGGAGCCATGAGTTGGAAAATCCTGTTCTAAAGTGTGGTGGGTGGGGACAAGGATTCTGGGTCACAGTGAAACGCTGGCACAGGAGATGGACCTATTTGACAAGAACAAGGGCTGTGCTAGGAGGCAGTGAGTTCCCCATCACAGGAGGGAACCACACCCTGCAAAAGGGCGTGGGCTCATGGCCTCTAAGACCCCCTCCTGCGGCAGGGCTGTGCCTCCACAACAGCAGTGCCCCAGTAACTTAGCACATAGGAGAAAGATGGTGGGCTGGGGAGCCTGGAAACAGGCCGCTGGGGGAGCAGATCACAGAGACGGGGAGCTCCCTGCTTCAGCCCCTCTTATCTGCCCTCTAAAGGAAAGCTATGTCCCAGCTCTGGTAAAAGCTGGTCCTCCAGGCCCTGGGAACTAAAAGTGAAACTGGAGTTTCCATGTAGCCCATGAGCAGGCAGAGGTCCCAGGCGTCATCAGGGTCATCAGGAGCAGAAACCGAGTGAGTCAAAGTTCAGAGAAGACAGAACTTCCTTAAAGGGAGGGGGAAATGTCAATTCCATAAGCACACAGAACCGCCAAGGGCCGCCCTGCCCAGCCCACCTTGGACATCACTTCCGGAAACACGCACTCCATTTGTTGGAGAGAGTATGTCTTTACGGTGTTCTACTCAGCCCTCAAGGAGTAGGATGTCACCCCCTCCAGGAAGTCCTCCTGCCTCTTCAGCCTGAGCTCCCAGGGCTCCCGCAAATCCCCCTGTCACTGTATCAACCTCACTGCCTTGTTAGTGGACACTGGCTCCCAGCAGGAGGCAGCAGGGGAGTGGGCCACATCAGGGGGCGTTTTGGAAAGGTGAGGGGGATTTTGATGGTCTCAGTGATTGAGGTCACAGCTGGCATTTAGTGGGCAGGACAGGGATGCTGGGCACCTCCACCATAAAGACTCTCTGGTGTAACACCTGCCACGAAGGTCCTGCCACACGCTCGCAGGGGACAGCTGCGGCAGTGCTCTGGGCCCAGAGTGGCACACAGAAACACCACACTGTTCTTGCATAGTTTCGGCAAACACTGAAAATTACAGGAATGCAACTCCGATTTAAACTGAAGGAAGACTGTCCTTTGTATTGTTCCAAGTTGACCAACAGGTTTTTGCTATTTCAGAAAATGCATCACTTACGGCTGCACCAATCGCCAAATGCCTCCATGTGTGGCCACCGTGTCATGATTCGGAGGCGAGCTCTGACTGCCTCCTCGGTCTGCTAGTTGTGCCCAATATTTGCTTCTAAGTATATACTATACCAGTGGTGCCAAAAAAACGGAAACACATGACTTGTATTCATCTTTTGTTATCGGTATATATTATTACAATTTTAATACAGTTTTTTCCTTTCTTAAAATGTGTATGCATTTTTTTGGCACCCTCTGTATATTCTTACTTATTTCATTATGTATATGGACTGTGTTATATAATGCTTTCCTTTTATTTCTCTTTTTTGTCATGCTAAGAGCGTTATATTGGCCTCACTACTTCCCCCCAGCTCCAGGTTCCCTCAGACCCTGGACCCCTCCCCATTTTATATTATATAAATATGGAAACGGAGAGATTGTATTATTACTTAATTCTACTTCATAATATTAAACGGGGGTGGCTCTGGGCCTAACAGGCTGATGTGCTTTTTTCCGCATCCCTCCCAGGCTCTGACGGGCAGGCAGGCAGGGCTGAGTGTAGCTCATCACTGTGTCCCCAACCGCTAGACCAGGGCTCAGGCAACGTCTGCCAGATGAACACATGAATCCAGAAACACTCCCTCATGATGAGGAGGGGCTTGAATTCAGCCTTGAAGGGAGGGAAAGGCAAGACAGAGGTGGAGGTGGCAGTGAGACACGGGACAGTCACATCAGGTCTGGCGGGCCCGAGACTTAATGAGCCTGGAGCCTGGAGACAGGGGAGGGCTGGGAGGCCAGCAGCCCACAGGCCTTGGCAATCTGAGCTCCCTGGTCTCCCACAGCCCCAATGAAGACAGGAGGAAAGGGAGAGGCTGCCCAGGTCACCCTGCAACAGACGTTCTCAGACTTTTCTGACTTGACTCACCTAGGAAACACATATTCAGATCACCATGTCATGAAGCAAAGTGGCGACTTCTGTCCCTGGTAAGTGGGGCAGGCTCTGAGTCTGACAGGGCTGAGAACTGTGGTTATACTCCATTCTGGACCACCCCAACCAGCAAACAACTAAGCAACCGGACTTTTCAAACAGTCATTATTTTAAGACTTCTTAAAGAACCTGCGAGGCAGTGAGGAATCATCCGGCCAGAATAGATCAAAAGGAAAACCAGGGCGATACAGAAATACCCAAGCTACTTTCACCCTGAGGGTTATTTGCTGATTCCAGAAGACATGACCTTTTATTAAGACAGCAAAAATCAGAGCCCGGGCCAACGGAATGTGGGAGTAGCAGGAGAGTCTCCCCTCAGGGCTACACCCCCAGTGAAGGCTGAACCTGGAGTAGAACAGCTGCTTCTAGGAGCTAGAGCCCCGTTGGAGGGGGGAGTAAAAAAACCCCAGGCTTGAGCTTGGCTTCCGGTGGTCTTGGACAAGTGGTGCCCCCAAGAGTCGGGAGCACAGGCTCTGTGAAAGAGGGTACCTTTCTCCTACTCCACAACCACTCATAACAAATTTTTCAAATGCAATAACCAGTATACAGTCAAAGATAACCAGGAACTCTTGGGAACTAGACACTACAAGAGAAAATAAACCCACAAAACAGACACCAGAAACAGATATGAGGAGACTTCAGACACTGACGTCATCGTAAACCAGAAATGCCTACTCTGCTTAAATCAATAAAAGAAGCCCTTGAGGATCCTTGCAGAGAACAGGAAACTATAAAAAGTGACACAGCAGAATGAAAAAGAACCAAATGGAGTTTCTAGAAATAAAACAGCTTCAATGACCAAATTTAAAACTCACTGAGTACATTTAACAGGAGAATAGCCAGAGCTGAAGAATTAATGAAATAACAACCCTTACTACAGTTGATGCATTCTAATTCTATTCTGTCCCACTCTGTAAAGGATAGTTGAGCCCCATCAAAGGGACTTTACAGCCCATTAGTGGGTCAGAACCTGTGTCTGAATGAAGCACCTTGCACTGGAACATCCCAGGAGAGGGATGAAGCCACAAGGGATCCCTCCCTGCTCCCGACGCCTCTATAGTTTCTTGGAAACATACTACCTTATCAAATTCGTCTTTTTCTCTCATGTAGATCCTCCCTTAGAGCTCTGCCCGTAATATTCAGAAAATGCTTGTTGAATGAATAAATGATTTGAGCTCCCTAAAATGTTGTGGTCCACCCCACGCACATGTCCAGGCTTTTACCGGTCTATGTTCTTTGCCCAGAGGCAGCCCTGTCCAAACCCCAGAAGGGGCCAGAACCTTCCTTCTCACCAATCCTCAAGGCAGAAGGGCAGAGGAAGAAGGGTGGACGGGCAGCCAGGAGACTGAGCCCACGCAGGAGCAGCAAGAGAAAAGGCCAAGAGAAGAGTCTGGGTCCAGGGGGTGTTTCCTACAGTAATGAGTGTGTGCTGGGGGGCATGTACCTGTGTGTGAGGGGGACACAGGGCTTGTGAGACCACAGACAAAAGGATCTTTACGTATAAAAGTCAACTGACATTCCCTCAAACTGACTAGGGTGTGTAACACTTCAAAAGCCACTGCCACTGCATGGACGCACCCCGGAAACTCCCAGGTTCCCCACAGATCTTGATAGGTCTGGGGTAAAGCCTGGGAATATTCATTTTTAAAGGCACCGCCCCCCCAAACACACAGAAACACACACACACACACACACACACACACACACACACACACAAATGGTTCTCCTGTTCAACACAGTTTGAAAAGCACTAGTGGAGGATTCAAGGTAATAACAGCAGACAGGGAATAAAGTTATACAGTCACAATAATGTATAAGATCTGTATAAATCATGTAAACATCAGTTTTTAAGTTTTTTTAGTGTTTAGATTTATCTATAGAACAAAACACCCAAGACTCCACTGTGGTTACAGAAGAGAATGTAAAGCTTATTCAGTCCTGATGCTGTAAAACTGAAAGTGACATGGCACTGGTGGGAGGGAGACAGGGCACAGGATGCTGTTGGGAGGACGGGGGCAGGGAAAGCGGAGGAGTGAGCTAAATTCTCCTGTAATAAGCATAGCATTTGGAGACCTGGGAGTAGCCAGCAGAAAAAACAATGAAAAGAGTTCAGCTGGATTGCTTTCTCTTATTACACTGCAGGAGGAGGTGCAAAGTGGGGCATCCCCAGTGGGGGTGCAACTGGCAGTCTTGCTCAGAATCACAGATGCGCCCTCCCTTTGACTCAGCACTCTCACCGCTGGTCATTCATTCTAAGAGTGCATGCGTCTGCATTTGTACAAAATGACCGGGGACAAGGGCCTGCCCCGCAGTGCTGGCAGGCATGATAAAGATTAGAAACAGCCAAGTACCCATCAGAGGGGACGGGTTAAGTAACACAGTAGAGCCACATAATGGAAGGCTCTGTAGCTGTGGAGAGGGAGGTCAGAAATCCACACACAGGCCGCACCGCAACGTGTGTAAACCTTGATGTCATAATGCTAAGTGAAATAAGCCAGTCACAAAAGGACAAATACTGTATGATTCTACTCATAGGAGGTACTTCGAATAGTCAAATCCATAGAGATGCAAAGTAGAATGGCGGTTGGAGGAGGGGGAGCGGAGAGGAGCGGAGTTATTATTTAATGGGTAGAAAGTTTCAGTTTTACAAGAAAAAAGTTCTGTGAATGGATGGTGGTGATCGCTGCATAACAGTGAGAATGTGTTTAATGTCACTGAACTGTACACCTAAAAACGGTTAAGATGGTAAACTTTGTATCATGAATATTTACCACAATTCAAAAAATAAATATTTTTTAAATGCTTAAAACTACATAATCGATAGGAACATTATTTTCACATTTGTCCAGGATACGGAATAAAAATGAGTTATCAAATGAAAAAAAGAGAGTGTCCAAGATTTTTATATGCTAGTATGGAAAGATCTCCAGTAGGGTCGATCCATAGTAAGATGTATAAAGTAAAAACAACAAAGAATAGAATAGTGTACAGAGAATGCTACCTTTGTATTAGAACAGAAGGGAAATCTGAATACGTGTTTGTATTTGCATCGAGGACACTGGAAGATGCATAAGAAACTAAAGAAAGTGGTTGGTTACCTGAGGAACAACAGTGAGGCGGGCAGGGCAGTGGGAGCCACTCCCAGTGTATATTTGCACCATGTTTTGAGGTCCTAACTGTATGAATAAATTACCTAGTCAGATTTCCTCATATGGAGGGGGGGCAGGAGGTGAGCGAGGGTGGGGTGAGGGCATCACTGCTTTCATCTTCATCCTAGGGCAAGTCTTTGTATTACTTTTATAAAAAGGAAAAAGATTAAGAACAAAATTGTAAGTAGCCAATAAACATATGAAAAGATGCTCCATCCCACCCATAGCCAGAGGAATGCCTGTTAAAACCAGTGAGATGCCATTTCACACCCATTGGGCTGGAAGAAATTTAAGTGGGACAAAACCAAGGGGGGCAAGGACGGGGATAGAGGAAGGAGGGCCACACCCACAGTCTGTGGAGTTGGGGGGGGCAGGCACAGCCCCTAAGGAAGGCAGCAGGGCCACTCCTTGAAAAATAGAATGGGCCGGCCCGGTGGCTCAGGCGGTTAGAGCTCCATGCTCCTAACTCCGAAGGCTGCAACTAAGGTTGAACATGACACCTTGAGCTGAGCTGCCTCCCGGATGACTCAGTTGTTGGTTGGAGCACGGGCTCTCAACCACAAGGTTGCCAGTTCGATTCCTCAATTCCCACAAGGGATGGTGGGCTGCGCCCCTGTAACTAGCAACGGCAACTGGACCTAGAGCTGAGCTGCGCCCTCCACAACTAAGATTGAAACGACAACAACTTGATTTGGAAAAAAGTCCTGGAAGTACACACTGTTCCCCAATAAAAAAAAGAAAAGTCCTGTTCCCCTTCCCCAGTAAAATCTTTAAAAAAAAGAAAACGAAAAATAGAATGGCTGCCCTGGGAACACACCCACCAGCCCGTTGCACAGGAGCCCGAGGAGATGTACATACATGCACGGACCACCCACTGCAGCATCGTAGGCATTACCAACACTGGAAACGAGAACCAATACATAGATTGCAGTTTATTTGCCCAGTGGAATATTATTACATAGCAATTAAACAGATGAACTAGAACCGCAAGTGTCAACATGGATAAATCTCAAAACCAGTGCAGAATAAAAAAGTGCAGAGTTACACAGGAGACTACCTTTATTATACAGGGGTGTAAAATGCAAAACAATCCCCCATATCATTCATGGATATAGCCCTATGCATTAATAGCAAAAGCATGAAAATAGGCCCCTGAATGACACACACCGGTTTCTGAGAGTGTTTGCCTCTGCAGAGGGAGCGAGGGGAAAAGGATCAGGGAGAAGACTCAGGGGGCTGCCACTACAGGCATAAGATGCTATCTCTTTAAAAATGCAAACATCTGAAATAAACAGGGTAAAAAGGATTCAACGGAACACAATAATAGGTACATAGGTGTGTGTTATTTTTCTCTTTATTTTTGTGTAGAGTTAAAGTATGGCTTAATAATAATGAAAATAACAATAAACTGGGCTTGGAAGATGGACAGGTAGAGCAGAGGCATAAGGCTGGCAGGGGGGAACCCCGGCCGTGCAAGCATAGGGGGGCCACCTCATCAGCCCCCTTCCCAGCACTGCCCCCGCCGGTCTGGGTGGGTAACTGAACCCTACACATTTTCCTGGGGTCCCTGTAGCTGGGACTGTGACCTCTGAGCTTCCCTGAGGTAGAGGGGGAGGCGAGGGTCAGCCATCGACCCAGCGTGGAAGAGGAGGAGAAAGAGCAAGGACTCATGGGAGGGAACGTGCCCAGACGCAGGGCAGGCCAGCCACGCATGACTCAGAGCAGCCACAACCCCAAGACCCCTACAGCAAAGCAGAGGTCGGGAAGGCAGGGCTGACATGGGGCGCCCTACACACTGGGGCACCAGTAGCCTGGGCCTCCCAGGGCTCTGCAGACTCTGGGAAGAATTCCCAGAACATGTTAGGGCTTGGGATGACCTTGGAAGAAGGCTAGAACTGAAACCACAAGCAAGGAGCCAATCAAAGGCTGATGGAGACAGGGTGGGGGCTGCACGGGGCTTTGCCAGCCCAGCCTAGGTATCTCCAGAATCAAGAGGTGAAGAGGAGTCAGCCTGGAACTGGTAGTGGGCTGTGGGGAGGGGGGACAGCCCACGGCTCCCAGCAATGGCTAGCACACCCCAAGATGGCAGGACAACACTGGGGGCCTCAGGACACAGCCATCTCTGACAGCCTATTGCCAACTTCTAAAATGCGTGCCATGGCCCCACGCCCTTGCTGGGACCTCCCCCAGGGCCAGGGTGTTTGCAGAGGAGTCAGAGAACAAGGAGAGCCAGGACTCCTGGGTGTGAGGCCAAGCTCCACCTTTCTCTTCTCTGGGCTCAACTGAAGACGTTGGAGTCCATCTCTTGCCCCAAGTTCTAACCCGCCAGCCACAGGCAGCACGGAGACCTGGGTCTGTCCCAGAAGGTTGGGTCTTCTCAGGTCCAAACAGGGCCACAGGGGGGCCACAGGGGGGCCTGTGCCTGCCTCACCACAGCACCACAGGCCAGGGCCTGGGGCGGAGAGGGCGGGCAGAGGCAGGAGGCCGTCCCCTCTTCCATCACAGAGTTGGCTGGGCCCAGCAAGGCTACGGGGACCACTGGGCAGCTCCCCGATGCTGGGGAGGGCCCTGCTCATGCGCTTTGGGAAAATAGAGAGGAAGAGAAAGGAGGGAGTTGGGAAGGAATGATGGGAAGGAAGGCAAGAAGTCAAAGGAGCATTTGTTCGGCTAAGTGGCTTTTTAGTTGTCAAAAATTGGCCCCAAACTCTGTCCACTGAAACTCTAGGGCAAATCTTCCTCTTCCACACCCACTTCCCTGTCACCACCTGTCACACCACAAAGCTGCATGCATGTACCTCCACACACCCACATACTTTCTCCCTTCAGCCTCCGTCCCCTCGCTGCCCTGGCACGGCCCACCCTCAGGATCCTCACCACTTTCTCTCTTACTAAGTTATTCCAAGAATTTACCTAACTCCCTCAAGTAGAGCAGAAATCTGCCCCCTCCATCAGTAGCTACAAAACTCTATTTCTGGCTGCAGGAGACCCCACGGCCCCTTTCTCCACCTACGCATAACCCTCAGGACCCAGGGACAGGCATGGTCAGCTCTGTGCCTCCACGCAGAAGGCCTGCAGCACCCTGAAACCCCAGAACCTGGGCCCAGCACCTTCCAGGCTGGGCTCCACCAGAGGACACTGGGACCCAGAGCAGCCAGAGAGAGGCAGCGGCGTCAGGAGGCAGCCCGAGGAGGGGGCCGGTGCATGCATTTATTCATCACATGTACTGGGCACCCACTACGTGGCAGACGCTGCAGGTGAAACAGTGAACAAAATAGACAGAAGTCCCTGCCCTGGTGGAGCTGACATTCTAGCGGGGGAGATAGATGATAAACAGATAATCAAAATACATGCAGACTGTCAGATTTATGGCACGGAGAAAAGACAGCTGGGAAGGGAGCTTTGGGGGAGGAGCAATTTTATATTGGGAGGGGGAATCAGAGAACGCCCACTGAGGATATGAGACCTGAAGCCAATGAGAGCACGAGCCACACGGATATTTGAGGTAAGAACCTTGCAGGCAGAGGGACAAGTGCAAAGGGGCAGAGGTGGGGGTGTGGCTGACACATATGAAGAACAGCAGGGAGGCTGGTGTGGCTGGAAAGAAAAAGTGAGAGGCAAGGGGGAGGCGATGAGGTGGAGAGGCAGCAGCCTGGCTGGTATAGGGCGAGGGGTCTCTAGTGGTGAGGAAAGCCCAGTGCCACAGGGAGCTGCCACACATCCACGCACGTCCCCTAAGACCGGTAAGCAAAGCTCCCACTCAGGGGCCCATGATAGAAGCAGGAGCAGAAGAGTAGACACGGGGCCCCTCTGCAGGCTGGGAGGAACCCCCATCTTCTCCACACTGCAATGGATGGGCAAGGCCCACAACAGACAGACAGCCAAGGAGGCCACAGGATTATCTCCAATCCTGCTCCCCTCCCAGCACCCTGCCGAGGACAATTCCAGCTAATCTCTCCTCAGAGGAGCAGCCTCGTGGGCAGGCAAGGTGGCTGGGTGGCTGGCATGTCCCTGCCTGCTCCCACCATGCCCACCACGCCCAGGATCGTCTGTGCGACTCTCAGCCTCCTCAGTAATCACAGTAACACCTTACCCTGGCTGGGCACAGTGACAGCAGGATACCTTTTAATCCTCACAAGGACCCTCCCGCTGACCACAGAGCGCACAGAGGCCCGAGAAGACAGGCATGTGCCCGGGGTCACTCAGCAGAGCCAGGTCTGGGCTCCACAGCCCCCTGGGGCAGGATCATCCACACCACATGGGGCTGAGGACACACCTGGGGTCAGGAGAAGGGACCCAGAGACCATCAGGTCCACTCCTCTCACCACACAGATGAGACAGCGGCACAGAGAAGAGCTCTCACCCTGGGCCTCCTAATGCCTGAGGGAATTCTCTTTTCCTCCCCTGTTCCCTCAGAAAACGCCCAGTTCTACGGACAAAGAAAGCCTTGTGGCTGGTGGGGAGTTCCAGGGAGAATGGGTCCCTGGCAAGAAATGGGTGTGCCCCTGAGATGTGGGGCGTGGCCCCAAAGAAATGAAGGGAGACACCATCAGTGCCAAGATGGTGCCAGTGCAAGTGGATGGGAGGGGTCCAGACAGCAGTGTGAAGGCTGCAGGCAGCCCTGCCTGACCAGCCCGTGGGGGCTCAATGCGGTTCAATGAGTTCAGTCCCAGGTCCAAGACTCAGCAGCTGGAGGGGGGGGGGGAGTTTGCTGTGGGAGGGGAGGTCTTACCTCGGAACTTCTTAGGGGGGTTGTCCAGGTCCCCAGCTGCAGGCTCCACCACACAGCGGTCATCCACCAGCCTGGGGGACAAGGTAGCTCGGTCAGCGGGAGAGAAGAGCCCCATCTCCTCACAGCATCCCTCCCTCAGGGCAGGGGATCCCAGGGCACCAGGGAGGCCACCAAAGTAACCTCTCCATCACTGACAAACCCCTCACCATCGTCACTCCCTTTCCTGGCACCACGGTTAAAAGGCAAGATCTCTTGGGGTGGGGGTGGGGAGCCCCCAGGAAAAGCAGAGAGACACATCCAGCCCTCCCCAGTCCCCTGGCTGGAGCTAGAGCTGTCCTGTGGGGGTCTGCTGCCAGTCTGGGCTGTCACACACACTATAGATATAACTCCTGTCATAACCCTGAGACCCTACTGCGCAGACCTAAAAGGGCAGTGGGTGATGGAGGATGGAGAGAGAAAGGGACCAAGAGAGACAAAGACCAAGTCAGAAAGAGAAACAAAGAGCGAGAGAGAGAGAGAGAGAGTTAGAGCATAGGGAGGGAGAGACAGAAAGAGATGGAAAAGACAAATAGAGGCAGAAAGACAAATAGGATAAGAAACAGGCAGAGAGAGACTGGGGGCAGATGGACAGATGAGAGTAGCTTAGGAGACACCAAACTAGGGGGACAAGCCTTTGGGTCTCAAAGACAGGTCAATAAACCTTGTAGCACCTTCCCAAACTCAGTGAGCCCCCATTTCACACCCTTCTCTTTGACCACCTTGGGCCTGAAATTCTCCCCTTACTGGGATTAATCTTGAATATCTGGAGGACACCCACCCATCCATCCATCCAGCCACCCACCTACCCATCCATCCATTCATTCTATGCCTCTAGAATAAAGTAATGATAACTCATCATTTCAGAGGCCAGCTCTATCTCAGCACTTCACAACTGTTACCCCTGAATTCTCACCAACTTCCCCACAAGGGGCTAGTCATTAGCACCATTTTACAAAGGAGAAAACTGGGTTTGAAAGTTGAACACTTTGCCTGCAGTCACAGAGCTAATTCTAAAGCCTCCTTCTGCTCCTCCCCTCCTTGGGCTGGCTAATCTGACCTCCACCCATTCCCCCCTCTAGCCTCACAGCATCCTTGCCCTAGCCATGCTAGACCTCCAGTTGAGCCCACGGTCCCTGGAGCTCTCACCTCTACAGAAATGGTCCTGGCAGCCTGCAATGCCCTTCATACTCAGCCCACCCTGGCTCCCCTCCAAGCCCCAGACCTCCGTTCATTCTTCCAGCCTCAGCCCCTCTCTCCTACTGCGTGAAGCCTTCCTTGCCCAGTGCCTCCCCATCCTCTGCCCCCACCCCGCTGTGTTCCCACAGCACCTGGCCCTGGCCTCACCTGCTGCCATCTCTTTCTACTGTGACCACTTCCCGTGTTGACGAGGAGTTCCTTGAAGGTAGGACCCTGTGTTTTTCCCCTTGGCATCACCAGTCCTTGACACAATGCGGCCCATAGTAATAACAATAGCAAGCAGTATTTTGTTTCTAATATTTTCATATGTTGTTTAATTTTCTAAATCTACTTTGTTATTATATCCACGTCGCAGACCGAGAAACCAGAGTAGGGAGAGGTCAAACAATCTCAGAGACAACGAGCAAACAGCAGAGCTGGGCGTTGAAGCCAGGCTGTGCAGCATCAGAGTGGCCTGGAGGGGACAGGGCGGCTTGCTCTGCGAGGACACTCTCGGTCTCCTTCCCTGTCCCGGCCTCCAGCACTGGCTCTGTCCTTGGCCCTCTCCCCTTCTCCATCTGCACTCACGCCCTTGCTCATTTCAGCCAGACTCATGGGTTCAAAGCACCACTTCCATACACTCCCCGATGACTCCCACACCCCGTGCCATTCCGCTCCCCCAAACGCCAGACTCAGAGATCTCACTGCCTACTCCACATCTCCACTTAGACGTCCACAGGCATCGCAACCTGTAGCTCACAACCGAGCTCCTGGTCTCCCACCTAACGTGCCCCTCCTGAAGTCCTCCCCATTTGATGGCAACCCCATCCTTCCAATTGCTCGGACCAAAGACCCTGGGCCAATCCTTGGCTCCTTCCACTCACCTCTCACACCTACTCTGTCAGGAAACCCTGTGGGCTCTATCTTCAAGACACGTGCAGAATCCGCCCTCTTCTCATCACTGCCACCAACCACCCAGTACAGGCCCCCACCAGTTCTCACCTGGATTTCAGTAACTGCCTCCTCATTGGTTCCTGATGACCCCCCCTCAGCCTTCCCCCTACAGCCTGCTCCCCACACAGCAACAGAGCGATCTCTTTAAAAGGTGAGTCAAGTCAGGGCAGTCCTCTGCTCAGAACCCTAGAACCGCTCGTCTCAGAGTAAAAGCCAAGAACTCACAATGGCCTGAAAGACCCCACATAATCCAACCCTCACCTCTCCAACCTCATCTCGTCCCCTTGCCGGAGTCCACTCTGCTCAGCCACAGCCCTCCTCCAGGCCCCTGAAACCTTCCAGGACAGCTGGCACTGCTTCTTCCCTCTGCCTGAAACCCTCTGCCCCTAGGTACCCTCTTGGCTCCCTCCCTCACCTTCAGATTCTGGTTCCAATGGCCCATTCCCCTGGACACCCTCCCTCCCCCATCCTTTTTAAAACTGTAAACTGCTCTTTCCCACCTCCTTATCCACCTCCCTGCCTCACTGTTCTCCAGAGCCTGCTGTATATTTCACTAATTTCTTTTGGACGGAAGCTCCATGAGGACAAGGAGCTCGTCTGTCCTGCCGCCTGCTGTATCCAACATGTAGACCACTGCCGTGTACAGAGCACGCACACAGGAAGACATACTGAGTGGATTAATACATTTTACCAGCTGCTGAGGGAAGTACATAGTAAGAAGCAAAAGATAAGGTCCCTGCCTCAGGGAGTTTAAAATCTCATTGGGAAGACCAGTCACATACTCAGAAGAGTTAATGATATAAGGAATATGCATTGATGCCAACTGGTGATACCAGCTGTGGATTTCGTCTGAATGCAGGGAAGGGAGAGGTCAGAGCTTCGCCAATCAGAGAAGGTGTGAAAGAAGAGGCAGGAGCTATGCAGAGCCTTGAATGATTCATAGCATTTCCTGTAAGACATTAGTGAATCAGATTAGCTGGTTGTCTCTTAGCAGAGCCCTAAGGGGAGGGGACCAAGGGAGGGTAACTTTTGGTGGGGGAGGGGAGAAAGTGTTGGCCCAGGCCTGGGACCTGGCACTGCCAGGGGTGCTGGGCAGCCAGAGGGCAGCATGGAAGTTGGTACGGCTGAGGAGAGGCTGGGCAGCCCCCCCACCGCCCCTATCTTGACCAGTGCACAAGACTTTGTAAAGGCCCTCTTCACAGACTCCCGTCAGAGGAGAAACCCATCCTCACCCCAGGCCCCTCCACACTTCCCCTTGTCATGCAAACTCAGGTGCCGGGCATGCTTTCCCTAATGCCCTAGCACAAATCCACCTGGCCATGACGCGGCTGTCCATCTGTCCTCACCCCCTCCGGCACAGCTTCTGAAGCCCTGATGTCTCCAGCTAAGCCCCTCCCCAGCGTCCAGGGATCCAGAAAACATTTTGGGAGCATAAACTGAAGGCATTTAGAGAAGGGGCAGGATTGGTCAGGAGGGGAGCATGGCCTCCAGGAGGACTTCAAACAAGGGTGAGAAGGAAACACCCCAGACCCACAGCCAGGAGGGGACAGGAACGGGCTGTGTAAGGAACCAGAACACAGAAGCAAGCCATGTGGGAGGATAAGAAAGGCAGGGAGGTTCCCCAGGAAAGCAAGGTCAGTAGATGGGACTTTCAGGGGTTCCTCCCAGCTCTGACATTCCACACCCCTATAGTCCACACATGGGTCCCCAACTAGCAGAATCAACATGGCCTGCGAACTCTAGGCTACACCTTGTATCCCTCCCCAAGAAGCTCCAGGGGTGGCGCCTTAGGTCTTTTTATTTCACACTTGGTTGTTAGGGCAGCCCCCCACCTTAGCCTGTAGGCAAAGGCCATCTGCAGTATGTTTGGAGTCCCAGATGTCCCCAAGCGCCCCGCAAAGCCTCTTCATTCCTCCGTACACATGCATTAGGACTGAAGCATCCCAAGAAGGTGTTATCAGGCGTGGGAGGGTGGAGAGGGTGGGAAGGGTGCAGCACGAAGCCATTAACAGGTAAGCAGGCAAGCCCTTATCAGATGGGCTGCAGGGGAACCTGAGGCCAGAGGGAGGCCCGAGGCCGGGACACCTGATGGGTAAGTTTTGAGGGAGGAGGGGCCTCGGAGGTTCAGGCCCGAACTTGTGTTCCCGGCAGACCCCGGAGTGCGCCCCCAGACGATGCACTAGGGCCACTGGGCCCCGCCCCCTACAACAGAGCGAAACTCGCCCGCCCCACGTGCAGCCGTCGCCCTGGCCTGCCTCTGACAGCAAGTCGAGCTCGGGATGCTGGAGACGCTGGGACACCGCCAGAGGCGCCCGGGGGCGGGGTGGGCGACCTGCCACCTGCGCACGCACTTGCACTTCCTCCCCTCTGGGGTTCGGCCGTCCATGGAGGGCTGCCCCGGAGGAGGGCTGCCCCGGAGGACCCCTCCCCCTCCCCACCCGGTGGCACCCAAGCCCACCTCCCTTCCTCTTGGGGGCACCTGTTTATTAAACTAGCGCGGCACAGGTGCTGGGCTTCAGGTAACGCACCTGGCTCCCTGTAACCGGACCCGAGCTCTCCAGGGGCAGGTGGCTGCATCGCTTCACTCTCCCGTTTCCTGAGCTCCTCCGCCTCCACCCAAGGTCCTGCCAGCCCACCAAGCTCACCATCTCACCTTTGCATCTTGCACACCCCGAAACCCCACCGAGTCCCACCTTCTGGAAGGCGGCGCTTAAACTCTTGCAGAGTTCCCGGCCCATTCCCACCACAGGCATCACCCCTCATCTAAAGGCAGGTGGCACCCCAGCCTGGATTGCATTAGAAAAACTGACCCTCCAACGTGTAGAACACATTCTAATTTATACATCGTTTTTACATCCAATACCTCATGCCATTCTTACCACAGTCCAGTATGAGGTTCACAGAGTAGAAGGTACCCAGGTCACATATACAACCCAGGCCACCATCCACTCAATAAAACCTCACTCAGAGCAGATTATGCATTGGGTGTGGTCCCCACCACAGAAGATTTTACCCACCATGCAGGTACCCGGTACTCTGAGGACAGCAGCCATGGCCTACACCCTTGAATTCCCGCCCCCTTGCAGGACCCTCAGAGGAACTGGTTGACAACTGCTCTAGAAGGGTGTGGAGGGCACTGTCCCTGAAACGCCCTTCGGGTCGGCACCCAAGACTTCGGTCTGAAGGAGAGAGAAGGTCAGATGCATACAGGGACCTGGGTGGCTCCATTCTGCCCAGGCTGGACTTTGAGATCCAGGTGGGAGCCATGGAGAAGGCAATGGGCGGGTCAGTGCCGTCTGGAAAGATTAGATAAGGAGGAGGAAGGAGGGAGCTAGGAGTGGGGTGGGAAACTCGCAGACAGGCCAGAATCAGAGCCTGCACCTGCCACGCCTCCATCGGAACAGCTCCGGATGAAGAAATCACGACTGGGCAAATGCCGGAGGGACCCTAGACAGCCCCTCCCCAATCCAGCTCAGAAACTGAGGCATGGAGCGGGGAAATGAGCAGAGCCGGTCACACAAGTTAGGAGCAGCCAGCTCCAGACCCCAGGTCTCCTGACTCCCAGCCCAGGGCACTGCCCACCACCCCACAGCTCTAGGATAAAGCCAACGAGACGGCGCCCTATGCAGGCACTGCCAGAACACAGGGATTGGCTGGTGGTGGATGGGGGGGCCTTAGAGTGCTCTTCTCCAGATACCCAAAGTCACACCCACTAGATAGCAGTAGAGAGGTCTATTGGGAGAGGAACCCAAGTTCACTGGCTGGGATCCCTGGCTCATCACAGAAAAGAAATTCACTTCAGCAGCCCTGCACAAAAATCCATTTACTTAACCTCTACTATCTTTCTTTACCAAGGATCCACCTTGTGCTACCCAAGGGAACACACAGTATATGGAATTTCAAACCAAGCATGCCTCATCCCTTCAGACAGCTTAAGCCTAGAAAAGACAGTAAGCCACCCGCTCAGAGAACCCCCAAGGGTCTCACCAGCGAGGAATGGAGGTGGCAACAATGACTGAACTTAGCCCAATAGAAATAAAAATCCCTGGCCCGTGTGCAAACCTCCAGGTCACTGAATTTCTGACTCTCAGGACTGGCTGGGCTCTGGTAAGTCCTAGGGTCTCAATAGGGCTGCTGGGAACACGGGAAGACATATGTTAGGCCAAGGAGAAGAGGGAGGGAGCAGGAGAGATAAGAGGGAAAGCTGAGACAGAGGAGTCCGACCAGGGGCTGCCCAGCCAGCCCTCGCCTTACACCTTGGCCTTGGCTTTGCAGGGCCCACGCTTTTCTCCTGGCCTCCACAACCCGGCACTGGGCTCTCAGCCTGTCCTACTTGACATGGTCACTGAGGCGACAGGGGCTGCAGCAGGACAGGCCCTGACATCCAGCCAGCCCAGCTCCCAGCCTCCGTGCAGCTCTCTGGGCAACAGCAGCAAGCGCAGCCCTCACGAAGCCAGCAAGTGAGAGTCTACAGAAAAACTAACCCGTCTCAGGAACTCAGTATCATGGTGGGAAAGAAAGAGGCGGGGGCAGAGCACTGTTTTAGATTAAAGGAGATTTAATTAAGAAGCATAAGAATTAACTGTAACATGTGGACCTTGATTGGATCCTGAATTAAAGAAACCAGTGGTCAAAGATAGACTGAGGACAATGGGGCACATCTGACTAAGGACTGGGCAGTGGGTGCTGTTACGAAAGTATTAGCTGGTGTGCTACCAGTATTATGGCTACACAGGAGCATATCCTTATGTCTTAGAGATGTATAACGAGTATTTAGAGGTAAAAACATGCAATGTATGTAATTTACCGTAAAACGCTTCAGCAAAAAAGAGATGTAGCAAATACGGCAAAATGTGGACAATTATTAAATCTAAGACATGAGCATATGGGTGTTTTAAACAGTTCTCTCTACTTTTCCTGAATTATATTCACCCATCAGGCTGGTGGTGACGGGCCAAAGTGACAGCGTAGGTAAGGCCAGCGCTAACTGTAAAAGCTCTATAAAATCTACCCATTGCCATCAGCAGCAGTGTCTCTGAGGTCCAGACTTAATTGTCCTTCCTATGACCTGTATCACCCATGTCTAGACTCACCCTAGAGAAGACGGCTCTCCTGCAGACTGGAGGAAGGGGTGATGGCTGGCTGAGTGATTTGCCAACCAAATGTACACAGGTGTCTCCCAGAGCACCTGCAGCTGCCCCCAGGCTGAGATTTATGAGGCCTGCCTCTCCTGGCTCTGCCCACCTGCCAGCCAAAATACTTTACACACCTTCACACACCACTGTGATCATTCTCCCCACTCAGTCTCCTGCCAGGTGTCCCTCCAGCTTGCCTGTCCAAGTGGAAACCCCTCTACCATTCGTCCTCGCCCAGCCCCATCCCACATCCTGGGCTCACGGTTGTCAAGGCCCAGCCTCATTTCTGCCCCCACAGCCCTGGTGTGAAAGGCCCTGCAGCCTCTACTCCGATGATCTCTGCTATGTGACACCAGCAAGTCATTTAGCCTCACTAAGCCAGGGGTCCTCACTGCAGGTACAAATGCTGGGTACCACTGCCACTCCTGGCATGACCAGCGTGACACACTCGGGGGCTCAGGGCTCACATGGAATGAACTTAGTGCAGACTTGGGCTCTGCTCTCCGCCCCTCCCCCCAGGCCTCCTTCCCTCCTCTCTCACAGTCCCCACTTCCAGGGAAGAGCCTCCCAGCTCAACATGGGCTGAAAGAGGGAGAGCAGGCCTGGGGCTGGACAGCAGGGACTCCAGGGGTGTGCTCAGGAGTAATCGAAACCCAGAAACCTCCCCCTAAGCTGAGAGCAGAAAGCTGGTATGGCCCCACCCTAAAATCCAGCACATCACCCCACCCCCAACCCCAGACAGGGCCCCACCCACCCCATGGCCCCACTGGGCCAAGCGGGGAGGGGATGTGGGGTCAGGAATGTAGGGCAGGGCAGAGTGAGAGTAAGTGGCTGCAGCGGATTCTTTAGGCGGAGGGAGGCGTTGTGTATAGCCTGGCCCCTGGAATCCCGGGGAGGAATCTAGGGGCTGACCCTATCCGCACAAGGCCTCTCTCCACTTCCCCTCCCCACGACGGCCACCACATCCAACCTCCAGGACAGAGGCTGGTCTTACTCCCCCTACCCCCTAGCATAACACTCTCAAACTTGTCACATAAACTGGGCCATACCCCGAGGCACAGGGTCCCTGTTTCCACCACCTCCACCACCAGAGAAACAAGCAGAATTAGAGAGAGCCTGTGAGATAAAAGGTGTGCCTTCCTTCCCTTTGATCTCAGAATTCCACTTCTGGGAATTTATCCTAAGAGGATAACTGGACAAGTGCTCGGGCATGTACAGACTAGGGTGTTTAGTGTGGATTGTCTGTAATGGCAAAAATTTAAAAACAGCCTGAATGCCCAATACTAGAGTTGCTTAAATAAATTCAGCTACATCATAGCAGGGGATGCTATGCAGCCCTATCAGTGGTGTGCTGGCATGGGAAAAGACAGCTTAACGTATCCCCAAAAAAAGGCAAGGTGCAAAGCCCTATGTGCAATTTCATATCATTTTGTAAACGTTTATTTGTTAAGTAAAAGGTCTAGAAGGTCCACATACAGGATGTGAATATAAGTCACAGTGGTGTTGCAGACAATTTTTATTTGAGTTTTCCAGGTTTACTCCATCGAGCAGATACTGTATTTTAATCAGAAAAAAACGTATGTATTTTCCAAACACGAGTTGCAAGGATTGGCTCAGCGGAGGCCAAGACCCTGCCTTGGGGCACAGGACAGGGGGAGTCCAACATTTCATTCCGGTGAAATCACAATTAAGTGAAAGCCAAAGGGCAGGTCTGAAATCTGCTCTGGGGGAATGCGGTCTGCACGAGTGCCCCCTCCTGGAATTACATGTGTCACAGAGACTTAAGGCTCAAAGGGCCCTGACAGACTATCTCTCTCTGACAGCTCCTCACTGTGCAGACTAGACCAGGCTGGAACTCTGTCTCAATCACTACTGATTCTTCATTGACTAGAACAGTGACACATAGTAAGTGCTCGATAAATGTTTGTTGGATGATTTAATGAAGCCTGACGAAGGCTGAGATGGGCCCTCTGGACCAAAGGGCTGGCAAACCCAACAGGTAGGCTTCCTCATAGCCTGTCAGCTGGGGGCCCTCAGATCAGGGATCCCAGCCCCAGGCACCCATTAAAATCACCTGGGGAGCTTTTAAACAATCCAAACCTCACACCCCAGTCCTAGAAATGTTGATACAGCTGGTCTGAGGAGGGAATTGGGAGCTGAATTTTTTTTAAGTAACCCCAGGGGATTCTCAGATGGACCTTAGAGGATTCCAAGCTGAAGGAAACACACGCTGAGAAAGCAGGGCCTTGCCAAAATCACCCAGTGAGTTAGTGACAAAGCAGGAGAGCCATGCCCCTGACCGTCCACATTTGTTATGTGCCACTGAGTCAGCTCTGACCCCTGGAAACCCGACGAATGAGTGATGTCCACACTGTCCTGTCTTCAACAGCCCCTCAGCTCCTGCAGACTCACACCCGTGGCTCTTATGGAGTCAGTCCATGTCCTACGTGGTCTTTCTCGTTGCCTGCTGCCTTCTATTCTTCCCAGCATCACTGTCTTTTCCAAAGAACTCTGCCTTCCACATTTTCTAGGTGCTGACCTCCAGTGCCCACCCTCCTGGGGAAGTGGCTCAGGGTGCAAGATGGACAGGGAGCCCCAAAGGGGGGCCCTCATAACCCTCCTCCCTGTGATCACCCAGCCCTGGGTGATACTGGTCCGGAGGCCCCGAGAGCCGCCAAATGGTGCTCCGAGGCCCAGGTGTGGGTGGCAGAGGCACCGTGACAAATGTTGTGAGGTCAGTTTCAAGAGCAGTTCACCTGCACTCCCCACCTTACATCCTGTGGTACGAGGCCACCCCCTCTGGGCACCCAAAGAGGTCTTCATGGGATTGGATGTGAGAGTTGGAGGGGCCCACATTGCACACTCAGGGCTAGTTCCGGCAGCCACTGGCCCGGAGCCACATTAAATCCTCCACCTTTCGCTGGCCCCATCAGGTGCTCCAGCCCTGGCTTCTGCTGCCTCCCACCAGGGGAGAGGGACGAGGCAGGGGCCTGGCCACGCTCTCCTGCCAAGAACAGGAGTGGGCCTGCTTTGCTTTTCCAGCCAAGGTCTCGAACTGCTCCGGCATCCACTCCCCAGACCCCTCCCGTCCTTCCAATCGGGAGTTAATGTACAATCTTCACCCAGAGCTCTAATTATCCAGGCAGCTCTAATTGGCCTCCTCCACTTGGCCCTGCAGAGCCTGGCTGGGATCCGAAGGCTGCCCTAGACTCCCTCCTCCACCACTGGCCCCCCCTTCCCACCTCCCAGCGGAACCAACCCCTCTGCCCTCCAAGACTGCCCCCGTCTCCAACACATTCATTTCATCCAGCTCTTACTGGGCACCTCTTGGACACCGCGCGTTGGGCTAGCCTGGGAACTCAGTCAAATCAGCCTCCAGGGTTCACAGACACGGGCACCAACAGCCAGGTAGAGGCAAAGGGGGCCAGAGTTGAAGATGGAGGCAGAGAGGTCCTGGCGAGGATGGAGCAGAGAATCACTTAGAGCATCTCGCCCTCTAAGGCACCAGATCCCCTGGGGTCAGCATGCAGATTCTGATTCAGCAAGACAGGCAGGAGTGTGAGATTCTGTTTTTCTAACAAGCTTTCGGTTACGCTGACGCTGGACCAAGGACTAGACTCTGAGGAGCTATCACTGACTCTAAGTTCTGAGAAGTTAGGACGCACAGCTCCCTTATTCGCCACCTAGTCCCCAGTTGGACATGCTGAGTGGATGAATGGTGTAATTAATCACTTAATCCTGGCAATGTGCCCTACAGAAAAACTTCCAACTAATTGTAAAACAACACAATTAACACCAGAGAAGAGTTTGTATACGGCAGTGAAAAGCACAGAGGGAAAAGGGTTAATTCTGCTGGGTTGGGTGGAGGGTGGGAGCTCTCAAAAGAGGCCACTTTGCTAGGTCTTAGAGGGTGGGTCCGATTTACCTAGGTGGAAACCTGCTGAAGGGCAGGCAACACAGGAGCAAAGGTAAAGAGACTGTGAGCATGTGGGGTAGGTTCCAGGAACTGGGAGTGAGTGGTGCATGTAGGGGGGCGGGGGTGTGAGGGGAGGTGAAAAAATCCTGAAAATTAAATTGGGGCCGCACATGCTGGTGTTAGAATGCCAGGCTGAGAGGGTGGGCATCCATCAGTGGAAAGTCAGGAGCTGTAGGGGGTGTTTACACAGAGTACCAGCACCCTGGAGTAGGGGGCCTCTCAGAGGTCACCTGGTCCTGCCCCAGGCTCAAAGTGCACTGGAAGAAGCAATTTTCTGGGGCAGGAAGGGCCAAGGCAGGAGAGAGCTATGTTAGGAAGCAACAGAGAGAATCCTTGGAGGGATGAGGCCTGTGGGGAGGGTCGAGGAAGACTGTTGCCCCTGATTCAGCTGGATCTCACATCACAGGTGCTTAAAACCACCTACTGTGTGCCCAGCCCTGAGCCAGGCACAAAGCAACAAGAAGAATGTGATTTCTCAAAAGCCTCCAGTGCTGTTCAGACACGAGGACAGGGGCTTCCACCATCCGCCCCACGTCCCCCACAGCCCTTACATTCTCTCCTCCTCCCCTCAGCATTACTACAGGTGTTTTCTGTGTACCTACTAGGTGCAGGCCCTGAGCTGAGGGGTAGCTAGGGCCCTGGTCATTGCTAGGGCAGGGGGCATGCCCACATGTGCCTCCCCCCCCCCATCCTCAGGGGAACTGAGCAAGAGAAGTCAGGTCTAGTGGGGGAGGGGATGAGAGGCCTGGAGGGTGCTGCGAAGTAAGGAGAGTGGGTCTGCTGGGATTCCTAGAGTCCGGACAGCAGAGCCAGCCTCCAGCCCCCACAGTCCTGTTGGATTCCCTTTGCTGCCCAACGAAAGCTAAACTCCCAGCAACCCTGGGAGACACCCAAGGAGCCAGGTGTCTCCCACCTCCCAGCTCAGGCTTAGACAGGCCAGGTACAGAGTCAACCCTGGGCTGAGGGTGCTGGGGCTGTCCTCCAAAGCCCCAGGGAGGCACCTGGTGGCTGGCTGCTGTCCAGAGAAGTAGTCAGCAGAGGAGAGTGGATTCATCCTAAAGGGCAGCTGCGGGTGGTGGGGAGGATGAGACAACTTAACACAGGTCTCCAGACTGAAAATGGGATGAAGGTAGCAGGCCCTGCCCTTGGGCCTGGCTGGGGAGATGGAGAAAGCACTCTATCCCTACCCTCAGCTCATCCAACTGCTCCTCTGAGGAGAACCCATTCCCTCTGCCGAATTCCTCTCCTGCCCTCTCTCGGCTTCTGGCCTGGCCCTCTCCCACGACTTGAATTGATTCCCTGTTTATCCAACCCAGACCTTGGGGGGTGGCGGCCAGAATTAATTAATGTTTGTAAAGTGCTCCAGAGATTCTGGGACCAGGGACCCAGGGGCGCCAGATGAGCTGCGCAGGAAATTGACAGGGAGAGGCGGGGAGAAGGGGGGCAGCCGGCCAGGACCTGGGACGCCTGGAAGAGGAGACACTCCTACTACAGGGGGCAGGGCAGGAGAGAGCTACGAGGAAAAGGTGCAACCTCTCAAAGGTACGCCAGGTGCCTAAACAGAGGATTCTGGGCTCCAGGCTGCCCTACCTCCCCGCCTCCCCGCCTCCCCCCCCCCCCCGCCCCCACAGTCTGCCTCAGCCCCAGAGCTGGTCACGTCCAGCCCGGATGCCTTTCTCCGAGTCAGGCCCCAGGCACCCACCTGCCCCCGCCCCGGGACCACCTGCAGAGGAAGTCTCTCCGCCCCGTCTGAAGAAAGGCGGGCGAGCGCACCAGGGTGGAGACTTCGCAGAGAAGGGCGCCTCCTGCCAACTCCCGCGGAGCATCGACTCCTACCTGGGCAAACATCTAACTTCCTTTCTCTAAAAGCAGGAGGGGAATCGTTCCCCCCGCTCCTGGAAGCTGGGGACGTCCGGGTCCTCTGTCGGGGGCGGCCGGCTGGATGCACGCAACTAGCACCAGGGCCCACCGAGCCCCCTCCCCGCCTGCGCCCCCCTCGAACTCGGCTCACTCACCCCAAAGTGCTGATGAAGCCATTGACGGAGCCCTCGGCGTACAAGGAGACGATGTCTCCGATGTGAAGAAAGCTGGACATCTCGCTCATGGCTGCGGCACTCGGGGAGCCGGGGCGGTGGGGGCACCCAGGGGTGCACGGCTGGGCTCGGTTCGAAGCACGGAGATGACCGAGGGGCCGGAGTGGGGAGCGTCCTCACCTCGAAGCAGGGCGCACGCCGCGGCCGGGGCGGGCTAGCGGTCACCGGAGCGGAAGGCGGCGCGGCGTGGCCAAGAGCCGGCGGTGAGGAGGTGGCCACGTCTTGGCGCGCCCGCCGCCCGCCCGCGGACCCGGCCCGCGCGTACCTGCAGCGTAGAAGGAGCAGGAAGTCTGGGGCCGTCACATACACATGCAAATCCCGCCCGGGAGGCGTGGAAGCCACACCCCAGCTGCCCCCCCCCCCGCACCCCGCGCGGCCCGCCCCCGGCACCCACGTGCACTGGCCCGCCTCCGGCGCCCTGCGCCCCCCGCGCGTCCCGGCCCAGCCTCCCGGACGCGGAGCGAGCCGCCTGCCCTGCGAAACTCCGAGGAGTCCTGGGTTCCAACAGGCTCCCCTGGACGGAGTTCCAGCTCCCGGGAACCGCCACCCCGGGAGGCCCAGCCGTAGTGGGGGCTGTACGCCCTCAGGGTGCCCCGGATCATCTACTCCTCGGATCGCTGGGAGCTGGTGTGAGCCGCGCGCGGAGGACCCGGTAGCGCCCTGGCCGTGGCCGCCCTCTGGCCACCGCGTGGTCTCCGCGCCCAGCTGAGCGCCGTCTCGCGCCCACAGGCGCGCTCATTCCTTCGGAGCACAAACCGAGATTCATTTTTCTCAACGTGAAAAGCCTTTTCATTGCACAATAGAAAGTGCTCGGACTTCGAGGGGAAATGAAGCAATGGGGTGGGTTTTGTTTTTTTCTCTCCGCATTCCTGTGTACAAAGAGATCCAACTTCCGAATCAGTTCAGCCTCTCCCTCTCCAGGAGTTGGCTCCCAAACTCTTAGCTCTTTCGGTCTTTCTTTTTAAAAAGGGAGGAGGGGGTGGGGGCGAAAGCTACCTTCGCTAGTTACTTGCGCACCTTGCCAACAATGACAAGGCTGGTGCCGGCCTTTGGGAGTGACCCGCTGCGTTGTCGCCGCCAAGGTCTAGCTTACGAAGCCCTGCCCTCAAACTCACGTCCTCAGCTCGCCTATTTTCTGTCCTGTTCCCCGGTGTTTTGCTTCCTAGTCCTTTTATTTGAACTCCTGGCATAAAGTGCCCACTGCCACCCACATTCGATCACATTTACTTCCTTCCGAACCCCCCCACCCCGACTTCCTGGGAAGGGGGAGGTTTGTCCCTGGGAGAAAGGGAGGAGGGGACTGGAAGACTGAAGTAGGAAGAAGAGACCTGGGAGGGGTGAGGCAGCTAAGAGCAAAGAGACAGCTGCTGACTCAGGGGGAGGGAGAAAAGAGTCCCTGGGTGTGTGGCTTTCTCACAAAGACCCCTAGAATGTGGGAGGGGGAATACCTCCAGAATTGCTGAGTTCAGTGTTTCACAGTTTCTCACCAGGACCCACAGTAACAAGCTTTACATCAGACCAATCCACACCTTCATCTATATATAAACAAAACAATAGTTTCACAAAACAATACATACCCTTATGACCTGTGATGCACTCTGATATTTTCTGTTCTATTTCAGTGTTTTGTTTTTTAATACCGATTGTGACCAACTAAATTGCTTTTTCAAATGTACCAAACGGGTTGTAAACTACAGTTTGAAAAACCTCATCCAGACCAGTCTGCGGAAAAGAAATGACCAAAGCCCACAGAAGGAACATCAAACCTCAAGGTCACACAGCAGGTTCATGGCAACCACAGCGCAAAGCCCGGCCCCTGACTCTTCTCTCCAATACCCTGCACTGCACTGGAGCCACAGCTGTCCACCCCGGGAGCCCTGCTGCAAAGGGCCAGCCCCTGGAACAGCCTCACTAGCTCCCAGAAGTCCGACTTCCACTGACTTCCTGGTAGGTAGAAACATATGCATTCATGCCATAAGCATGTATTGAAGGCCTACTATGTGCCAGGCCTCTTCTGGGCACCAGGTTCTGATCAAGCCATCAACCCCAGCGCAATTGTCTGTTCCACTTCCCCAGACAACAAGGATGAAGAGGGACATTCTGGAAATATCCTCTCCAGTGGCGACTCAGGACACGTGCCTTGCTTGCCCCAGCCACATCCAGAAGTCCATGTCCTTCCTCTCCTGAGACTCAAAGATGGTCCCATAACCAGCCAAGGTCACGGCCAAGAACGGGGGTCAGGCCTAGCTCACCCAAAGCACATGCTGCCGCTTCTCCCTCCACCCCCAACCTGGAAGTGCTCTGAGCCTCTGTCCCTCCACCAGCCAGGAGGACCCAGAGCAGGGAGCATAACTCCCATCCGACTGAGAAGTCCTCATCAGGACACCACTGCCAGCCTCCCGCCACGCACACTGCTTCTAGGTATTTTTCTGGAACATAATGTACCATGCAGCGTTCCTAGAGGAGCAAGCCCTGGGCTTGAGGCCCTGGTCGTCTGCTTCTACCAAATCAACTCCACTGGAAGGCATTTATAGATCTGGGTCCTCAGTTAGAGTTTGGTCAAAGAAAGGTTCAGTTGGTTAAAAAAGAATTTTAAGAAACAGACGCTACAGCTCCAGTGAGTTCACTCCCTGTTCCCCTGCTTGAAACCCTCCTGCGTCTCCTCCTCACCCACGGAATAAAGTCTACAGGCCTTAGCTCAGCACTCCAGGACCTGGTCTGTCCCCGGGGGAGACAAAAAAGGTTGCCCCTCAGGGAGGAACCATACTGTTGTTAACCTAAAAATAAAAAGCCTTTCAAAGTGAGAGGTAACAAGCATTTATTTGAGGTCAAAAAGAATAGCTATTCAGGAAGCATTGATTCATGCAGAAGCCCAGATAATGTTCTGATTAGGAGACAAAGGCAATGGTTATTCATGAAAAAGGGGAGGGGAACAATTCCATCAATAGGAGGAAGGCATTTTCTACTGGTTCAGATAAGCTAACAGAGTGACACTAATTCTAAATAATGTTTTTAAGTTTCAGTTTTCATCAGTCCAGTAGTCATCATATCTGCTTTCTTGTTATCTTTGTGAACAGTTCTCTGGGAAACGAGGTTACTAAGACCCAGGCCTTGTTTTGCCTTGTTTTTTAACAAATTCCAAGGTTTGAGGCATAAGACGTGCAAGGCAGTTCCTCTGTCATGGCAGCTCCTGCTCCATTTTAAAGCAGCTTAGTTTATATTATTGTTTACCCAGTCAACTGCTCAAGAGCGCAGGCTCTGGCTCTCATAGGCCTGGGTTCGAGTCCCAGACCTGCCACTTTCCAGGGACCGTTCTCTCAGCCTGTTTTCTCATGTATTATATGGGGAGAGTACGGTATAGACATGTGAGGGAAGTGGATGAAGCCCGCGGTACAGCAGCCCAGGCTGGGAAGGACTGGGGGTGTTCATTCTTATTTCCCCAGGACTTTATCCACTTTTGTCCCTGTTCCTGGGCTCGTGCTGTGCCCTCCACTCTTTTATTTCCCATGGTCAGAATAAAGCCCCCTCCCCTGAGGTACTGGAGTACCAATCTTTTTTTTTTTTTTAATTGGGGAACAATTTTTCCAGGACCCATCAGTTCCAAGTCAAGTCGTTGTTTTCAATCTACTTGTGGAGGGCGCAGCTCACTGGCCCACGTGGGAATCGAACCAGCGACCTTGGTGTTATGAGCACCGTGCTCTAACCATTGAGCCAACCGGCCGCCCTGGAGTACCAATCTTATAAGTATTTTTACGAAATACTTTAAGAAGTAATAGTAAGTAAAAAATAATATATTAAAAATATAGTGAGTGCTTTGTACCTTTCCTCCAGCTTTGTCAAATCTCAATGTTTTGCAAAATTTGGTTTCAATACATATATTTTTAAAGACTAAACCTTAAAAATTCATTTGGAGTTCGTTATGCACTCCTTCCCAGTGACATTTCCCGTCCCCTCCCCCAGAGTTAACCACTGTCCTGATTTGGGTGTCATTTCATTTAATTTTATGCTTGTACCACAATATGGATGTTTCCACAAACAGTGATGTTATACTCTGCAGGGTTTTACATTTTATATAAATGGTATCACCCTGTGTGTATCCTTTGAAACATGGAGCTGCCGTGTGTGTGATAATCCACTTCCTGACCACGTCACAATTTGTTTATCCATTTTGTTGCTGACCATTAAAGCCCTATGTTAGCTTTTGCTATGAAAACAATGTTGCGATAAACGTTCTTGTCTCTTTGTTCCTACACCAGTGTCTCTAGGGCAGTGTTCAAATTATGGATTGAGGCGTATTAATGAGTCATGAAATCAATTTAGTGGGTGAAGATCAGCATTTTTCAAACTCAGAATTGATTAGAAAATATCAACGTGCATCATATATCACCAGGGTAACTATTAGGGTAAAAGTTGGGCCTGTTGTGGGTGATGTGTGTATCCTGGAACACAGTGTATGCTTATTGAGGGTACCTGTCAATAAGTTTTAAAAACTCTCCTCTGGAATGAGAACTTAGAACGTGGAATTGCTGAATCTTCGGGAAGGTGCGTTGTCAACTTCTAGAATTGACAAATGACTCTCCAAAGTGGCCTTTCTAACTCATCCTCTCACCAGCCACTATAAGTGTGACCCCTGAGCCATGCCCTCACCAATACGTGGTATTGTCAGGCTTCTTAATGTGGAATGTCTTATTTGCCCCCTAGCAGAGAATGTAACATGGGCCATCTTGAATTATAATGTTCTCTCTCCTTTTTGGCCTCCCCAGTAGACCATGAGCTCCTGGATGGAGGAGGCTGTGTGCACTGCATTTTGTGTCTTCAGGCCAGGCTGGGCACGTTATAAATCTGCCTTAATAAATCTGAGTGGAATCGAACTGTCAAGGAGAAAGAGGGTGGGAAAAGCATACAGAGGGTGCCAAAAAAATGTATACACATTTTAGGAAAGGAAAACTGTATTAAAATTGTAATATTCAATATATACCGATAACAAAAGATGAATAAAGTCACATTTGATTTCTGCAATTACAAGAGGTGCTCAAAGTGGTTACCATCAGCGTTCAGACACTTCTGATTATGGCGAACTACTGCTTGAGCAACATTGACCAAAATATCCACTTCTATACATTTTTTTGGCACCCCAGTATAAATTATACCAGGAGATAAATGTAGATTGTGACAGTCCCAGCTTGGGGTACCCCAGGTGAGAGGTGGGGGGCTTTCAGAAATGCTATAAGCAGTTGGAAAGGAGAAACTGACTTCTCCTGAGTGGCTTGAGTTGGGTACTGTTAAGCTTGGGCCAAGCGCAGGCCCAGGAAAGAGGCTACCACCATCTGCATGGCAAGTAGTCTGCCTGGTCTAGGCCCCCAGCTCCTGGCTGGGTGTCTCCCAGCACCCACCAGCCCCACCTCCCAAGGGAGACTCTCCTAGCAAGAAAACAGAAGCAATGGGGAGCTCTGGTCCGAAATCTCAAACTCAGGATTCACAGGAAGCCAGTGCTTACAGGGGCCTCTAGAAGGGGAAACAGAGGGGCAGGGGCTGGGTTGGGGGCGGGTAATTACTTTTTACCATATCTCTTATTTAAACATTTGAATTTTGGACTATATGGATATATACCTATAACCAAAAAGAAATAAAAATGTTCACAGCATCACCCCCAAGCTCCAAGAACCAGCAGAAAGACCTCCAGGAAATCCACTTGCTCACTCTCCATCGAACCTGAGCCGGAGCAGGAGAGGGAAGGAAGGGAATTTCTGCTCAGACCCTCTCCCTGGACTCCAACGAAAACAGTGCGTGTGGAGGGGGTGGGGGTCTGTACAAGACTGAATTGGAGTATGGGGAGGGGCTACCAGCTCTGAATCCTACACTCCCCCCATCGCCACCACAACGGCCTTGCGGAGACGTACTCCCAGTTCCGCAATGTGGCTGCACAAAGTACAGGCCTCTCTGGTCTCAGGTTCCTCCTCGTCAACAGAGTTCACATGGTTTTCAACCTTGGCTCTGGCTATTCTTTAAGCTCTGTCTGGCCCTCCCCAAATGGAATTGGGAAGAGGAGACCTCCTCCCCTTCCCCACCCCATGCTAGCTGTGCCATCTCGTAGGTTGGGGCAGATAACCAACAGGGAGTTCTCAAGGCCTTTTCATGCCCCTCACTCGATATGGCAGCAGAGCCAGGAGAGGCAGGGCGGAGTCAGGCCAGGACTGACTCAGTGCAGCAGCCACCCAGCCCGGTCACCCGCCGTGGGTGTGGTGCCAGCCCAGGCCTGCTGGGGTTCCCAGAGAATTCCTTCCCCATGCCATAAGTGGCTCTGGGCGGGCACCCCAGCCCACAGTAACCGCTTAGCCACAGCCAGGGCTGCCCGCCCCAGGAGCTTTCACTCTCCCTCATACATTCACTCTCCCTCATACACTCTTACACACACACACACACACACACTTACATATACACACACACTTATACACACTCACACACACTCTCACATACTCACCCTCTTGGGAAGTCTGGAAGGAGACAGAACTTGTTCTGTTGGTCTCCACCCCACCCCCACTCGCCAGCCATCAGTGCCATATCTATTTATTCAGACATCGCTGACTACATACCACATGCAAGGGACTAGAGAGGAAGCAGACTGCAGCAATGCTCTGCTAAGCCTAACACGTGGCCTGGGCTGGGAAGGAACAGATAAGGCAATCTGTCGCTGGGATTCCCTGTGGTCACGAAAGAAGTCGTCATCCCCCTTCTCTTCTAATTTTGGCCTCTCAAGAAAGAAGCCTCCTGGTTCTGGAGTCCTGAAACCAAGGGCCCCACTCCTGGTCCTTGCTCTTCCTCTGTCCTGAAGTGGCTGGCAAGTAAGATGTGACCCTCCCTGGCACCCCCACAATTAGTGAGAAGCAGAAATCCTGAAGCAAGACCAGCCACTCGCCAGCTATACAGGGGCGCTGCCCAGCGTCCTGGACCTCACTGTTCTTGAGTGAAAAGTAAGAATACAGAGCTGTGTTAGTGAGACCCTGGCAGGAAACTGCCAACACATGCCCAATGGGTGACTGAAGAGAGGTTAATAAATGGATGGACTTGCAGAGCTGTGGGCAGGGTTAAGGGCCTAACAAGGGAGGTACAGAGCCCTGGAGCCAGCAACTGCAGAGCTGGTACCACCCCAGCCTGCAAAGGAGTCAACAGAACAAACAGCAGGCACCTCTCCCTGCTCCTGCCCTCCAGGTCTGACCTACTGGTGCCTCCCACTGGCTCAGAGGGCAAGGGAGCCCGGGGAATTCAGGCCACAGAGGTCAGCCTCCCTGGACACAGCGCGAGCACAGAAGAGTGGCCAGTGGACCCGGAGGGGTGAATGGAGAATATCTAGCATAAGTAACTACTTTGTAGAACACTCAGCTCAGTCAGCAAATACTCTCTGTAATCGTCTTTGTTTGCACAGTTCTCAGGGTTCTCAATAAAGAGAAGTGCTTGAGATCTAAATAAATGACAATCTGATGGTGGAATTTTGCTTTATAGGATGACCAAGGAGGGAACATTGATGAGGCAGAAGATTTTCTTGAGCTCTTCACAAATCAGGCCTCCGCATCCCCTCCCCGGCTGAACAATCCATTATTGAGTGCCTGTTGTACCCACTGCCCAGGAGGAGTCCAGGGGCCTGGGCTGGGCTGCACACCCCGCTGAGTTCCAAGTCTGAGTTGGGAAGCATTGGAGGGTCCAGTGGAGGCCCTCTGATTCAGTTCCCAGTTGCCTTGTGAGGTCACTTCATCCTGGTGCCCAGGTTAGGACCTTGGCAGGAGCCCCTGAGAAGACAGGAGGCCTTGGGCAATTCCATTTCTTTCTAGACTCCGGAGGGGGGCACTGCACCATGAGGAAAGCTGCCCAGGCCTCTGCACCTCACCTGTCAGCAAGGGAGGCAGGTTGGGGGCAAGGGAACATCAGCCTGTGATCCTTTTGGGAAAGGGAGGAGCATGACAAACCTCCCCGGGCCGGAGGGGGGTGGGTGGGGTGGGCCAGAGCCCAGCAGGAGCAGCCTTTGTCTGGCAGGACACAAACAGGATGACGTCAGGTGCACCTGGGCTGGGCCCGGCCTCCAGTTGCGCCCCACACCCACCTTGGCAGGACTGAGGCCCTGCAATCCGTCCCTTGCCCAGGCTGCCTGGCCAAAGCTTGGGAGGGCTGAAATAAAGGGGTTCACCCACCAAACAGGACCTGCTCCTACACCAGGTTTGCCAGCCTCTGTTTCTGGATCGTTCAGAAGAAAGAGGTTGTGCAGCAAGGGGTGTGCCATGCCCTTCCAAGAGGGCAGGGAGGGGTCACAGCCAAGGCGCTGCAGAGAGGAGCGGGAGAGAAAGGCCTGCTGTTTGCCCAGGAGCAGAGCAGACACTGGGGCCCTTGTGCTGGGGCAGCGGGGGAGGCTGCTGGCCAGATGGAGAGCAGCCGGGGGAGAGAAGGGATTCCCGGGCTGAGCAATCAGCCTCTTCCTCCCACACCCCCTCCCAGCTCCTGGGCCAGCCCAAGAGGAAGCCAGGAGCCTTCCCCGGGCCTGGTGAAGTGCAGCCCCCACTCCCACCCAGACAGCAACCCCCGGATGCTGCCTTCCTGAGGCCTGAATGCTGCAGAAACCCTCCGGGTCTGGGACTTCAAACCTGGCCAGTGTTTCTCTGGAAGGGGCGCTCCTGGTCTGGAGCGAACAAACCCAGCTTTGGACCTTTGCGGGCAAGCAGTCCGGAGAGGAGGGCTGCATTCAGCCACTTGACGAATATTGCTTGAGTCTGTGCTGTGTGCTGGACACTCTACACGCAATAGGATGAGGGCTCCCCGAGGGCCTAAGTGCCATGGTCACCATGGGCCCGGCCCCGGCCCCTGCCCCGCTCCTTCCTTTGGTTGGCATTGCCATCATTCTACACCTTCTCTAACTGTAGCCACTCCCGGGAGTGGCCCCCAGCACCTCAGCCAGCCCTCAGTATTTGTTCAGGGTTGGCTGGGGGAACAGAGAGGAAGGCTCCCCAAGGCAAGGCCCTTTGGGGCTGGAGCCAGAAGGGGAGGCAGTAATAATCAGCCATTGCCCACACCTGCTGCCCACTCCTAGGGGGCGCTATGGCTGCATTCATGAAGCTAGTCTGGCCTCATCCCTTTTGCCATTTTACAGATGAGGAAACTGAGGCTCCCAGAGCAGAGGGGACTTGACAGCAGTCAAACAGCAAATGGATCCCTCCCAGTCTACAGACAGGAAACGGAAACCAGCTATCCATTAGATTGGTGGAACTTGTACAGCTAGTAAGATGTACAAACAGATAAGGAAATCTCAGGAGGTGAAGGGATTTGTCCAATGTCACACGACTAATCAGTGACAGAGGTAGGACTCAAACTCGGGCCTGCCTGACCCCAAAGCCTGTAGGCTTCATCTTCACTCTGTAGAGGGTCACAGACAGGGAATCTGGGAGGGGATCTTTATTCACTCAGGAGTTAGGCCCACAGAGGGCTGTTCCTTTGCCCTCGTGGACCCTGCCAGAGCCCCTCATTGGTGGCTGGGGAAGCCTCCTAACTGGGACAGGGACCCCAACGAGGCCTTTGCCTCCAGCCTCCACCTATAGCTGTCACCTAGATCTTTCCTCTGACTGCATCTTCCAGCGGGAGCTAGCCTGGCTCCCTCAATTCTGGCACGGTGGGCCTCCACACCCAGGATGGGTTCTCTCAGGTACCAAGGTCTGAGCGCCACATGAAGGCTGCACCTGCCCTGACTCCAGCACCAACCATGATTCATTAGCATGCTCTTTGTCCCAAGAGACAACATGCACAGCAGGAGGAAAAGAGGTTAGACAGCAGGAAGGACTTCCAGGTTGTCAGGGATGGGAGCTAAGGAGAGTGGGTGACAAAGGTTGTGGAGTTCTTTTAAAAAAGAAATATTCCAGGCTGCCTGAGAAAAAATCTAAATTAGGGCTTTCCAGACTAATTAACTTCCTTAGGCTTCTCCAGCTCCCTCCCCTCAGGGCCTGAGTGCTAGGAGTGGGAGCTGGAAGGTTACCTCCAAAACCTGTTCAGACTTCCAGCCAGGACCACACCCAGCAGCTCACACTGTCCCCTTTCATAGCTACTAAGAATTAGCACTTACAGTACACGTACTACCGTCCCTTTATGTCTCTGCTCACTTAACCTTCACTTAGCCCTATGGGAGAACCACCGTTATTATGTCCACTTGAATGATGAGGAAACCAAGGCCCAAGGCCTTTTCCAGGACGCTCCATCTTCCCAATGTCTGTTCATTCTTCAAGGCTCAGTTTAAATGTCCTCCTTTCCCAGAGGTTGTGCCAAGGACCTCTGCTCTCCCTGCGGCAGTCAACAACGCGTAGGGACCACCACTGTTTGGAGCCCAGGCTCTCCAGGACAACCTGCCACTTCCTAGTTCTTGACCTTGAACAAAGGACTTTCCCTACACCTCAGTCTCCTTATCTGTCAAATGGGGATAATGCATTACCAACCATAGAGGATCATGGTGAGTGTTCAGCAAGATAAGCAGACATCTTGACCATTTCCTGGCACAGAGCAGATGAGGCCCGTTGTCATTACTAAATCTATGACATATACTCTTTGATTGGCACTTCAGCATCCTAACTGTTGATTTCACTCCCAGGCCCGACTCTAAGCTCACTGAGGACTCATCTTGATATCTCTGTCTTGGTTTGGATTCCCTACGATGCAGACCCTGAGACAAAGACTCGAGGACACATACATTAGTGGAGTTGACCACGTTAAATGCCAGTCAAGGAGTGGAGAAGTGAGACAGGAAAGGGATAGATGCCAATGACGGATGCATTGTCCACCCAGTGACCACCAGGGGCAATTGGAGCCCAGTCCCTTCAGGGAGATGGGGAGCCGGGTCAGTTTCTGACGTCCCACCACCAGTCAGTAGTCCTAGTATGGACTCAAACCCCACCACGTCCAAAGCCCCAGCTTCCCACAGCTCTGTGCTCTGACAGAGTATCACATCCTCATCCAGCGCCAGTCCTGCTCAGCCAACAGACTGGGGACAGGAGGCCAGGCCTTGGAGACATGGGGTGCCAGGGGCTGAGGGCAGAGCCTGGTTGAGGGCCAGCATGGGCACAGAGGTGGGCACCAGACACACCCTAGTCCTGGCCAAACAGGAGGGACCAGGGTGGAGGTACCACTTAGCAGCTCATCTGTCAGGTGTTTGGCTGGTGGTGGACATCAGGGTAAGCCAAGCACCTCCTGGGGGGGAGGGTGGGCAGCCTGCCCCAGCTCCCCTTCGGTAGTCGCAGAGCCCAGGGAGCCATCTCCGGGCTTTGGGTCCAATCCAGGAGAGTTCATCCTGGGAGTCAAGGTGGTAAGGGGACTAGGAGAAGAATCAGGAAATGTATGGGGCAATGTTCTGACTACTATTGCTGCATAACAAATTATCCCAAGCTCAGTGGTGGGAAACAACAGCCATTTTATTCTGCGCCAAGTTTCATGGGTCAGGATGGGTTGGGAATTAGGGAAGGGCCTGGCTAGGCAGTTCTCACCTGGGCTCTCATGTGATTGCTCAGATGTTGGCTGGGGCTGGAGTCTCTGAAAGGCTCAGGGGGCTGGAGTCTCTGAAAGGCTCAGGGGGCTGGAGTCTCTGAAAGGCTCAAGGGGCTGGAGTCTCTGAAAGGCTCAGGGGGCTGGAGTGCAGGATGGCTCCTTCCCATGGCTGGCAGGCTGCGTTGGCTCTGTGGGAACTCACCTGGGACCGTGGATATGAGCAAGTCTGCGTGGCCTCTCCAGCTTGGCAACCTCAGGGCCGTCTGACTTCTTACAGGGAGCTGGCTTATCCCAGAGCAAGTGTCCTAAGGGAAACAGGTGCAACCTGTGTGGTCTTTTATAACTCAGCCTCCGCAGTCACATGGTGTCACTGCCGCTGTACTTCGTTGATGGAGGCAGTCATAGCCTTCCCCGATTCAAGGGGAGAAGGACAGAGACCCCTCCCCGAGAGGAGGGCCAAAGGATGCTGGGCCATATTTGAAAACTATCACAGGTGACATCTCAGAACAGGGCTCTCTCCCCACATTAACTGGGACCTCACAGGTTATAGGCCCTGGGGACACCAAGGCCCTCAAGGCAGCAGCCAGCCTACATATGTGAAGGCTCAGGCCCCGAGAATGCAGAGCTCTGGCCTCAGCCCTCACCTCTGCCCATCCTGCCTGTCTGTCATGGGGAAGGCCAAGGAGTCCTCCGGCCCTGAGGCCCAGGGCAGGTCAGCAACCTGGAGAGGTATGCGATGGGGTGTGGGAGTGTGTGTATGTGTGCGTACAAGCACTTGCGAGTGTCGGTGATGTGAGAGGGTGACTCTACCCTCTAGAAGATGCTGCGCTCTGTAACCAAACTCCCCTCCCCTGGGACACACGTTTTGCAGGTACCGTGGGAACACAGAGGCAGGACCACTGGGAGGAAGGGGCTTCAGGAGGGAGGGAGCAAGTCAAGAGTGTTATGAGTGAGAAGGAGGCCTGTGGGGGCAGGGGCTGGGACTCTGGTCCTGGGGTCTCAGGGTTCAGGGCTTGTGACAAGCTGAGCTATGACCAATGAACAGAAACCATTGACAGCTGCCCACTGACATGGTCACCACTGAAACACCCGCAGAGAGGGGGGTGGGGCACTGGGGTGGGGTGTCAGGGAAGCCTGAATAAATCCACCCTCCCAGCCCCTCCTTGAGGCTAAGAGGTAAGACTCCCCTTTAGTACCCAGCCTGTCCCCGTTGTCCCTGAAGCTGCTCTAGGCTTCCAGCCCCATCTAACACCATAGCACCCCAGGGCAAAGTGGCCCAGGCAGGCCAGTGTCCCTGTGCGTGGCAGCCTGTCACCCAGCCTCCCTCCTCCCCACCAGGGCAGAGACTCATTCACAGCTGTACTCCTGATGGGCTCTCAGTAGAGATTTGCTGAATGAGTGGGTGCGTGGTGGGGTTGGTGGTAGGCAGGGGTCTGCCCTGGCCCCTGGCCCCTGCTCCTCTGTGCCATCTCCAGGCGAGTGGCGGCCATTGCCCACTCCAGAGCCTTCCCAGGCCCTCAGGCACTTCCTGAGCAGCAGGACACGTCCTGCCCCGCATGCCTCTGGAAGGAGGCAGCTTATCAAGGGGAAAGGACACTTTGTTCAGGCCTGGCCATCTGCCTGGGCTGGGGCTACCATGTCCACGGCCAGGCGGGCAGAGCAAGGCACTGCCTGAAGGAGGGTCCCAGTGAACAAACGAATGGGGCTGGGGGGTGGGGAGGAGCAGATGAGCATGGTTCTGTGCCAGGACCCCGGGCCCTCTCAGAGGTCCACTCAGGCCCTCCCTTCCATCCTCAATTCTACCTGCCCTCCATTCCCCTCCTACAGCTCTGACTCCTGGTGGAGTTTTTCACTCACTCTATTTATTCATTCATTGAAGCAACACTTAAAGGAACACTGGGTATGTGCTAATGAGGTTCTAGGCCCTGAGGACACAGGAGCAAACAAGACAGGCAACAGTGCCTGCCCTCACAAAGCTTAGATTTCAGGGGCCGGCCTGGTGGTTCAGGCGGTAGGAGCTTAGTGCTCCTGATGCCGAAGGCTGCCAGTTCGATCCCCACATGGGCCTGTGCCAGATGGCTCCGTTGGTTGGAGTGCGGGCTCTCAATCACAAGGTTGCTGACTCCCTCCAAGGGATGGTTGACTCCCACAAGGGACGGTGGGCAGTGCCCCCTGAACTAACAATGACAACTGGACCTGGAGCTGAGCTGCGCCCTCCACAACTAAGATTAAAAGGACAACTTGACTTGGGAAAAAAAAAGCTTAGATTTGAGCTGAGAGACAATAAGCACCTAGGTAAATTAAACATATGATAATTTATTTTATGATATGGTGAAAATGCTCTGAAGAAAAATAAAGTGGGACAGAAGTATAGGGACAGGACAAGTTGGGGGGGAGGCAAGGTAGATATTTTTTTAAAACATAGATGGTTAATAAATACCCCCAAGAAGGTGACAGCTATGCAAAGACCTCAGGAGGTTACGAAGTGAATCACATAAATTCCTCGGGGCAGAGCTTTCAGCCAGCGGGAACAGCAAGTGCAAAGGCCCTGAGGCAGGAAGGGGCTGAGTATGTCCAAGGAACAGCAACAAGGCCAGTGTGGCCAGAGCATATGGAGCAAGGAGGGCAGCATGAGGTGGGCTTGGAGGCGGAGAGGGAGCAGGATGATGAGGGGCCTGAGCAGCCCTGGGAAGGACTTCAGTTCTCACTTGGACGATGGGGGGCAGGGTTTTAAAAAGAGGATTTATATTCCAAAATAACAGTAGCTCATATTATCTAGTGTTTAATGTTTCTAAGTATTTTCCTAAACACTGTACATGTATTAACTCATTTAATTCTCCCAATAACCTTTACTAAAGATGAGGACACCCCTGCTGGAGAGGTCTCTACCCATTAGATGCTAGTACCACCACCCCTTCCAAGTTGCCACAAAATGAAACTGTCTGCAGACACTGCCAAATTTCTCCTGGCAGACAGAGCTGTGCCCGGTTGGAAACCACTGCCCAAGGGTCCTCCTGTCCACCCCATATGCCACTGTCCCAGCTCAGGCTCACGCACCTCCCGCTATGACGCCTATGACAGCCTCCTGAATGGCCCCCTGCCCTTCTACTCCGTCCTCCCTTGTACACCTCAGCATGCCACTCTCCCAGCGTTAGCGTTATCCTTAGAGTCCTGCCCTAAGGATAAATGCCAACCTACTGAGGTTGGCGTATGTGCCCCTGACTGCCTCTCCACATCTATCCTTGAGCCCCCTGCCCCGCCTGCCCTCCCTCACGCATTCAGTCTGGCACCACCCCTTGAGCCTGCTCTGCCCCAGCCACCACGCTGGACACTGCAGACATGGAGACAAAGCCCCCAGGGCCGGCCTTCCTGTGTGTCTGTCTGTCCAGGGCAGGGGAGAGCAGGTAAACATGTGGATCCCGTTAGACCAGGACTCCAGGAGAAGAGGGGGTGCTGTAGCTGAGCTATACAGGATGGGTGGGGGTGATCGAGGGGAGCGTGGAGGACCTAGCAGTGATGGGCAGTAGCTTTGAGGTGGTTGGGACGCTGTGGCTGGGATTCGGGGCCCCAGCAAATGTATTGAGAAGTGTGAAGACGGTGTGGATGGCAGGAAGCAAAGGACTGAAGGGGTGAGCTGAACAAGCAGCCGGGGGGGGGGGGGGGGGGGGTTCCAGGATGTTCCTGGCTTGGTCAGAGAGGTGGGCAGTGGTGCAGACGCCCCCGGCAGGCGCGCCCTCTTCCTTTCCTTCACCTGTCAAACTCCTCCTCCTGCAAGCCCAAATCACAAACGGTGCTTCATCTGAACCCGAGGAATTACTTCCTCCCTCCTCTGTGGTCTCCAAACCTGTGTTATGGCAACATTAGCATCTGATTTTCATTGCAGGGTCTGTTGTTACCCCACACCCCCGACTGGGAATTTCATGCAGGAAGTGTCTTCGATTCTTGGTTGATGGGCAGATTGAACCAAGCTGCCTTCAGCAGAGGAAAGCCCAGCTCCAGCCTGAGCACCGCCCGGGCCGCCGGAGCAGAAACACCCTACAGTTCAGCGGCTCCCAGCCGTTGGCCCAGCCTGTTCTCGACGTGGTGGGGCTGCTGCCAGGACACATTTGCTCTGCCTCGGTGAGCACACACCCTGCTGGTGCCAACCACCTCCTGACACTCTCCTGCCGCCCTCTCGCCTAGTCGCCCATGTGTGACCAGGCCGCCCACTTACCTTCAACAGGCCCTTCCTGCGCCCCAGTCCCCAAGGTCTCCCCTGTCCCCCTCCACCCTCTGGGATGGGGGTGGGGGTGGGGGGGGAATTCCAGGCACAGAGTTGCAGGCCAATGGGCTCCCCCTGGTGCTCAAGACCCTTCCCCCCAGCAACCTCAGCCCCCTTTTCATAATAATAACACCTCCTAAGTGTCCTCCCTGCTTTACTCCTCCCCCTACAGTCTCTTCCCACTCAGCAGCCAAGGCAGACTTTTAAAATGCAAACCACATCATGTTACTCCTCACTGATAAAATAACCCCTTAAAAACCCAGATAGCAAAATACAAGGTCTCCTCTGTCCTTCCTGACCTCACCTCCTGTTACTCCCCCTCCGCCTCACGCCCTTCCAGACACCAGGCCTCAGGGCATTTGCATTTGCTGTGCCCTCTGCTGTCATGCCCTTCCAACACCCCCATTTCCTGGTGGTCCTGCTTACATACGATCTCCTCAAGGAGGCCTTCTGCATCCCATCGCTCGTCTCAAACAGCATTCCCATTATCCTGCCGCAGGGAGACCCCACTGTCTCCCCAAGCAGACAGGCCCAGCTTTGACTCTGCCCACATTTCCCTGGGACCCCCCACCCTGCTCTCCCCACCCCACTGCCTTCCTTTCAGCCACCCCTGTCCCCACAATACCCTCAGAATGGATCTGGTGACTGCTTTTCTTGCCTGTATCCCACCAGGGGTCTAGTGAGCAACAGCAGAAAAACAGAGTGTGGAGAAGAGCCTGTACATGACAGGACCACTGCTGGGCCCTCCGGATAGATCCATCTAGATCTGGGGCAGAACAGACGTTGCTTCCCTGATCCATCCCTGCCCCATGCCCCGCAGCGTGCTGGTTTGTGCTGGTTCCTGGAACATGCCCTGGCCCTTCCCCAGGCACGCATGTGAGGCATTTGCCCGTTATCGGGGGCCCAGCACCCCTACCCATCCTGTCCTGTCCTGTGTAACCCCTTAGCGCCTGCCACGAGGATGTCCACGTCATCCTGCCACTGTCCGAGACGCGCCTCGTACGGAAGTGCCCTTATTAAATTCTTGATGTAATGATGCATTCTCAGCCTCCTTCCGTCTCTCGGACCTGGGAAATTTTATGTAACAGAGAGGAGAGAGAACAGACAGACACAGAAACAGAGACACACGTGCAGATACCAACAGAGATGGAGGAAGATGGGGAAGGTGATAGAAACTCAGAGGGTGGTGACACTTGGCAAGTTCTCACAGAATGGCTGAACTTAACCCCACAGGCCTAACCAGGGTCACCGGCAGCCCAGTTGGCCCTTTTGAGCAAATTAGAAACAGGCACCCTCTCTGGGTTTCAGAGCCCTCTCACTCTGGAGCCAGGCACCCTGTGCAGGGCCCAGCCGGCACAGCAGGGCATAGCAGCCTCCCCCAGCTATTGGCATACCCAGGAGGGCAAGGCAAGTTTAAGCCAGCCAGTCCTCAGGTCTGACCACAAATGTGTCTGGCGTTCCACCAGAGCCTTTCAGAAACTCCTGTGCTGTCTCCGTGTGGTGGTGAGCCTGAGCCCAGCTGTCTCCACTTGCCCACCGGGCCTCCCCCCACAGCAGGTCCCAGGGCCATGTCAGCCCTGCCTTCACCACTCACGAGTGTCAAGCCAGGCCCATCCACAGAGACCAGCCAGAGCTCTGAGGGACCGGGAAAAGGCCCTTGTGTCTGTGCCAGCTTCCTGCTCCAGCACCAGCCACACCTCCCAGCCTCCCAGCCCTTCTCGGCAGGTCATAGGAAGCCCGGGCGGGCTGGACGCAGAGGTGCCATGACCCTCACTTGACAAAAAGGGAGAGAAAGGTGCACAGGGGAGTGGTGAGCACAGAGCCCCCCACTGAACCAAGGTTTCTGCCCCCTCACTCCTCATAGCCCCACCTCATGGGGTCTGAGGAGCTGATGTGGCCTGTGCATGGCCACTCAGCTCACGCAGGCAGCCAAGGAGCCTGAGCCACCAGCTGGGCCTGGCCTGCCCTGACCTGAGGTGGTGCCTGCCAGGAGCCACCGGCTGGCCCCACCCAGGGTAACTGACTGGGGAGAGGCAGAAGCTCCATTCTGGAGTGCCCTGGGCCCCAGGATTCCCCACTCCAGTGGGCATGGCTGGCACCAGGTTTGGGGGCCTATCAGGAAGGGGAAGGAGGCGAAGTATCCTCATGGGGTCCATGCTGGGTCCGTGCAGGGGAGAGCAGGAGGTCCAGGCAGAGCCAGGGAGCACACAGGCTGCCCTCCAAGGCCCTCACCCTTCCCAACAGCCACCACTCTGGGAGGAAATAATTAGGGCACAGGTGAGTCATATGGTCACAAGGCTGCTTCCTGGCTGACTCAGGGGGACAGTCCAGATGGCCCCTTCCACCAGCCTCCAGCTCAGAGGCTGAGTCAGCGATGCCAGGGGCCCTGGCCAGGAAGCCCAGGAGAAAGCCCCTAGCCCACTCGTGAACCACCTACCCTCTCCGTGTTCTCCCGACTCCAGGTTGGGGGGTAGGAGGTGGGGACTCCCACCTTCCCTGGGCTGGGCTGGGCTGGGGCAGGAGGCCAGTTGCTGCAGTTCTCCTACCCCCACCCAAAGCACATGCCATCCATCCAACAGACAGCTATTAATAATCACAATGATTATTAATAATCACAATGATTATTAATAGCAGCGGCCATGTTCTGATATTGAACTTCAGCTCAGCGGCAGGCCTCCGGCTAGACATAGTGGGGGCCCGTAGAGAAGACCGGACAAGCGACTAGCAATTGTGTTGAAAAGAGTTGGGGGCAGAGTGAGCTCTCTCTCTCAAAAGTATGCTAGACCCTCAGAGCCTGGACTCACACAGAAGGGAAGGAACCGGGTCCCACGGAGCCAACAGGCCCTCCCTACGAATAGCACCTTCGAGTGTCCAAACCAGGCCTGGCCCCGCCCCCATCAGAGCCCTGTGTGAGGGTGTGCCCTTCCATGGCCAGTCAGGGCACAGCCTCATGAGCCCTCAGCTCAAGCCCACCCTTGCTCTTGGGATTAGGTAGAGTTGGGTTTTCTAGATGTCTGGCCTACCCTCTGCCCAGGATCCCCAGAGGTGCCAGGCACTGAGCATGGCAGAGTGGGCTGTGACCAGGGGCAGCAGGATGGGGCCCTCCTGCATCAACCCCAGGGACCCCTCGTTTGCCCCCCAGCCCAGCCCGAGGCAGGTCCCACGGTCTCAGGGGCTGCTTTCCTGGCTTTGTCCTTGTGCTAGCTGGGCAGGAACTTCCTGCTGGAGAATTCCCGGATCCTCCCTGTGAGGCCGCAAGCCTGGCCTGGGGACTTAGGCGGGAGGGAAGTCAGGGAAGCTCCTGACAACAAGGGCAGGTCTTGTGGCAGCAGAGGCTCCTGGGTTCTTCCCGCCCCCAGGTCAGGTGCAGCAGACCTCCTGTCCTCTAGCTCAGATGCCCCGCTGGGGCCCACGGTCCTGCAACCCCATGGGCACGGACTGGGGACTAGACTGAGACCCCAAATAAACTGAGCTTGTTCCAAGTTGAGGACGAGGGGCGGGTCCACAGCCTGCCAGCCAAGGAGGCCAAAGTTAAATTGGGCTTTATTAATGACGTCACAGGCCTGAGTCTGATGGGGGGACAGCCTGTTGGGCAGGCCCACCCTGCAGACACATGGACACCATTTATCCCAAGACCCCCTGGCCCCAGGAGCTCCTTGGATGTTCCCTTAGAAGAGGGGGGCTGCATCCCTGTGCAGGTTCCAGGGATCGGGGGCAGGGCAGACTCAGCAGCAGCTTCACTCTGGAGGCCAGTTTCCCATCTCATCCATCTCCTCCAGGAGCAGGTGCTGGGGGGGAAAAGTGGGTGAAGGAAGATGCCTGGGCATCTGTGGGCTCTCCCCTTCTGGCTCTGCACCCCCAGAACCTCCCCATTTACTCCCCAGAGACAAGCACCCTGAGGCCCCCTTTTCTAGACCCACCCTACATCCTGCAGCTGACCCAGGTCCACCAACCCTGAGCCACCTCCCTCCCACAAAATGGAGGGACCCTTCTCCCTCCAATCCAACTTGGGGGTTCCTTGGAAGCCCTAGGAGTCAGGCACCCCAGCCAACCACACCCCTCTGTCACCTCTGTCCTGGACACCACACCAAGGGGGCTTTGCACTCTTCCCTCCAGCCTAGGGTGTCGCTTCAGTTGCCTCAGCACCCCTCCCCCAGGTCCCCAGCATTCCCCAAAGAGTGGGGGGCGGCTTCCTTCCCCCTCAGCTTGGTGTCCCTGAGGGCAGATAAGGAGAGAGTGGGGTGGTGATGAAGACAGGACCCCTGAAACTCCCACAGGAGGAAGATCTTTTTGAGGCAGCTGTGCCCCCAAAGTGAAGACTGAGCTGGGCCCCCACATGCCACCATCCAGAAACTCCTTAGGCCCCTCCAATGTTGCTCAGGCCACCCCATGACTGTGACCTCTGGGCCAGGGGCAGGCCAGCTCGGGGGTGGCTCTGGAGGTTAGGGGAGGGTAGAAGGAGAGAAGGGTGAGTGAGTAACAGATCCCTGTAGGGTGAAAAGGCAGAGCATGGGGCCCTGCCAGGGCTGACAGGCTGTGTGGCTTAGAAGGACAGGGGCGCGTGGGCTCAGGGCAATAAGAAGGCCTCCCCTCGGTGCCTGGCAGGCCTGTATTCCTGATCCTTAATACTGGAGAGCCCTGTGCAGGGACAGCATCCAGCCTGTATCTCCTCTGACCCTGCCAACAGTCCCCTTTCACAGGCTAAGGAACCAAGGCTGTAGTCAAAGTCACAGAACAAGCTGACACTAGAACAGGGACTTGGACTAAAGACTCTGGTCTCCAAACCTTGTGCTCTTTCCTTTTGTAAATCACACAGACCGACAGG